>NC_092720.1:152355346-152665591 GCF_047496885.1 Scyliorhinus torazame
TTGTGACTGTACTCCATTCTGAACATTTCCCATCAACCACCACCCTCTCTCTGTCTTCTTTCAGCTAGCCAATTTCTGATCCACATCTCCAAATCACCCTCAATCCCCAGCCTCCGTATTTTCTGCAGTTTAATCGGCTATCCCCGGGAACAATTGCAACATATTAGCAATTGAATACCGGGCCAGACCTGTCGGCGCCTGCAGTGGCCGAAACAAAGGCAGGTGAACGACCACCCCCCGATCGGGGAATCGCCTCGCAATTGGACGTATCGAACCCAGTGATTGGGAACAAGTCCAATCACTTGGGACTCAGGGTCAAGGGCCGCCCCGAGAGGCGGGAAGCCCCTGGGCCCTATAAAGTGAGGGGCCAAGTTCAGATCTCTCTCTCTCTCCCTTCTTCACCTGCTCGAGACCTTTGCAAGAACATCAGCCAGCAACTGTAAGTTTGAATCCAGCGATCGCTATCCGATAAAGACTCCTAGCCATTGACCTGTATCAGCCTTTTGAAACCCGCGGGCCAGATCCGATTCGATAAGTCATTCATTTCCCTGACCTGGTGGGCTCTTCCTAAAGTTAAGTATTGGCCAGTAATGATAGGTTTCTATATAGATAGTAGGATTATTGTGTAAACATTACTTGTTGTATATAATAAATGACCGTTGATTTCAATCTTACTAAGCGGTGTGCTGACTTATTAATCATAACTTGAGCTTGAACCACGTGGCGGTATCAGAAAGATACCTGGCGACTCGTGAGCAAAGGTGACATAATCAGAGCTGATAAACTAAGGCTAAAAAGAGCAACAACCTCTCCTATCTCCTCGGACTCCACGCACAACTTCCTGCTACTGAGAATATGCTTCAGCAACGGGGCAGAGGGGTTTACCATCAGCTGATACGAATCCTCGAGATTCCCACAAGGGCAGGAATTCTCTTAAGCTATTGCACACATCTAGGCTATCCGAATGTATGTCTGTGGGGGTTGGGAAAGAATCGGGGTGCTGCACTACATATGGTATGGCTGCGAGTTCTGCTGCTTGTGAACCTAGGTGGCCTGGCAATTTTAAAGAAATCTCTTCTAATGCCTGTCCCTACTCGTCTTCTACATAAATTCCACAACCAGTTATTCTCTTGTCATTTTCAATCGTGGAGGAACCGTCTACATAAATCTTTAAAGCATTGCCTGTGGTTTGTGGATTCTGTGCTTTCTGTGCTCATGGGTGTAATGACTTTGGAATAAAGGGTCCTATGTTGTGTTGGGCTACTATGATCTGACACTCATGTGGGGTCCCTGCATACTGAACATTATCTGCTAGAAATGTGTGGGTCTTGGTACGCTTGACTGCAATGTCCCTTCCTTGTAACAGCAGTGTCCAGCGAGCTGCTCTGATTTGGCTGACTGAACCATCCTTCAACCTACCATCCTTAATCACCATGGGTTTTTTCAGGGGCCAAATTGGGGCATTATTTATTGAGGCTATGGGCCGAATAACTCCTTGGTCTGGTAAACTATTGATAACTTTTGAAATCTCACCCTCGGCTTGCTGTGGGAAACTGTATTGCTTCTGTGGCTTTGGATCGGGACCTGAAATTATGACCGTTCCTGGGAACTTCCCACAATCATGTTTGTGTTGTGCAAAAGAAGCTTTGTGTTTTGTGAGGATCTCGCTAATTGTCTGGTCTGCACTAATTGTTTGTGGATCAAACCAATAGTCTCCTATTGCGCAAATCCTATGTTCATAATCCCCTACTGTGAGCGTAGCGGGGGCTCCCGCTGTTTTGGCCATTTTCCATACACATTTATTCACTGGGTCGAAGCAAAGGTTGTGGGAGCTCATAAAATCGATTCCTAGAATGTGCTCGGCTGGTTGGGGCAAGTCGACTAAAACAACGGGGTGCCTGGTGCTTATGGTCCCTATCCGAATATCTACGGGGCTGTGATGTATCCCTGCTGTACTTGTCCGGTAAATCCACGAAGGGTGATGGTGTCTGTGGTGGGCCATTTGTCGCGCTGAAACATTGTGGAGGAGTTTAAAGTGGTGCGGGGCCCTCCTGTGTCACAAAGAAATTCTACTGGATGCCCCGGACTGTGCCTGTGACTACTGGCCTGCCTTATTTGTCCCAGAGTGTGTCGCAGACCCAAGTTGGGGAGTCTGAACACTGTCAATCTGTGGTGTTGACCGCTGAACTGTCTGAGCGGGCGCTAACTCTATGCATGGGCCTAACATTGTTCCTAGGTGGGGGGCCTGGTTGTTGGTGTCGTTGCTGGTTTGGGGGGTTTTGTCGGCAATCGCGGGCGTATTGTCCCATGTGTCCACAATTATAGCAACCTCGAGGTGCCTGTGCTCTGGGGTGCTGTCCTTCATGTCTATCCTCGTTAACCCATGCTGGGTCCTGGTTAGTCCTGACTGGGTGCATATTTGATTCTACCTGCTCCTGATCTGCCTTCCTGTGTAGGGAATGTTCCCAAGCGCTGAAGAGTCGCTTTAAAACCCAAACTTCATTTTGTGTGTAATTTGCGGGGTCATAATTCACACAAGCCTTTTGACCTGCTTCTGTGGCATGTGGGACAAAAGTGCAGGACCATTTAGTTGTATCTTCGTCACTTAAGTGGGCGCGGTTGAAATCCCCAAATACTGCTTTAAAATGGATCCAAAGGCGACCTACAAATGCGGTCGGATGCTCTCCCTTCTTTTGCCTACAGCGGCTCAAACCTTCTACTGGGTCTCCCTTGTTGTACCCGATCGCATCTAAAATGGCCATTTTCATATCCTGTAGGGTTCCTCCTGCTACATTCTGGGGGTCGGTCAAAGCTGATCTGACGGACTGGCTACGGCTCATAACTATGAGTTTGACTTCCTCTCTCTCGTCTCGGCCGTATGTGACTTTTTGTTGGCGCACTGCCTCAAAGAAATTGTGCGGGTCTGCGGTGGGTTGGAACGGAACAAATTTGAGAACAATCTCTCAATTGGGTAATGGAAAGTGGGGTGGTGTAAACAAAATCGGGCTTCTCCTGATCCGATGACTTGTGCTGTGTGGTGACCGGATTCATGGGGGTCGAATTGTGAGTGGGGGTGGATGTTGCCTGTGCAGTCGGTGGTGCGGGTGCTTTCCTTTTTGGGGCCTGGGGGGCTCGATTCTGATTTCCTGTATCCTTAACATATCTCTGGGCACTTTCATTTAATTCTTGCCAATTGGGGGCATTTTCCTCATCTAAATTTTGTCCAAAGGTATATCTAAATCCATTCTGCATTGAAAGTAGTGACTGTAGTTTCTCAATTTGTTGTCTGCATTTCGCGTGGTCTACTGTGCTCTGTCTCTGTTCTGTAGTGGGGCTGTGGAGTGCTCACAAAGCTGCCTTTAAATCCGCGCATTGACTCATTAACTGTGCTACCTGCTGTAACAAAGAACAAAGAAATGTACAGCACAGGAACAGGCCCTTCGGCCCTCCAAGCCCGTGCCGACCATGCTGCCCGACTAAACTACAATCTTCTACACTTCCTGGGTCCGTATCTCTCTATTCCCATCCTATTCATGTATTTGTCAAGATGCCACTTAAATGTCACTATCGTCCCTGCTTCCACCACCTCCTCCGGTAGCGAGTTCCGGGCACTCACTACCCTCTGCGTAAAAAACTTGCCTCGTACATCTACTCTAAACCTTGCCCCTCTCACCTTAAACCTATGCCCCCTAGTAATTGACCCCTCTACCCTGGGGTAAAGCCTCTGACTATCCACTCTATGCCCCTCATAATTTTGTAGACTTCTATCAGGTCGCCCCTCAACCTCCTTCAAGCCAGTGAGAACAAACCGAGTTTATTCAACCGCTCCTCATAGCTAATGCCCTCTATACCAGGCAACATTCTGGTAAATCTCTTCTGCACCCTCTCTAAAGTCTCCACATCCTTCTGGTAGTGTGACGACCAGAATTGAACACTATACTCCAAGTGTGGCCTAACTAAGGTTCTATACAGCTGCATCATGACTGGCCAATTCTTATACTCAATGACCCGGCCAATGAAGGCAAGCATGCCGTATGCCTTCTTGACTACCTTCTCCACCTGTGTTGCCCCTTTCATAAGAACATAAGAACATAAGAACTAGGAGTAGGAGTAGGCCATCTGGCCCCTCGAGCCTGCTCCGCCATTCAATGAGATCATGGCTGATCTTTTGTGGACTCAGCTCCACTTTCCGGCCCGAACACCATAACCCTTAATCCCTTTATTCTTCAAAAAACTATCTATCTTTATCTTAAAACAGTGACCTGTGGACCTGTACTCCTAGATCTCTTTGACTTTCGATACTCTTGAGGGTTCTACCATTCACTGTATATTCCCTACCTGCATTAGACCTTCCAAAATGCAGTACCTCACATTTGTACGGATTAAACTCCATCTGCCATCTCTCCGCCCAAGTCTCCAAACAATCTAAATCCTGCTGTATTCTCTGACAGTCCTCATCGCTATCCGCAATTCCACCAACCTTTGTGTCGTCTGCAAACTTACTAATCAGACCAGTTACATTTTCCTTCAAATCATTTATATATACTACAAACAGCAAAGGTCCCAGCACTGATCCCTGTGGAACACCACTGGTCACAGCCCTCCAATCAGAAAAGCATCCTTCCACATCCTTCTGTTTCTTCTCTTACCAGGACTGTGCACTGTGTATCTTGGTAGGCTTTATTGTACTGGGTCTGAAATCTACTATGGTGAACTAAACAAGATTGGTGTGCGCGTTTCACATCAGCCATCTCCTTATCCATAGCTGCCAACTGTTCCCGGAGTTGCTCACTAATCTTTTCACTTTCACTATTGTTTCCCTCATTCGTCTCTTCTTTTTCAACTAACGACCTCCTCTGTGCCTCGCAGCTGTGCCAAACAGGACACTATTGCCATTGGCTTTCGAACCTTTGCTGAATTGTTCTTGTGGACCTCAGTTAGGTTGTCCCACCAAGTTTGTCCTATGCTTCCTGGACCTGACTCATCATTCGCACAAAAATTCGACCAAAGGGGCCATCCTTTCCCCTTCAAATGCTTCCTCAACTCTCCCTCCCATATGGGGCATTGCTCTGCTCTGTTGGTCGCTGTGACCTTAGGTTCCTGTGGGTTCATTAAACGTTCCATCACTTTAGTGGCCATTGCTTCTAATATCTCTTTGCTTCTACTTTCAACTTCGCTTTTTCCTACCTTTAATTTGGGTCAGGGGGACAAGGCGGGTATGGCCTAAGCTATTTTCCGGTTCGCAATTCTCCTGATAGTTTTACACAATCTAACGCGTTTACCTGATACCCCTGTTAGTACGCATGCAGGTTAGTACACACTTCCGAAATTTGGTTATTTGATCGATATGGGCCTTGCATTTGTGGTTCTTTCTCTCTCTCGCAATTGGATTTCAAAGCTTGTGGGTTCTCTCGGAGTGACAGAATCACTTCTAATTCGAGTCCCGTCAGAGGTCGCCAAAAATATTGCGCTTTAGAGTTGGAAATATGATACTGAGGGTCTTTTTATGATTATGATGTTATGTCCCAACAGCGTCGTCACTACTGTGGGTGTTTCTATTTATCTTACTGAACCACAAGGCTTCCTGTATATCGGTCCAATGACCACACAATCAGTTAGTCAATTCAAGTTCAAAGATGTTTATTTACACACAAGGATTACTTCGACATGCAACACAATGCACTACAAGTTAAACTACACCTAACAACTACAATACTTAACTGCAGGGCAACCGGCTCTGTGCAGATGGATAAGGCCTTTATCCCGATCTCGCATGGCTGGGTAGAAGAAGTGGCTCTGTCTCTGCTGGGCTCATCCGTCAGGTAGCGATCATTGGTCTTGAACTTGGCTGTCTGGTCGTTGTGCTGCAATTGGGTTGGCACAGGCTGGATCAGAAAGAGACCGAACACATGGCTGTGTCTCTTTTTATCCTTCTGGGGTTTTGTGCTCTTTAGGGCGGTCCTTAACTTTGGATCCAGTAGTTTGACAGGGCTTTGATCACTGCCTTCGATTTTGGCCAATAAAGGGGCAGGTGCCTTGGTGGCTGGGCTTGTCCTTAGCGGTCATTGACCTTGGCGGTTGAGCTCCCTGAGTAAAGGGAGTGGCGCCAATTAGTCTGTGTCTGTGTCTGTATCGGTTACTTGAGTACAGTCCTATTGTTCTGGGGAAATGGGCCATTAGAATGCAAACAAATGGGGGTTTCGATCAGGTCTGGCTATCTGGGTTGCAAATACACACAAGCTCTGTATCTGTCTGAGTCCTAGGTTGGCCACAATTCCCATGGTCCTTTGTAGGTGGCCATCTCAGGTGGCTACATCATACTGACCATTTGCACATTAGATGTCTTTGTGTTGAATGTGTGTTTTCGTGAAAGTGTGTCCATGTGCATGAGTTTGTGTGTTCACACGTTTCATTTTCAGCCATGATGTTTGTGAGCGACGAGTGCCTTGGTGTCCTTTTGTCAGCGTGTGTCTTGTGCGCATACGCTCACATATCTCATTTGCGCACAAGATGACAGTGTATGTGTTTGCATGTATGTTTGTTTATGTGTTTGTGCAAATGTGCGGATGGTCTTCCATCCGATTCTCATGTTTTTAACGTGTCATTTCTCCAGTGCTTAAGGATTATTTACGTTTGTTGATTCTAGACAGGTGAGAGTTCACAGTTTACTGCCAATATCAGTCAGAGGTTCCAGGGAAGGTCTGCTGCATAAAATACTCAAAGCTCTTAACAAGTCAGGAGGACAGGGAATGCAAGTGAAAACGCCTTGTGCCGTAAAGATAAGAAAGTCATTAAATAATATTGCAGAATCATGCTCTGGTGTCACAATGTCATTGTAGAGGACACAGAATGCAGACTCCCACATTCAATCCCAACAGTCAGTCAGCACTTGCGCTTGGTGGAAAACCAAAGGCATGCATTTAAACAAATGTTTCTGAGGGGCCCTCACATCAAGATTTTGGATCGTTATTTTTCAGTACACCCACAGTAACCAGCCGGAAGGTCAATCTTTGTTCATGGCTGATATATTTATCCTCTGCATTAAATTATTATGATACACATTTGCTCGGCAAACGGAGTAAAAATATTTCTAATTTGATAGTTTTGGTAAATTTCATCAAGACAGAATCATAGAATCATAGAATTTACAGTGCAGAAGGAGGCCCTTTTTGGACACTAAGGGCAATTTATCATAGCCAATCCACCTAACCTGCACATCTTTGGACTGTGGGAGGAAGCTGGAGCACCCGGAGGAAACCCACGGGGACAACGTGCAGACTCCACACAGACAATGACCCAAGCTGGGAATCGAACCTGGAACCCTGGAGCTGTGAAGCAACTGTGGTACCGTGCTGCCCCACAGGCAGTGAAGGATTTAACTGGAACCTGTTATTTTTAACACGTTATCAAGCAGATATGTCCATTACAAATTAACATACAATTAATAAACAATGAGCTGCTCTGCCAACACAGACATCATCCTATGCGTCCTGGACTTAGCAGCTGTACTTTGGCAATTTATTCAACTTCCTCTTGAAAGTTACTGTTGAATCTTTTTCATTATCCCTTCAAAGAATATATTGCAGGTTAAAGCTCAATGCGCAAAACGAAATATAAAAAACACTATTGATGTCACCTCTGGATTGGGAGGCAAGGTGGCGCAGTAATTAGCACTGTTGCCTCAAAGCGCCAAGAGTCAGGGTTTGATCCCGACCCCGGGTCACTGTCCTTGTGGAGTTTGCACATTCTCCCAGTGTCAGCATTGGTCTCACCCCACAAATCCAAAGATGTGCAGCGTATGTAGATTAACCGAGCTAAACTTCCCCTTAATTGGAAAAAAAATTTAATTGGGTACTCTAAATTTATATTTAAAAAATTGTCTCCTCTAGATCTCCTGCCAATAGATATCACTACCAACCCACTTGGAGTGGAAACAGTTTCTTTCGATCTATTTCAAAGTCAAATAAAGTATAATTTTTAACTTAACACACGTTGGTGTTGAGAATGTATAAGTACGTTTAAGTAATTGTGTATCCGCCCATTGAAACATAGCTTTAACTATTATTAAAATATATTTGCAAGCTGTGAGCCACATTCTGCACATTATATTTGTACCAGGAATTATCCACTTACCTGCTCCGCCATCTGTGGGTCCAGTCCCAAATCCAGCACTGGTTCTGTGAACTGGACCTTCCGAGGATCATTTGCCATTGTAGCTCTCCGGTGCTGCTCACGGCTTAGTGATCTGCTGCACTAACTGCATTGCAGTTCTCAGAGTTCAGTTCCTGCCCCTCCTCTCCCTGTCCCATACACGGGCATCCAGATTCAGATAACCATCTAGAGGCATGAACAGTCAAACCAGATCCCACAGAACAGCCCCAGCAAATACTGCCAGGGCAAACACGGTTAGGGGATAGATATGGATGCAGAATAAAGTTCCCTTTCTACTTTCTCCTGAAAAACCACAGCGTAGACATAGAACAAAGGTCATTCACCCGTCAATGATTCACCCGTCAATGATGGTAGGGGCTGTTTAGCACAGGGCTAAATCGCTGGCTTTGAAAGCAGACTAAGGCAGGCCAGCAGCACGGTTCAATTCCCGTAACAGCCTCCCCGAACAGGCGCCGGAATGTGGCGACTAGGGGCTTTTCACAGTCACTTCATTTGAAGCCTACTTGTGACAATAAGCGATTTTCATTTCATTTCATTTCATTTCACAACATGGCAGCATTTCACCAACTATGGCATCAAGGAGCCCGAGCTAAAGTGTCCTAAGCCTAACCATCTTCAGCTGCTTCATCAATAACCTCCCGTCCATCATAAGTGGGATGTTTTCAGATGACTGCACAATGTTCAGCACCACTTGCAACTCCTCAGAAAACAAAATAGTTCATGTCCATATGCAGCAAGACCTGGACATATCTAGGCTTGGGCTGACAAGTGGCAAGTTACATTTACGCTACATATCTGCCAGGTGATGACCATCTCCTACAAGAAATATTTTAACCAACATTAGACTTTGCACTGAGTGCTGAATTTGGTGCATTTGAGTGCTATAGTGAGAGTTTGGTGATTGAGGGAGTGCTGAATTTGGTGCATTTGAGTGCTAAAGTGAGAGTTTGGTGACTGAGGGAGTTAGGTGAGGAGGGAGTAAGGTGCTCCTTTCATTTTATTTCCTACATTTCCGCAAAGAGTGAGAAGAGAGCCAGGAGTTTACAGAGAGTGCAGCTGACTGGGAGCAGAGTCAGAGGGCAGAGATCCAGTTGGTCCACAGGGCAGCTATATTCTGTAAGGTAAGAGGGGATGGAGGCTAGGCCAGTTGCATGCTCCTCCTATAGGATGTGGGTGGTGAGGGATACCACCGGTGTCCTGACTATACCTGCGGGAAGTGCACCCAACTCCAGCTCCTCAAAGACCGTGTTAGGGAACTGGAGCTTGTTGCTCTTATTAGCCTTAGTTTTATTAGCTCTAATTCTGTCACCTTTGCTCACGAGTCGCCAGGTATCTTTCTGATACCGCCACGTGGTTCAAGCTCAAGTAATGATTAATAATACAGCACACCGCTTAGTAAATGTTAAATCAACGATCATTTATTATATACAGCAACAAATACTTATACCATAATCCTACTTCTAGACTATTGCCTACCACTAAAGGCCAATACTTAACTTTGGTGATGGCCCACCAGGTCAGGGAAACGAATGGCTTATCGAATTGGGTCTGGCCTGCGGGATTCAAAAAGGCTGGTACGGGTCGATAGTCTGGAACACCTATCTGGTCGCGATCGCTGGAGTAAGACTTACTTGTTTCTTCGTCGAAGGGTCTCGAAGGTTGCGAGTAGGAGAAGAAGGGTCGATCTGAACTTGGCCCCTATCTTTATAGTTCCCAGGGGCCTCCCGCCTCTCGGGGCGGACCTTGACCCTGGTCCCAAGTGATTAGACTTGGTCCCAATCACTGGGTTCGATATGCTCCAATAATGGGGCGATTCCTTGATCGGGGGGTGGTCGTTCACCTTTCTTTGTCTCGGCCACTGCTGGCGCCGAGAGGTCTGGATCGGCTTTCAATTGCTAATTTGTAGCAATTGTTCCCGGGGATAGCCGATTAAACTGCAGATGGCTGGGTTGATGTGCTGCTAATGGTCGCAGGTATCGATCTGGGCCGACATCCGCAGAGCCGAATACACTGCTCTGTCTGCAGCTGTCCGTTTGTGCCCTGTTGGCTGATTTTCGCATCAGCCTTTTTAGTTCGCCATTTTACATCGGGGTTTGGCCAAATTAATCGGGAATCAGCCATTTTAGGTGGCTACAAGCTGAAGCTGGATGAACTTCGGATCATCCGGGAGGCAGAGGGGGTGATAGAGAAGAGTTACAGGGAGGTAACCACACTCAAGGTACAGGACAAGAATAGCTGGGAAATAGTCAGAGGAAAAAAACAAACAGGCAGACAGTGCAGGGATCCCTCGTGGCCGTTCCCCTTCAAAACAAGTATACCGTTTTGGATGCTGTTGGGGGGATGACTTACTGGGGGAAGGCCCTAGCGGCCAGGTCTCTGGCACTGAGCCTGGCTCTGGGGCTCAGAAGGGAAGGGGGGAGAATAGAAAAGCAATAGTTGTAGGAGATTCAATGGTTAGGGGAATAGATAGGAGATTCTGTGGTCGCGAGCGAGACTCCCAGATGGTATGTTGCCTCCCGGGAGCCAGGGCCAGGGATGTCTCGGATCGTGTCTTCAGGATCCTTAAGGGGGAGGGGGAGCAGCCAGAAGTCGTGGTGCACATTGGTACCAACGACGTAGGTAGGAAAAGGGGTGTGGAGGTAATAAACGAGTTTAGGGAGTTAGGCTGGAAGTTAAAAGCCAGGACAGACAGAGTTGTCATCTCTGGTTTGTTGCCGATGCCACGTGATAGCGGGGCTAGGAATAGGGAGAGAGTGCAGCTGAACACGTGGCTGCAGGAATGGTGTAGGAGGGAGGGCTTCAGATATTTGGATAATAGGAGCGCATTCTGGGGAAGGTGGGACCTGTACAAGCAGGACGGGTTGCATCTGGACCAGAGGGGCACCAATATCCTGGGAGGGAGGTTTTCTAGTACTCTTCGGGTGGGTTTAAACTAATTTGGCAGGGGAATGGGAACCGGATTTGTAGTCCAGCAACTAAGGTAGCCGATATTCAGGATGCCAAAGCATGTAATGAGGCAATGGGGAAGGGAACACTGACAAAGGAGAATACTTGCAGGCACGGAGATGGGTTGAAGTGTGTATACTTCAACGCAAGAAGCATCAGGAATAAGGTGGGTGAACTTAAGGCATGGATCGGTACTTGGGACTACGATGTGGTGGCCATCACGGAAACTTGGATAGAAGTGGGGCAGAAATGGTTGTTGGAGGTCCCTGGTTAGAGATGTTTCAATAAGATTAGGGAGGGTGGTAAAAAAGGTGGGGGGGGGGTGGGTACATTGTTAATGAGAGATAGGAGACCGCTGCAGAAAGGCAGTTTGAGGAGTATCAGCCTACTGAGGTAGTATGGGTTGAAGTCAGAAATAGGAAAGGAGCAGTCACCTTGTTAGGAGTTTTCTATAGGCCCCCCAATAGTAGCAGAGATGTGGAGGAACAGATTGGGAAACAGATTTTGGAAAGGAGCAGAAGTCACAGGCTAGTTGTCATGGGTGACTTCAACTTCCCAAATATTGAGTGAAAACTCTTCAGATCAAATAGTTTGGATGGGGTGGTGTTTGTGCAGTGTGTCCAGGAAGCTTTTCTAACACAGTATGTAGATTGTCCGACCAGAGGAGGGGCAATATTGGATTTAGTACTTGGTAATGAACCAGGGCAAGTGATAGATTTGTTAGTGGGGGAGCATTTTGGAGATAGTGAACACAATTCTGTGACTTTAACTTTAGTAATGGAGAGGGATAGGTACGTGCGTGGGGGAAGGGAAAATACGATAATGTCAGACAAGAATTAAAGTGCATAAGTTGGAAACATAGGCTGTCAGGGAAGGACACAAGTGAACTGTGGAACTTGTTCAAGGAACAGGTACTACGTGTCCTTGATATGTATGTCCCTGTCAGGCAGGGAAGAGATGGTCAAGTGAGGGAACCATGGTTGACAAGAGAGGTTGAATGTCTTGTTAAGAGGAAAAAGGAGACTTATGTAAGTCTGAAGAAACAAGGTTCAGACAGGGCGTTGGAGGGATACAAGATAGCAAGGAGGGAACTGAAGAAAGGGATTAGGAGAGCTAAGAGAGGGCATGAAAGGTTTTTGGTGGGTAGGATCAAGGAAAACCCCAAGGCCTTTTACACATATGTGAGAAATATGAGAATGACTAGAGCGAGGGTAGGTCCGATCAAGGACAGTAGCGGGACTCCGCTCCCGCAGATACTTGGAGTTTCAGCGGGAGCGGAGTACAGAGGCTGCTGGTGGGTGAGTATTGGAGTTTAAAATAACTTACCTTACAGGAGCATCTCTTGGAGTTTCAGCGGGAGCGGAGTGCGGGGGCTGCTGGTGGGTGAGTATTTAAGTAAACACTTACCTGGTCCCATTTCTGATCCTCTTTGCTGTTGTTGTATTTTTAAAAAAACATTTTTTTTTAAGGCGGGAACAGGAAGTTCGACCCGCGGACTTCTGGGAAGCGGCGTGCAGGGGTTGCCGGTAGGTGAGTATTGAGGTTTAAAATAACTTACCTTGCAGGGGCAATCACTTGGAGTTTCAGCGGGAGCGGAGTACAGAGCCTGCTGGTGGGTGAGTATTGAAGTTTAAAATAACTTACCTTACAGGAGCATCTCTTTGAGTTTCAGCGGGAGCGGAGTGCGGGGGCTGCTGGTGGGTGAGTATTTAAGTAAACACTTACCTGGTCCCGTTTCTGATCCTCTTTGCTGCTGTTGTATTTAAAAAAATATATATATTTTTTAAGGCGGGAACAGGAAGTTCGACCCGCGGACTTCTCGGAAGCGGCGTGCAGGGTTTGCCGGTAGGTGAGTATTTAGGTTTAAAATAACTTACCTTGCAGGGGCAATCACTTCGAGTTTCAGCGGGAGCGGAGTACAGAGGCTGCTGGTGGGTGAGTATTGAAGTTTAAAATAACTTACCTTACAGGAGCATCTACAAAGAACAAAGAACAAAGAAATGTACAGCACAGGAACAGGCCCTTCGGCCCTCCAAGCCCGTGCCGACCATGCTGCCCGACTAAACTACAATCTTCTACACTTCCTGGGTCCGTATCCTTCTATTCCCATCCTATTCATATATTTGTCACGATGCCCCTTAAATGTCCCTATCGTCCCTGCTTCCACTACCTCCTCCGGTAGCGAGTTCCAGGCACCCACTACCCTCTGTGTAAAAAACTTGCCTCGTACATCTACTCTAAACCTTGCCCCTCTCACCTTAAACCTATGCCCCCTAGTAATTGACCCCTCTACCCTGGGGAAAAGCCTCTGACTATCCACTCTGTCTATGCCCCTCATAATTTTGTATACCTCTATCAGGTCTCCCCTCAACCTCCTTCATTCCAGTGTGAACAAACCGAGTTTATTCAATCGCTCCTCATAGCTAATGCCCTCCATACCAGGCAACATTCGGGTAAATCTCTTCTGCACCCTCTCTAAAGCCTCCACATCCTTCTGGTAGTGTGGCGACCAGAATTGAACACTATACTCCAAGTGTGGCCTAACTAAGGTTCTATACAGCTGCAACATGACTGAAAGAATCTTAAATTTAAGGAATCTTAACCTGTCGAACCACGCCAAGTTTGGGGGAAGCTTAGTTGATGAATCAAGTCCTGGCGCAAAACGACAAGTTATAAGATTTGTACTATTTGTAGACTGTGTTAAGTAGTTCGATTCCTTGTATTATTCGACTGTGTATAGTTGAAGGAATTTATATAATCTCTGCTATTCGGTTATCAGTAGCACTTTGCGAATACTGGAACTCAGCAGAAATTTGCAGTATAAACCCCTCAGGTGCCAAAAAGAATTGTTTTATTTGTAGTCGCTTGATTACAATTTGAAAGTCATTTAAAAGGCAATTCGTAGACAATTCGAAGCTTTCAGAGAATTACAGACATTATCTTTCTTTGCTTAGGCAGACAGCTCGAAAGTAACTTTTAAAAGGTCAAAGTCTGGCAATGAAACATGAAGAGAGAAAGAAAGCTAATCTTCAGCTAAACTCAAACTCAAAGTCAAAAGTGGACTAACATCACTGACACAGACTGTTAGGCTGACAGAACCCCCAAAGACAATAACCCAAAAACTAAACACTAAAACAAAACTGGAGACTAAAATCAAAGGCAAAAACTGACTAAACTAACAGAAAGACAACACAGCACAACACACCTTCAAAGACAATAAAAACACAGACAACACACGAAAAACTAAACTTAACCTACAAAGACAATACTCACAAAGACAACAAAACCCAACCTAACCTAACCTAAAATGGCCGGGAGAAACTTTTCAGTTATACACTTTCATATCTGTCTTAAGTCATCTAATTACACCCCAATATAATCCTAATTGGTTTGGGTTAGACTCAAACACATTTGATTTGATGGCAAGCCGTCCATCTTCAATGTGCAACATCAGCTTTTCTGACCTAGCTGTTATCTGCATTGTGAACAATGGTGCCTTCATGTTGCTGTGTATTCAATCCCTTGGCCTTGACAATTAGCACAAGCAGTGTCAAATTATCTTGCTGTTTTAATGTCATACTGTCTTTGAAAATATGCATTTGCCAGAACAACGGACTTCAGTAAAAGTGAATTATGCTGTATAAATGGGTATTAAAAACTGGGGCTCAACATTTATGCTTAAACAGCTATCTTTTACCTATACTAGTTGTATTTGAAATACTTGGCTTCTACAATGACTTGCCAATTCTTATACTCAATGCCCCGGCCAATGAAGGCAAGCATGCCGTATGCCTTCTTGACTACCTTCTCCACCTGTGTTGCCCCTTTCAATGACCTGTGGACCTGTACTCCTAGATCTCTTTGACTTTCAATACTCTTGAGGGTTCTACCATTCACTGTATATTCCCTACCTGCATTAGACCTTCCAAAATGCATTACCTCACATTTGTCCGGATTAAACTCCATCTGCCATCTCTCCGCCCAAGTCTCCAGACAATCTAAATCCTGCTGTATCCTCCGACAGTCCTCATCGCTATCCGCAATTCCACCAACCTTTGTGTCGTCTGCAAACTTACGAATCAGACCAGTTACATTTTCCTCCAAATCATTTATATATACTACAAAGAGTATATACTACAAGAGGTCCCAGCACTGATCCTTGTGGAACACCACTGGTCACAGCCCTCCAATTAGAAAAGCATCCCTCCATTGCTACTCTCTGCCTTCTATGGCCTAGCCAGTTCTGTATCCACCTTGCCAGCTCACCCCTGATCCCGTGTGACTTCACCTTTTGTACTAGTCTACCATGAGGGACCTTGTCAAAGGCCTTACTGAAGTCCATATAGACAACATCTACTGCCCTACCTGCATCAATCATCTTAGTGACCTCCTCGAAAAACTCTATCAAGTTAGTGAGACACGACCTCCCCTTCACAAAACCGTGCTGCCTCTCACTAATACGTCAATTTGCTTCCAAATGGGAGTAGATCCTGTCTCGAAGAATTCTCTCCAGTAATTTCCCTACCACTGAAGTAAGGCTCACCGGCCTGTAGTTCCCGGGATTATCCTTGCTACCCTTCTTAAACAGAGGAACAACATTGGCTATTCTCCAGTCCTCCGGGACATCCCCTGAAGACAGCGAGGATCCAAAGATTTCTGTCAAGGCCTCAGCAATTTCCTCTCCAGCCTCCTTCAGTATTCTGGGGTAGATCCCATCAGGCCCTGGGGACTTATCTACCTTAATATTTTTTAAGACACCCAACACCTCGTCTTTTTGGATCACAATGTGACCCAGGCTATCTACACCCCCTTCTCCAGACTCAACATCTACCAATTCCTTCTCTTTGGTGAATACTGATGCAAAGTATTCATTTAGTACCTCGCCCATTTCCTCTGGCTCCACACATAGATTCCCTTGCCTATCCTTCAGTGGGCCAACCCTTTCCCTGGCTACCCTCTTGCTTTTTATGTATGTGTAAAAAGCCTTGGGATTTTCCTTAACCCTATTTGCCAATGACTTTTCGTGACCCCTCCTGACTCCTTGCTTAAGTTCCTTCCTACTTTCCTTATATTCCACGCAGGCTTCGTCTGTTCCCAGCCTTTTAGCCCTGACAAATGCCTCCTTTTTCTTTTTGACAAGGCCTACAATATCACTCGTCATCCAAGGTTCCCGAAAATTGCCGTATTTATCTTTCTTCCTCACAGGAACATGCCGGTCCTGTATTCCTTTCAACTGCCATTTGAAAGCCTCCCACATGTCAGATGTTGATTTGCCCTCAAACATCCGCCCCCAATCTATGTTCTTCAGTTCCCGCCTAATATTGTTATAATTAGCCTTCCCCCAATTTAGCACATTCATCCTCGGACCACTCTTATCCTTGTCCACCAGTACTTTAAAACTTACTGAATTGTGGTCACTGTTACCGAAATGCTCCCCTACTGAAACATCTACCACCTGGCCGGGCTCATTCCCCAATACCAGGTCCAGTACCGCCCCTTCCCTAGTTGGACTGTCTACATAACTCTTGGAGTTTCAGCGGGAGCTGAGTGCGGGGGCTGCTGGTGGGTGAGTATTTAAGTAAACACTTACCTGGTCCCGTTTCTGATCCTCTTTGCTGCTGTTGTATTTTTTTTTAAAAAAGTATTTTTTAAGGCGGGAACAGGAAGTTCGACCCGCGGACTTCTGGGAAGCGGCGTGCAGGGGTTGCTGGTAGGTGAGTATTTAGGTTTAAAATAACTTACCTTGCAGGCGCAATCACTTGGAGTTTCAGCGGGAGCGGAGTACAGAGGCTGCTGGTGGGTGAGTATTAAAGTTTAAAATAACTTACCTTACAGGAGCATCTCTTGGAGTTTCAGCGGGAGCGGAGTGCGGGGGCTGCTGGTGGGTGAGTGTTTAAGTAAACACTTACCTGGTCCCGTTTCTGATCCTCTTTGCTGCTGTTGTATTTTTAAAAAAAAAAGTATTTTTTAAGGCGGGAACAGGAAGTTCGACCCGCGGACTTCTGGGAAGCTGTGTGCAGGGGTTGCTGGTAGGTGAGTATTTAGGTTTAAAATAACTTACCTTGCAGGCTCAATCACTTGGAGTTTCAGCGGGAGCGGAGTACAGAGGCTGCTGGTGGGTGAGTATTGAAGTTTAAAATAACTTACCTCACAGGAGCATCTCTTGGAGTTTCAGCGGGAGCGGAGTGCGGGGGCTGCTGGTGGGTGAGTATTTAAGTAAACACTTACCTGGTCCCGTTTCTGTTCCTCTTTGCTGCTGTTGTATTTTTAAAAAAAAAATTATTTTTTAAGGCGGGAACAGGATGTTCGACCCGCGGACTTCTGGTAAGCGGCGTGCAGGGGTTGCCGGTAGGTGAGTATTTAGGTTTAAAATAACTTACCTTGCAGGGGCAATCACTTGGAGTTTCAGCGGGAACGGAGTACAGAGGCTGCTGGTGGGTGAGTATTGAAGTTTAAAATAACTTACCTAACAGGAGCATCTCTTGGAGTTTCAGCGGGAGCGGAGTGCGGGGGCTGCTGGTGGGTGAGTATTTAAGTAAACACTTACCATGTCCCATTTCTGATCCTCTTTGCTGCTGTTGTATTTTTTAAAAAAAAAGTATTTTTTAAGACGGGAACAGTGTAGCGCACAAAGACTCCGTGAGACGAATATAGTGAAGTCGATGAGGCTTTATTAAGCGTGTCTGTTCCCCAGCAGCTCGATAGTAAACTGGCCTGCGGGGGAAGACACCGGCTTCTTATACTTCGCCTTCAGGGCGGAGCTTGAGGTCAACGGCCAACCAGGACCTGGGATCTGTCAGCCAATGGCATTAGGGCTTCCAGTCCCACATGACCCCCAATACATACTACCACATTCACCCCTTGTCAAAAATGAACCCGGCGGGGTGATGCTTCGTATGGTGGTAAGGGTTTACAGGGCTGGTCCTGGGAGGATAGAACATGCACATGGTAGTACAGTATTGGACAGTTTCGTCCTGTTGCAACTATTTACAGAGGGTATAGGAAAAAAACAAAATGTTCTTTGAACAGTCCATCTTTGTTTTACATCGACGCCACGAGTCGGTCGGGCGGTCTGGTTGTCCGCGTCGATCGCCTCGGCCCCGGCGGTGGTGGTGGTGCTTGTACCAGTGCTGTCGCCTCTAGGAGCCGTACGGTTTCAGCTGTCGGTGCAAAGGGGAGGGGGACTGATCCTCCTGGGAAGGGGGCGGTCGCGGGGTGCGGCGGTGGCAGGAAGGGGGGCGGTTGGGTTGATGGTGTCGGGGGGGTGTGCGTGGTGCCAGCGGGCGCCAGATCCCGCAGGGAGACCGTGTCCTGTCGGCTGCCGGGGTACTCCACGTAGGCGTACTGGGGGTTTGCGTGGAGGAGGTGAACCCTTTCGACCAACGGGTCCGCCTTATGTGCCCGCACATGCTTTCGGAGCAGGATGGGTCCTGGGGCCGCCAGCCAGGTCGGCAGCGACGTTCCAGAGGAGGACCTCCTAGGGAAGACAAGGAGACGCTCGTGAGGCGTTTGATTAGTGCTTGTACATAATAACGACCGGATGGAATGGAGAGCGTCCGGGAGGACCTCCTGCCACCGTGAAACTGGGAGATCCCTGGACCGTAGGGCCAGTAGGACGGCCTTCCAGACCGTGCCGTTCTCCCTTTCTACTTGCCCGTTCCCCCGGGGGTTGTAGCTGGTCGTCCTGCTTGAGGCTATGCCCTTGCTGAGCAGGAACTGGCGCAGCTCGTCACTCATGAAAGAGGACCCCCTGTTGCTGTGGACGTATGCGGGTTAACCGAACAGTGTGAAGATGCTGTTCAGGGCTTTGATGACTGTGGCCGCGGTCATGTCGGAGCAGGGAATGGCAAAAGGGAAGCGGGAGTATTCGTCCACTACATTAAGAAAATATGCGTTGCGGTCGGTGGAGGGGAGGGGCCCTTTGAAATCGAGACTGAGGCGTTCAAAGGGGCGTGAAGCCTTAATCAGGTGCGCTCCATCTGGCCTGAAAAAATGCGGCTTGCATTCCGCGCAGATGTGGCAGTCCCTTGTGACTGTACGGACCTCTTCTAAAGAGTATGGGAGATTGCGGGACTTGATGAAGTGGTAAAACCGAGTGACCCCCGGGTGGCAGAGGTCCTCGTGGAGGGTTTGGAGGCGGTCAATTTGTGCGTTGGCACATGTGCCGCGGGATAGGGCATCGGACGGCTCGTTCAGCTTTCCGGGCCGGTACATGATCTCATAGTTGAAGGTGGAGAGCTCGATCCTCTACCTTAAGATCTTGTCATTTTTAATTTTGCCCCGCTGTGCATTATCGAACATGAAAGCTACCGACCGTTGGTCAGTGAGGAGAGTGAATCTCCTGCCGGCCAGGTAATGCCTCCAATGTCGCACAGCTTCCACTATGGCTTGGGCTTCCTTTTCCACTGAGGAGTGGCGGATTTCTGAGGCGTGGAGGGTTCGGGAGAAAAAGGCCACGGGTCTGCCCGCTTGGTTAAGGGTGGCCGCTAGAGCTACGTCGGAGGCGTCGCTCTCGACCTGGAAGGGGAGGGACTCGTCGATGGCGCGCATCGTGTCCTTTGCGATGTCCGCTTTGATGCGGCTGAAGGCCTGGCAAGCCTCTGTCGACAGAGGGAAGGTCGTGGTCTGTATTAGGGGGCGGGCCTTGTCTGCGTACTGGGGGACCCACTGGGCGTAGTACGAAAAGAACCCCAGGCAGCGTTTCTGGGCTTTTGGGCAGTGCGGGAGGGGAAATTCCATGAGTGCGCGCATACATTCGGGGTCGGGGCCTATTATCCCATTGCGTACTATGTAGCCCAGAATGGCTAGCCGGTCGGTGCTAAAAACGCACCTGTCCTCGTTGTACGTGAGGTTCAAGGCTTTGGCGGTCTGGAGGAATTTTTGGAGGTTGGCGTCGTGGTCCTGCTGATCGTGGCCGCAGATGGTTACATTGTCGAGATACGGGAACGTGGCCCGTAACCCATGTTGATCAACCATCCGGTCCATCTCCCGTTGGAAGACCGAGACCCCGTTTGTGACGCCAAAAGGGACCCGTAGGAAATGGTATAATCGCCCGTCTGCCTCGAAGGCTGTGTACTTGCGGTCACTTGGGCGGATGGGGAGCTGATGGTAGGCGGACTTGAGGTCCACGGTGGAGAAGACTTTATACTGGGCAATCCGATTGACCATGTCGGATATGCGGGGGAGAGGGTACGCGTCTAGTTGTGTGTACCTGTTGATGGTCTGGCTATAGTCAATGACCATCCTTTGTTTCTCCCCTGTCTTCACTACTACCACCTGCGCTCTCCAGGGACTATTGCTGGCCTGGATTATGCCCTCCTTTAGTAGCCGCTGGACTTCGGACCGAATGAAGGTCCGGTCCTGGGCGCTGTACCGTCTGCTCCTAGTGGCGACGGGTTTGCAATCCGGGGTGAGGTTCGCAAACAAGGACGGGGGTTGCACCTTGAGGGTAGCGAGTCGCACGTGGCTGGGGGGTCACAAGATGGCGGCGGGGGTGGACAAAATGGCCGCCCCCATGCGCCGTACAGGTCGGGGGCGGTACAAGATGGCGGCGCCCCTCCTCCCCTCGTGGTGGTCGGGACCCAAAATGGCGGCGTCTGCGGGTCGCACAATGGCGCCCCTCCTCCCCTCTTGGTGGTCGGGACCCAAAATGGCGGCGTCTGCGGGTCGCACATGGTGTGCTGGGGGGTCTGGGGAGCGCTAGGGCCGCGAGCACTAGGACTGCGCGGAGCTCCCTCACCGCGAGCGCTAGGACCGCGCGGAGCTCCCTCACCGGGGACAGCGGTGGTCGGGGCACAAGTCGGCGGTGCCGGTGGGTCAGGCGTGGGGCCGCGAGCGCAAGGAGCGCGAGGAGCTCCCTCACAGGGGACAGCGGTGGTCGGGGTCCAAGTAGGTGGCGCCGGCGGGTCAGGCGTGGGGCGCGGGACGGGGGTGAGGGTGGCGTTAGGAACGCGAAAAACCCCCTCCTCTCCGTGGAGAGTGTTGGCCGGGACCCAAAGCGGTAGCGCCGGCGGCGGGTCGTACATGGGCTGCGGGGAGGGGGGTTGGGGAGCGTAGGCGGCGTGCAGGGCTCCCAGTTCTCCCGGGACCGCGGTGGTCGAGACCCAGAGCGGCTGCGCCTGCGGGTCGCACATGGCGTGCTGGGGAGTTTGGGACACATAGACTGCTTGTAGGGCTCCCTGTGGCCCCGGGACGGCGGCGACCTCGCGGGATCGGCACACCACCGCATAATGGCTCTTTTTCCCGCAGCTTTTGCAGATGGCTGCGCGGGCCGGACAGCGCTGTCGGGGGTGTTTCGCCTGGCCGCAGAAATAACAGCGGGCGCCCCCGGTGCGACTCGGCGTTTGGACTGCGCAAGCCTGTGGGGTGTCCGGGGGGGTAGGGGGTTTGCCGCTACGGGTACGTATGGGGCCCAATGGCCTGCCGCGCGGTCGGGGCCGTAGGCGCGGGTATTACGCGCGGCCACGTCTAGGGAGGCTGCTAGGGCCCATGCCTCTGAGAGTCCTAGCGACTCTTTTTCTAGAAGTCTTTGGCGGATTTGGGAGGATTGCATACCTGCCACAAAAGCGTCGCGCATTAACATGTCCGTGTGTTCGTTTGCATTCACCGACGGGCAGCTGCAGGCTCGTCCCGAAATCAGCAGCGCGGCGTAGAACTCGTCCATCGATTCTCCGGGAGCTTGCCGTCTTGTCGCGAGCTGGTAGCGAGCGTAGATTTGGTTAACTGGGCGAACGTAGAGACTTCTCAGTGCTGTGAACGCCGTCTGGAAATCGTCGGTGTCTTCAATGAGGGTGAAAATCTCCGTGCTCACCCTCGAGTGCAGGACCTGCAGTTTTTGTTCGTCTGAGACTCGGCCGGTGGTCGTTCTGATGTAGGCCTCGAAGCAAGTCTGCCAGTGTTTGAAGGCTGCTGCCGCATTCACTGCGTGGGGGCTGATCCTCAGGCATTCTGGAATGATCCTGAGCTCCATAGTCCTTTTTAGGCACGCTTAATAAATTGTAGCGCACAAAGACTCCGTGAGACGAATATAGTGAAGTCGATGAGGCTTTATTAAGCGTGTCTGTTCCCCAGCAGCTCGATAGTAAACTGGCCTGCGGGGGAAGACACCGGCTTCTTATACTTCGCCTTCAGGGCGGAGCTTGAGGTCAACGGCCAACCAGGACCCGGGATCTGTCAGCCAATGACATTAGGGCTTCCAGTCCCACATGACCCCCAATACATACTACCACAAACAGGAAGTTCGACCCGCGGGCTTCTGGGAAGCGGCGTGCAGGGGTTGCCGGTAGGTGAGTATGTAGGTTTCAAATAACTTACCTTGCAGGCGCAATCACTTGGAGTTTCAGCGGGAGCGGAGTACAGAGGCTGCTGGTGGGTGTGTATTGAAGTTTAAAATAACTTACCTTACAGGAGCATCTCTTGGAGTTTCAGCGGGAACGAAGTTCGACCCGCGGACCTCTGGGAAGACCTTCACCAATAAATTCTGGTGGAGAGGAAACCCGAGACACTACACGTGTAGTGTCTCCCACCCGCCCTCCTCCTCTAACCTAATAATAAAACATATTGGTGTGAGGTAAGTACCATATTGTATTATTATTATTATTTTTCTTAAATTTAGTTGTTAGCCAGATCTTGGTTGAAAGTTAGAGGGATGACAGGGAAGGGAGTGCAATGTTCCTCCTGCAGGATGTTTGAGGTGAGGGATGCCGTTAGTGTCCCTGCTGATTTTACCTGCAGGAAGTGCTGCCATCTCCAGCTCCTCCAAGACCGAGTTAGGGAACTGGAGCTGGAGTTGGAAGAACTTCGGATCATTCGGGAGACAGAGGGGGTCATAGATAGCAGCTTCAGGGAATTAGTTACACCAAAGATTGGAGATAGATGGGTAACTGTAAGAGGGACTGGGAAGAAGCAGTCAGTGCAGGGATCCCCTGCGGTCGTTCCCCTGAGAAACAAGTATACCGCTTTGGATACTTGTGGGGGGGACAACTTACCATGGGTAAGCCATGGGGTACGGGCCTCTGGCACGGCGTCTGTCCCTGTTGCTCAGAAGGGAAGGGGGGAGAGGAGCAGAGCATTAGTAATTGGGGACTCGATAGTCAGGGGCACAGATAGGAGATTTTGTGGGAGCGTGAGAGACTCACGTTTGGTATGTTGCCTCCCAGGTGCAAGGGTACGTGATGTCTCGGATCGTGTTTTCCGGGTCCTTAAGGGGGAGGGGGAGCAGCCCCAAGTCGTGGTCCACATTGGCACGAACGACATAGGTAGGAAAGGGGACAAGGATGTGAGGCAGGCTTTCAGGGAGCTAGGATGGAAGCTCAGAACTAGAACAAACAGAGTTGTTATCTCTGGGTTGTTGCCCGTGCCACGTGATAATGAGATGAGGAATAGGGAGAGAGAGCAATTAAACACGTGGCTACAGGGATGGTGCAGGCGGGAGGGATTCAGATTTCTGGATAACTGGGGCTCTTTCTGGGGAAGGTGGGACCTCGACAGACAGGATGGTCTACATCTGAACCTGAGGGGCACAAATATCCTGGTGGGGAGATTTGTTAGTGCTCTTTGGGGGGGTTTAAACTAATGCAGCAGGGGCATGGGAACCTGGATTGTAGTTTTAGGGTACGGGAGAATGAGAGTATAGAGGTCAGGAGCACAGATTTGACGTCGCAGGAGGGGGCCAGTGTTCAGGCAGGTGGTTTGAAGTGTGTCTACTTCAATGCCAGGAGTATACAAAATAAGGTAGGGGAACTGGCAGCATGGGTTGGTACCTGGGACTTCGATGTTGTGGCCATTTCGGAGACATGGATAGAGCAGGGACAGGAATGGGTGTTGCAGGTTCCGGGGTTTAGGTGTTTTAGTAAGCTCAGAGAGGAGGCAAAAGAGGGGGAGGTGTGGCGCTGCTAGTCAAGAGCAGTATTACGGTGGCGGAGAGGATGCTAGATGGGGACTCATCTTCCGAGGTAGTATGGGCTGAGGTTAGATACAGGAAAGGAGAGGTCACCCTGTTGGGAGTTTTCTCTCGGCCTCCAAATAGTTCTAGGGATGTAGAGGAAAGGATGGCGAGGATGATCCTGGATAAGAGCGAAAGTAACAGGGTAGTTATTATGGGAGACTTTGGGCGACCCCCCGCCGGGTCGGAGAATGGCCGTTGGCCGCCGTGAATCCCGCCTCCGCCCCCGCCGAAGCCTCCGGTACCGGAGATTGGGTGGGGGCGGGAATCGGGCCGCGCCGGTTGGCGGTTCCCCCGCTCAATTCTCCGGCCAGGATGGGCCGAAGTCCCGCCCAGAAATTGCCTGTCCCGCCGGCGTAAATTAAACCTGGTATTTACCGGCAGGACCAGGCGGCGTGGGCGGGCTCCGGGGTCCTGGGGAGGCGTGGGCGGGGCGATCTGACCCCGGGGGTGCCCCCACGGTGGCCTGGCACGCGATCGGGACCCACCGATCCGTGGGCGGGCCTGTGCCGTGGGGGCACTCTTTACCTTCCGCCTCCACCACGGCCTCCACCATGGCGGAAGCGGAAGTGACTCTCCCCTCTGCGCATGCGCCGGGAAACTGTCAGCGGCCGCTGATGCTCCCGCGCATGCACTGCATTTCCGCGCCAGCTGGCGGGACAACAAACGCCATTTCTGCCAGCTGGCGGGGCGGAAATCCCTCCGGCGTCGGCCTAGCCCCTCAATGTTGGGGCTCGGCCCCCAAAGATGCGGAGCATTCCGCACCTTTGGGGCGGCGCGATGCCCGTCTGATTGGCGCCGATTTGGGCGCCAGTCGGCGGACATCGCGCCGTTGGGAGAGAATTTCGCCCCTGAACTTTCCAAATATTGACTGGAAAAGATATAGTTCGAGTACATTAGATAGGTCGTTTTTTGTACAGTGTGTGCAGGAGGGTTTCCTGACACAATATGTTGACAGGCCAACAAGTGGCGAGGCCACGTTGGATTTGGTTTTGGGTAATGAACCCGGCCAGGTGTTGGATTTGGAGGTAGGAGAGCACGTTGGGGACAGTGACCACAATTCGGTGACGTTTACGCTAGTGATGGAAAGGGATAAGTATACACCGCAGGGCAAGAGTTATAGCTGGGGGAAGGGCAATTATGATGCCATTAAATGTGACTTGGGGGGGATAGGTTGGAGAAGTAGGCTGCAAGTGTTGGGCACACTGGATAAGTGGAGCTTGTTCAAGGATCAGCTACTGCGTGTTCTTGATAAGTACGTACCGGTCAGGCAGGGAGGGAACCGTGGTTTACCAAAGAAGTGGAATCTCTTGTTAAAAGGAAGAAGGAGGCCTATGTGAAGATGAGGTGTGAAGTTTCAGTTGGGGCGATGGATAGTTGTAAGGTAGCGAGGAAGGATCTAAAGAGAGAGCTAAGACGAGCAAGGAGGGGACATGAGAAGTATTTGGCAGTTAGGATCAAGGAAAATCCAAAAGCTTTCTATAGGTATGTCAGGAATAAGCGAATGACTAGGGTAAGAGTAGGACCAGTCAAGGACAGGGATGGGAAGTTGTGTGTGGAGTCTGAAGAGCAAGATACTAAATGAATATTTTTCGTCAGTATTCACTCAGGAAAAAGATAATGTTGTGGAGGAGAATGCTGAGACCCAGGCTATTAGAATAGATGGCATTGAGGTACGTAGGGAAGAGGTGTTGGCAATTCTGGACAGGCTGAAAATAGATAAGTCCCCGGGACCTGATGGGATTTATCCTAGGATTTTCTGGGAGGCCAGGGAAGAGATTGCTGGACCTTTGGCTTTGATTTTTTATGTCATCATTGGCTACAGGAATAGTGCCAGAGGACTGGAGGATAGCAAATGTGGTCCCTTTGTTCAAAAAGGGGAGCAGAGACAACCCCGGCAACTATAGACCGGTGAGCCTCGCGCCTGTAGTGGGTAAAGTCTTGGAGGGGATTATAAGAGAGAAGATCTATAATCATCTAGATAGGAATAATATGATCAGGGATGGTCAGCATGGCTTTGTAAAGGGTAGGTCATGCCTCACAAACCTTATCGAGTTCTTTGAGAAGGTGACTGAACAGGTAGACGAGGGTAGAGCAGTTGATGTGGTGCATATGGATTTCAGTAAAGCGTTTGTTAAGGTTCCCCACGGTAGGCTATTGCAGAAAATACGGAGGCTGGGGATTGAGGGTGATTTAGAGATGTGGATCAGCAATTGCCTAGCTGAAAGAAGACAGAGGGTGGTGGTTGATGGGAAATGTTCAGAATGGAGTTCAGTTACAAGTGGCGTATCACAAGGATCTGTTCTGGGGCCGTTGCTGTTTGTCATTTTTATAAATGACCTAGAGGAGGGCGCAGAAGGGTGGGTGAGTAAATTTGCAGACGACACTAAAGTCGGTGGTGTTGTCGACAGTGCGGAAGGATGTTGCAGGTTACAGAGGGACATAGATAAGCTGCAGAGCTGGGCTGAGAGGTGGCAAATGGAGTTTAATGTAGAGAAGTGTGAGGTGATTCACTTTGGAAGGAATAACAGGAATGCGGAATATTTGGCTAACGGTAAAGTTCTTGGAAGTGTGGATGAGCAGAGGGATCTAGGTGTCCATGTACATAGATCCCTGAAAGTTGCCACCCAGGTTGATAGGGTTGTGAAGAAGGCCTATGGAGTGTTGGCCTTTATTGGTAGAGGGATTGAGTTCCGGAGTCAGGAGGTCATGTTGCAGCTGTACCAAACTCTGGTACGGCCGCATTTGGAGTATTGCGTACAGTTCTGGTTAACGCATTATAGGAAGGACGTGAAGGCTTTGGAGCAGCTGCAGAGGAGATTTACCAGGATGTTGCCTGGTATGGAGGGAAAATCTTATGAGGAAAGGCTGATGGACTTGAGGTTGTTTTTGTTGGAGAGAAGAAGGTTAAGAGGAGACTTAATAGAGGCATACAAAATGATCAGGGGGTTAGATAGGGTGGACAGTGAGAGCCTTCTCCGGCGGATGGAAATGGCTGGCACGAGGGGAGATAGCTTTAAACTGAGGGGTAATAGATATAGGACAGAGGTCAGAGGTAGGTTCTTTACGCAAAGAGTGGTGAGGCCGTGGAATGCCCTACCTGCAACAGTAGTGAACTCACCAACATTGAGGGCATTTAAAAGTTTATTAGATAAGCATATGGATGATAATGACATAGTGTAGGTTAGATGGCTTTTGTTTCGGTGCAAAATCGTGGGCCGAAGGGCCTGTACTGCGCTGTATCGTTCTATGTTCTATGTTCTATTGTGTATTGAGTCTGAAGAGATAGGAGAGGTCTTGAACGAGTACTTTTCTTCTGTATTTACAAATGAGAGGGGCGATATTGTTGGAGAGGACAGTGTGAAACAGATTGGTAAGCTCGAGGAAATACTTGTTAGGAAGGAAGATGTGTTGGGCATTTTGAAAAACTTGAGGATAGACAAGTCCCCCGGGCCTGACGGGATATATCCAAGGATTCTATGGGAAGCAAGAGATGAGATTGCAGAGTCGTTGGCAATGATCTTTTCGTTCTCACTGTCAACAGGGGTGGTACCAGGGGATTGGAGAGTGGCGAATGTCGTGCCTCTGTTCAAAAAAGGGGCTAGGGATAACCCTGGAATTACAGGCCAGTTAGTCTTACTTTGGTGGTAGGCAAAGTCATGGAACGGGTACTGAAGGATAGGATTTCTGAGCATCTGGAAAGACACTGCTTGATTAGGGATAGTCAGCACGGATTTGTGAGGGGTAGGTCTTCTTGCCTTACAAGGCTCATCGAATTCTTTGAGGAGGTGGCCAAGCATGTGGATGAAGGTAAAGCAGTGGATGTAGTGTACATGGATTTTAGTAAGGTATTTGATAAGGTTCCCCATGGTAGGCTTCTGCAGAAAGTAAGGAACATAGAACATAGAACATAGAACAATACAGCGCAGTACAGGCCCTTCGGCCCACGATGTTGCACCGAAACAAAAGCCATCTAACCTACACTATACATAGAACATAGAACATAGAACAATACAGCGCAGTACAGGCCCTTCGGCCCACGATGTTGCACCGAAACAAAAGCCATCTAACCTACACTATGCCATTATCATCCATATGTTTATCCAATAAACTTTTAAATGCCCTCAATGTTGGCGAGTTCACTACTGTAGCAGGTAGGGCATTCCACGGCCTCACTACTCTTTGCGTAAAGAACCTACCTCTGACCTCTGTCCTATATCTATTACCCCTCAGTTTAAAGTTATGTCCCCTCGTGCCAGCCATATCCATCCGCGGGAGAAGGCTCTCACTGTCCACCCTATCCAACCCCCTGATCATTTTGTATGCCTCTATTAAGTCTCCTCTTAACCTTCTTCTCTCCAACGAAAACAACCTCAAGTCCGTCAGCCTTTCCTCATAAGATTTTCCCTCCATACCAGGCAACATCCTGGTAAATCTCCTCTGCACCCGCTCCAAAGCCTCCACGTCCTTCCTATAATGCGGTGACCAGAACTGTACGCAATACTCCAAATGCGGCCGGACCAGAGTTCTGTACAGCTGCAACATGACCTCCCGACTCCGAAACTCAATCCCTCTACCAATAAAGGCCAACACTCCATAGGCCTTCTTCACAACCCTATCAACCTGGGTGGCAACTTTCAGGGATCTATGTACATGGACACCTAGATCCCTCTGCTCAGCCACACTTTCAAGAACTTTACCATTAGCCAAATATTCCGCATTCCTGTTATTCCTTCCAAAGTGAATCACCTCACACTTCTCTACATTAAACTCCATTTGCCACCTCTCAGCCCAGCTCTGCAGCTTATCTATATCCCTCTGTAACCTGCTACATCCTTCCACACTATCGACAACACCACCGACTTTAGTATCGTCTGCAAATTTACTCACCCACCCTTCTGCGCCTTCCTCTAGGTCATTGATAAAAATGACAAACAGCAACGGCCCCAGAACAGATCCTTGTGGTACTCCACTTGTGACTGTACTCCATTCTGAACATTTCCCATCAACCACCACCCTCTGTCTTCTTTCAGCTAGCCAATTTCTGATCCACATCTCTAAATCACCCTCAATCCCCAGCCTCCGTATTTTTTGCAATAGCCTACCGTGGGGAACCTTATCAAACGCTTTGCTGAAATCCATATACACCACATCAACTGCTCTACCCTCGTCTACCTGTTCAGTCACCTTCTCAAAGAACTCAATAAGGTTTGTGAGGCATGACCTACCCTTCACAAAGCCATGCTGACTATCCCTGATCATATTATTCCTATCTAGATGATTATAAATCTTGTCCCTTATAATCCCCTCCAAGACTTTACCCACGACAGACGTGAGGCTCACCGGTCTATAGTTGCCGGGGTTGTCTCTGCTCCCCTTTTTGAACAAAGGGACCACATTTGCTGTCCTCCAGTCCTCTGGCACTATTCCTTTAGCCAATGATGACATAAAAATCAAAGCCAAAGGTCCAGCAATCTCTTCCCTGGCCTCCCATAGAATCCTAGGATAAATCCCATCAGGTCCCGGGGACTTATCTATTTTCAGCCTGTCCAGAATTGCCAACACCTCTTCCCTACGTACCTCAATGCCATCTATTCTATTAGCCTGGGGCTCAGCATTCTCCTCCACAACATTATCTTTTTCCTGAGTGAATACTGACGAAAAATATTCATTTAGTATCTCGCCTATCTCTTCAGACTCCACACACAATTTCCCATCCCTGTCCTTGACTGGTCCTACTCTTTCCCTAGTCATTCGCTTATTCCTGACATACCTATAGAAAGCTTTTGGGTTTTCCTTGATCCTTCCTGCCAAATACTTCTCATGTCCCCTCCTTGCTCGTCTTAGCTCTCTCTTTAGATCCTTCCTCGCTACGTTGTAACTATCCATCGCCCCAACCGAAACTTCACACTTCATCTTCACATAGGCCTTCTTCTTCCTCTTAACAAGAGATTCCACTTCCTTGGTAAACCACGGTTCCCTCGCTCGACGCCTTCCTCCCTGTCTGACCGGTACATACTTATCAAGAACACGCAGTAGCTGATCCTTGAACAAGCCCCACTTATCCAGTGTGCCCAACACTTGCAGCCTACTTCTCCACCTTATCCCCCCCAAGTCACGTCTAATGGCATCATAATTGCCCTTCCCCCAGCTATAACTCTTGCCCTGCGGTGTATACTTATCCCTTTCCATCATTAACGTAAACGTCACCGAATTGTGGTCACTGTCCCCAAAGTGCTCTCCTACCTCCAAATCCAACACCTGGCCTGGTTCATTACCCAAAACCAAATCCAACGTGGCCTCGCCTCTTGTTGGTCTGTCAACATATTGTTTCAGGAAACCCTCCTGCACACTCTGTACAAAAAACGACCCATCTATTGTACTCGAACTATATATTTTCCAGTCAATATTTGGAAAGTTAAAGTCTCCCATAATAACTACCCTGTTACTTTCGCTCATATCCAGAATCATCTTCGCCATCCTTTCCTCTACATCCCGAGAACTATTAGGAGGCCTATAAAAAACTCCCAACAGGGTGACCTCTCCTTTCCTGTTTCTAACTTCAGCCAATACTACCTCGGAAGAAGAGTCCCCATCTAGCATCCTCTCCGCCACCGTAATACTGCTCTTGACTAGCAGCGCCACACCTCCCCCTTTTTTGCCTCCTTCTCTGAGCTTACTAAAACACCTAAACCCCGGAACCTGCAACATCCATTCCTGTCCCTGCTCTATCCATGTCTCCGAAATGGCCACAACATCGAAGTCCCAGGTACCAACCCACGCTGCCAGTTCCCCTACCTTGTTTCGTATACTCCTGGCATTGAAGTAGACACACTTCAAACCACCTACCTGAACGCTGGCCCCCTCCTGCGACGTCAAATCTGTGCTCCTGACCTCTATACTCTCATTCTCCCTTACCCTAAAACTACAATCCAGGTTCCCATGCCCCTGCTGCATTAGTTTAAACCCCCCTAAAGAGCACTAACAAATCTCCCCCCCAGGATATTTGTGCCCCTCAGGTTCAGATGTCGACCATCCTGTCTGTAGAGGTCCCACCTTCCCCAGAAAGAGCCCCAGTTATCCAAAAATCTGAAACCCTCCCGCCTGCACCATCCCTGTAGCCACGTGTTTAAATGCTCTCTCTCCCTATTCCTCATCTCACTATCACGTGGCACGGGCAACAACCCAGAGATAACAACTCTGTTTGTTCTAGTTCTGAGCTTCCATCCTAGCTCCCTGAAAGCCTGCCTGACATCCTTGTCCCCTTTCCTACCTATGTCGTTGGTGCCAATGTGGACCACGACTTGGGGCTGCTCCCCCTCCCCCCTAAGGACCCGGAAAACACGATTCGAGACATCACGTACCCTTGCACCTGGGAGTCAACATACCAAACGTGAGTCTCTCACGCTCCCACAAAATCTCCTATCTGTGCCCCTGACTATAGAATTATCATCCATATGTTTATCCAATAAACTTTTAAATGCCCTCAATGTTGGCGAGTTCACTACTGTAGCAGGTAGGGCATTCCACGGCCTCACTACTCTTTGCGTAAAGAACCTACCTCTGACCTCTGTCCTATATCTATTACCCCTCAGTTTAAAGTTATGTCCCCTCGTGCCAGCCATTTCCATCCGCGGGAGAAGGCTCTCACTGTCCACCCTATCCAACCCCCTGATCATTTTGTATGCCTCTATTAAGTCTCCTCTTAACCTTCTTCTCTCCAACGAAAACAACCTCAAGTCCATCAGCCTTTCCTCATAAGATTTTCCCTCCATACCAGGCAACATCCTGGTAAATCTCCTCTGCACCCGCTCCAAAGCCTCCACGTCCTTCCTATAATGCGGTGACCGGAACTGTACGCAATACTCCAAATGCGGCCGTACCAGAGTTCTGTATAGCTGCAACATGACCTCCCGACTCCGGAACTCAATCCCTCTACAAATAAAGGCCAACACTCCATAGGCCTTCTTCACAACCCTATCAACCTGGGTGGCAACTTTCAGGGATCTATGTACATGGACACCTAGATCCCTCTGCTCATCCACACTTTCAAGAACTTTACCATTAGCCAAATATTCCGCATTCCTGTTATTCCTTCCAAAGTGAATCACCTCAAACTTCTCTACATTAAACTCCATTTGCCACCTCTCAGCCCAGCTCTGCAGCTTATCTATATCCCTCTGCTACATCCTTCCACACTATCGACAACACCACCGACTTTAGTATCGTCTGCAAATTTACTCACCCACCCTTCTGCGCCTTCCTCTAGGTCATTGATAAAAATGACAAACAGCTACGGCCCCAGAACAGATCCTTGTGGTACTCCACTTGTGACTGTACTCCATTCTGAACATTTCCCATCAACCACCACCCTCTGTCTTCTTTCAGCTAGCCAATTTCTGATCCACATCTCTAAATCACCCTCAATCCCCAGCCTCCGTATTTTTTGCAATAACCTACCGTGGGGAACCTTATCAAACGCTTTGCTGAAATCCATATACACCACATCAACTGCTCTACCCTCGTCTACCTGTTCAGTCCCAATCTCAAAGAACTCAATAAGGTTTGTGAGGCATGACCTACCCTTCACAAAGCCATGCTGACTATCCCTGATCATATTATTCCTATCTAGATGATTATAAATCTTGTCTCTTATAATCCCCTCCAAGACTTTACCCACTACAGACGTGAGGCTCACCGGTCTATAGTTGCCGGGGTTGTCTCTGCTCCCCTTTTTGAACAAAGGGACCACATTTGCTGTCCTCCAGTCCTCTGGCACTATTCCTGTAGCCAATGATGACATAAAAATCAAAGCCAAAGGTCCAGCAATCTCTTCCCTGGCCTCCCAGAGAATCCTAGGATAAATCCCATCAGGTCCCGGGGACTTATCTATTTTCAGCCTGTCCAGAATTGCCAACACCTCTTCCCTGCGTACCTCAATGCCATGTATTCTATTAGCCTGGGGCTCAGCATTCTCCTCCACAACATTATCTTTTTCCTGAGTGAATACTGACGAAAAATATTCATTTAGTATCTCGCCTATCTCTTCAGACTCCACACACAATTTCCCATCCCTGTCCTTGACTGGTCCTACTCTTTCCCTCGTCATTCGCTTATTCCTGACATACCTATAGAAAGCTTTTGGGTTTTCCTTGATCCTTCCTGCCAAATACTTCTCATGTCCCCTCCTTGCTCGTCTTAGCTCTCTCTTTAGATCCTTCCTCGCTACCTTGTAACTATCCATCGCCCCAACCGAAACTTCACACTTCATCTTCACATAGGCCTCCTTCTTCCTCTTAACAAGAGATTCCACTTCCTTGGTAAACCACGGTTCCCTCGCTCGACGCCTTCCTCCCTGTCTGACCGGTACATACTTATCAAGAACACGCAGTAGCTGATCCTTGAACAAGCAAGGAGGCATGGAATAGTGGGAAATGTGGCCAGTTGGATAATGAACTGGCTAACCGATAGAAGTCAGAGAGTGGTGGTGGATGGCAAATATTCCGCCTGGATCCCAGTTACCAGTGGCGTACCGCAGGGATCAGTCCTGAGTCCTCTGCTGTTTGTGATTTTCATTAATGACTTGGATGAGGGAGTTGAAGGGTGGGTCAGTAAATTTGCAGACGATACGAAGATTGGTGGAGTTGTGCATAGTGAGGAGAGCTATTGTCCGCTGCAAAGAGACATAGATAGGATGCAGAGCTGGGCTGAGAAATGGCTGAGTTTAACCCTGAAAAGTGTGAAGTTGTCCATTTTGGAAGGACAAATATGAATGCGGAATACAGGGTTAACGGTAGAGTTCTTGGCGATGTGGAGGAGCAGAGAGATCTTGGGTTCATACATCTTTGAAAGTTGCCACTCAAGTGGATAGAGCTGTGAAGAAGGCCTGTGGTGTGCTAGCGTTCATTAACAGAGTGATTGAATTTAAGAGCCGTGAGGTGATGATGCAGCTGTACAAAACTTTGGTAAGGCCACATTTGGAGTACTGTGTACAGTTCTGGTCGCCTCATTTTAGGAAGGATGTGGAAGCTTTGGAAAAGGTGCAAAGGAGATTTACCAGGATGTTGCCTGGAATGGAGAGTAGGTCTTATGAGGAAAGGTTGAGGGTGCGAGGCCTTTTCTCATTAGAACGGAGAAGGATGAGGGGTGACTTGATAGAGGTGTATAAGATGATCAGGGGGATAGAGTAGACAGTCAGAGACTTTTTCCCCGGGTGGAATAAACCATTAAAAGGGGACATAAATTTAAGGTGAAAGGTGGAAGATATAGGGGGGATGTCAGAGGTAGGTTCTTTACCCAGAGAGTAGTGGGGGCATGGAATGCACTGCCTGTGGAAGTAGTTGAGTCGGAAACATTAGGGACCTTCAAGCAGCTATTGGATAGGTACATGGATTATGGTAGAATGATATAGTGTAGATTTATTTGTTCTTAAGGGCAGCACGGTAGCATTGTGGATAGCACAATTGCTTCACAGCTCCAGGGTCCCAGGTTCGATTCGGTCTTGGGTCACTGTCTGTGCGGAGTCTGCACGTCCTCCCCGTGTCTGCGTGGGTTTCCTCCGGGTGCTCCGGTTTCCTCCCACAGTCCAAAGATGTGCGGGTTAGGTGGATTGGCCATGATAAATTGCCCTTAATGTCCAAAATTGCCCTTGGTGTTGGGTGGAGGTGTTGAGTTTGTGTAGGGTGCTCTTTCCAAGAGCCGGTGCAGACTCAAAGGGCCGAATGGCCTCCTTCTGCACTGTAAATTCAATGATAATCCATGGTTAATCTCGGACAAAGGTTCGGCACAACATCGTGGGCCGAAGGGCCTGTTCTGTGCTGTATTTTTCTATGTTCTATGTTCTATATTTCACATTACTCCAGGGTGCTGGGACTGTGTTGACACTGTCCGCGGGTGATTGTCGAGGGCAGGGGGTGATGATAACCCGCAGAGAGCTGAGCCCTGGTATTCCTCAATCTATGCCATAGTCTGACCCCTGCCTGTCTGTTGAGTGCTCGCTCACACCCATCACCTGCACGCGGTGATGCATTGCGGAAGAAAGTGACACAGGCTTCCTACTGGTTGTGCACAAGGGTGTTTATTGTTCAATACAGGTCCCCACAATCCCGATGGTGCAAAACCCCCCCACAACCCACCCTGTCACCCGATATACATCATCAGCGGTGTGGTGCTCACCAGATTGTGCCCCAGAAGCCTGACCACTAACATGTCCCACCGAGGTGTGTGTATCTGCGTTGGTGGAGGGTGGGGATGACAGCTGTGCCGCAACTATAACAGTTGCAGCCTCGGAGCTCATCCCCGAGGTGTTCTGCTCAGAGTCAGGAGAGGGGGCCGCCTGGGATGGGTCGGTGCTGCCGGCTGGAGGACCTGAGGGAGAGTGGACAGGTGGTCAGTGGGAGGGGAGGGGTGGATCAATCAATAAGGCAATCAGTGCTCACGTTTGACAGGCCCTCCGTGTAGACCCTGTGGCTCCTTAGCTCTGCGGCGTCCGCCAGCCTCCACCTGGGTGACCGCCCTGTCCTCAGCCACCCCACTCACCTCCAGGGCCCGCTCTCGAAGGAGGTGAGGATTCTCATGTCCGACACCCCACCGCCAGTCTGGGTCCTCTACTGCCGGTTATGGGAACGCCAGAGAGGGCACAGAGAGGGTATCGTTAGCCACCTGCGTGGTTCACCATTGGGGGAGATGTGTGAAGGGAGGGTTGAGGTGGTGGGAGGGTTGAAAGGTTGGGTAGAGGGAGGGCTGAAGGGGAAGGGGGTGGAGGGAAGGTTGGGGGTTGCCTGAGCGGATGTTTCTTTGGGGAGCTGGGGGTGGGACGTAGGTGCCTACTCCCTCGTGCTGCCTAATGTAGGTCATTGACCCCTTCCGTAACTGAAAGCCAGTCCTCCTGGTCACATTTCCTGAGCTGACAGCTGCTGCCACCTCATCCCAGACAGCACTGGCTGCCCTGTGGCTGGCTCTCCTGGACCCCCGGGGGAACAGGACAGTCCTCCTGACCTCCATCACGTCCAGGAGCCTCCCCAGGTTAGCATCCCCGAATCGTGGGGTTGGTGTCCTCGGTGCCGTTATTGCGAGCTGGCTGGGATTGGCTGAGCACGTGCAGCTTATGTGCTGCTTGACTTTGTTAGCGGGGGGCTGGCGAGCGCAGTCCCGCAAAACAGATGGCGAAAGGGTATTTGGGGCGAGATGCCCGTGAGACCTCGTTAAGTGGACCAATAGCGTTGAATAGCGTTCCCGGCTTCGTTGGGCTGAGCACCAGGAACCTCGCAGCAATTCCTGCTCCGTCGCGCACCTAGAAAGTTTTCCAGAGAATCGTGCCCGAGGTGTTTTGTAGTTTGGGAAGAATATTGCCAGAAAAGATGGTAATATGTGGAATTCAGGGTGAGAGGAGTTCCATTATATAACGTAAGGTTGGAAAGTCCAGTGAAGAGTGGTGAAGTGGTAGTAGAAGTAATAGAGAAACTATCTTGTCCAGGAATACAGTTTATTTTGGATCATGATATTTGATTTGATTTATTATTGTCACGTGTATTAGTAAACAGTGAAAAGTATTGTTTCTTGCACGCTGTACAAACAATGCATACCGCACAGAGGGAAGGAAGGAAAGACTGCAGAATATAATGTCACAGTTATAGTAAGGTGTAGAGAAAAGATCAACTTAATACGAGGTAGGTCCATTCAAAAGTCTGACGGCAGTCGGGACGAAGCTGTTCTTGAGTCGGTTGGTATGTGACCTCAAACTTTGGAATCGTTTTCCTGACGGAAGAAGGGGGAAGAGAGTATGTCCGGGGTGCGTGGGGTCCGTAATTATGCTGGCTACCTTTCCGAGGCAGCGGGAATTATAGATCGAGTCAATGGATGGGAGGCTGGTTTGTGTGATGGATTAGCTACTTTCACGACCTTTTGTAGTTTCCTGCGGTCTTGGGCAGAGCAGGTTCCATACCAAGCTGTGATACAACCAGAAAGAATGCTTTCTATGGTGCATCTGTAGAAGTTGGAGGGTCGTAGCTGACATGCCAAATTTCCTTCGTCTTCTGAGAAAGTAGAGTCATTGGTGGGCTTGCTTAACTATAGTGTCAGCATGGGGGTCCAAGACAGGCTGTTGGTGATCTGTACACCTAAACATTTGAAGCTCTCGACCCTTTCTACTTCGTTCCCATTGATGCAGACAGGGGCATGTTCTTCACTACGCTTCCTGCAGTCAATGATAATCTCCTTCATTTTGTTGACATTGAGGGAGAGATTATTGTCGTCGCACCAGTTCACCAGATTCTCTATCTCATTCCTGTACTCTGTCTCGTCATTGTTTGAAATCCGACCCACGACGGTGGTGTCATCAGCAAATTTGAAAATCGATTTGGAGGAGAATTTGGCCACACAGTCATAGGTGTATAAGGAGTATAGTAGGGGGCTGAGGACACAGCCTTGTGGGGCACCGGTGTTGAGGATGATCGTGCAGGAGGTGTTGCCCATCCTTACTGATTGTGGCCTGTGGGTTAGAAAGTTCAGGATCCAGTTGCAGAGGGAGGAGCCGAAACCAAGGCCACGGAGTTTGGAGATGAGTTTTGTAGGAATGATGGTGTTGAAGGCTGAGCTGTAGTTGATAAATAGGAGTCTGACATAGGTGTCTTTGTTATCGAGGTGTTCCAGGGTAGAGTGCAGGGCCATGGAGATGGCATCTGCTGTGGACCTGTTGCAGCGGTAGGCGAACTGCAGTGGATCAAGGCAATCTGGGAGGCTGGAGTTGATTCGTGCCATGACTAACCTTTCGAAGTACTTCATGATGATAATGTCAGAGCCACTGGACGATAGTCATTGAGGCACACTGCTTGGCTTTTTTTGGTACAGGGATGATGGTCGTCTTCTTGAAGCAGATATTGACCTCAGATTGTTTAAAGAGAGGTTGAGGACGTCTGTGAATACCCCCGCCAGCTGATCCGGGCAAGACCTGAGTGCCCGTCCAGTTACCCCATCCGGGCCAGTGGCTTTATGTGGGTTGACCTTCAAGAAGGCTGCAATGGTGATCTCAGATACAAGTTCAGCTGCGGCTTCTGGGATGGAGGGCTTTCTCTCGCTGACCTCTTGCTCAAAGCGTGCATAGAATGCATTGAGCTCATCAGGGAGGGGTGCATTGGAGCCGGTGATTTTATATGCCTTCATCTTGTAGCCCATTATTTCTTGCAGACCTTGCCATAGACGGTGGGGATCCGTGTAGCTAGCCTGGGACTTGAGCTTGGTCCGGTACTGTCTTTTGGCATCTTTGATGGATCCCCTAAGATCATATCTGGCTTTCTTGTATAGGTCAAGGTCTCCTGACTTGAATGCCTCAGACCTAGACTTCAGCAAGCAGTGGATATCCCTGTTCATCCAAGGTTTCCGGTTGGCACACAGTCTTCTATACACTTACTAATGAAGTCAGTTACTGTAGTGGTGTACTCATTCATGCTGGTCGCAGAGTTTTTAAATACTAACCAGTCCACTGACTCGAAGCATCATCCGATGCTTAGGAGATCATCCGATTCCTCAGACCAACAATGCACAACTTTCTTTGATGGATTCTCTCGTTTCAGTTTTTGCTTATAAGCCAAGAGCAGGAGCACAGGCTTGTGGTCAGATTTGCCAAAGTTTGGGCGGGCGATAGAGCGGTAGGCATGTTTGATATTTGTGTAGCAGTGGTCCAGGATGTTTGGGCCTCTGCTGGAACAGGTGACGTGTTGGTGGTAACTTGGTAGTACGTTCTTGAGCTTGGCCTGATTGAAGTTCCCAGCTACAATGAACAAGGCCTCGGGATGTTTCGTTTCAAGGCTATTTGTGGTGGTGAATATTTCGTCCAGTGCGATTTTCACGTCCGCATGGGGTGGGATGTAAACTGCAATCAGGATAACGGAGCTGAACTCCCGCGGAAGGTAGTAGGGGCGGCATTTTAGCGTCAGGTATTCTAGGTCTGGGGAGCAGAAACTCGCCAGTGTTGCTACATCTAGGCACCAGGAATTGTTGATTAGGATGCAGACCCCACGTCCCCTAACCTTGCCTGAGGCCGCCTTACGGTCCATTCGGTGGATTGAGAAGCCCTCTGGTTGTAGGGCACAGTCCGGTAAAGCAGGAGTGGGCCATGTCTCCGTGAAGCAGAGCACACAGCAGTCCCTTAGTTCTCTTTGAAAAGTGAGTCTGGCTTTAAGTTCGTCTAGTTTGTTTTCTAGAGATTGGATATTAGCTAGGAGTAAGCTAGGCAGAGGGGCTTTGGGGCCGCGTTGTTTCACTCTCACCTCACAGGCCTGCACGTTTTCCACATTTCTTGGAGTGACGGCTTCTTTTTGAGCCAAGGTGTTGGTGAGAATATGCGGTGTTAAGGGTACAGTTGTGATGCACCATCAATCACCACGAGACGAGAATGGTGGAACAATCGAGGCTTTATTGAACGAGAAGTTGTGCCTCCTGTAGCTGGAACCAGAAATGGCTGCAGCTCAGGTGAGCACACACATTTATACACCGCCTGCTGGGCGGAGCCAGCAGGCAGGGATTTGCCAACGTACCTCTAATATACGGGCAGTGCCGTAATACATATATATAATTGTTGGAATCTGGCGAACTACGCCAAGTTGGGGGAAGCTTAGTTGATGAATCAAAGTCCTGGCGCAATACGACAAGTTGTAAGATTTGTAATATTTCTGGACTATGCCAAGTTGTTGGATTCCTTGTATTATTCAACTGTGTAAAGTTGAAGGAATTTATATCATTTCTGCTATTCGGTTAACAGCAGAAACTTCAGTTAAAACTTCTCAGGTGCCAAAAAGAATTGTTTTATTTGTAGTTGCTTGATTACAATTTGAAAGTCATTTAAAAGGCAATTCGTAGACAATTCGAAGCTTTCAGAGAATTACAGGCATTATCTTTTTTGCTTAGGCAGACAGCTCGAAAGTAACTTTTAAAAGGTCAAAGTCTGGCAATGAAACATGAAGAGAGAGAGAGAGCTAATCTTCAGCTAAATTCAAACTCAAAGTCAAAAGTACACTACATCACTGACCAGGACTAATAGACTGACAGACTGACAGAACCCCCAAAAGACATCTCTAAAATGGCGGGCGGAAACTTTTCAGTTATACACTTTCATATCTGTCTTAAGTCACCTAATCACACCCCAATATAATCCTAACTGGTTTGGGTTAGACTCGAACACATTTGATTTGATGGCAAGACATCCATCTTCAATGTGCAACATCAGCTTTTTAATTGTTTCATGTCTACATGTTATGGAATGTGATATTCTGCTAATCTTTACCAGCAATAGACTGGTTTTAAACTAGCTTGGCTAATGTAACAATGGAGACTTCATATCGAGAAAATATATATATGATTCAATGCTCTTACAAACTGCATTGGACTCCTGCCACCTCGTTGCCATGGAACTCAGTCCTTGTCCTTGACAATTAGCACAAGCAGTGTCAAATTGTCTTGCAACTGTGCTGTTATAATCTATGATGGAATTTTATGCTGTTTCATGTATCATGTTGAAGACCTGAATTTATGTGTGCTAAAATTCTCATTTTTAAAATGAGTATTTAAAACTAGGGCTTAATATTTATGTTTAAACAGCTATCTTTTACCTATACTAGTTGTATTCGAAATACCTAGCTTCTACAATAATATACCACTAGTGGTGTTCATCACATTCACCCCCTGTTAAAAAAAGAGTCCGGCGGGGGTGGTGGAAACATTACAAATTAAGTCTGTCGGGGGCCTTGACCCTCCTCTGCGATCACCTCCGTCCTGGTGGTGATGTGGGCGCCGACGTGGTCAGCTGCGACTCCGGGAGCGTGTTGTCCTCGTCTTCGTCACCCCTGAGTGGAACCAGTGGGAGCACGGATCCTGCTGGGGTGGGGGCTGCGGTGAGGTTCGCTGGAGGGATGGTGAGTGGCGCAGCGGTGAATGAGGCAACCGGGGGGGGGGGGGGGCGGTGTCAGGTCAGGGGTCGTGGGTGGGGATCCAGCGGGTGCCAGATCCCATAGGTAGACTGTGTCTTGGCGCCTGTCGGGATGTGCCACGTAGGCGTACTGCGGGTTAGCATGTAAGAGATTGACTTTTTCGACCAAGGGGTCTGACTTCTGTGTCCGGAGGACATGCTTCCGGAGGAGGACGGGTTCAGGAACTTTCAGCCATGTTGGGAGCGAGACCCCGGAGGTGGAATTCCTGGGGAAGGCAAACACATGTTCATGAGGGGTCTCATTAGTCGTGGTGCAGAGGAGAGATCGGATGGAGTGGAACGCGTCAGGGAGGACCTCCTGCCAGCGAGAGACCAGGAGATTTTTAGACCGCAGGGCCAGTAGGACGGCCTTCCAGACCGTCCCATTCTCCCTCTCCACCTGCCCGTTTCCCCGGGGGTTGTACCTGGTCGTCCTGCTCGAGGCGATGCCATTGCTGAGCAGGAACTGACGCAGCTCATTGCTCATGAAAGAGGATCCCCAATCGCTGTGAATGTAGGTGGGGAAACCGTACAGCGTGAAGATGCTGTGCAGGGCTTTGATTACCGTGGCAGAAGTCACGTCGGGGCATGGGATGGCGAAAGGGAACCGGGAGTACTCGTCAATCACGTTCAGGAAGTACGTGTTGCAGTCGGTGGAGGGGAGGGGCCCTTTGAAGTCCATGCTCAGGCGCTCAAAGGGGCGGAAGGCCTTCACCAGTCGCGCTCTATCTGGCCGATAAAAGTGCGGTTTTCACTCCGCGCAGACTTGGCAGGACTGGTGACGGCCCTGACCTCCTCAATGGAGTTGGGGAGGTTGCGGGCTTTGATAAAATGGAAGAACCGGGCGACCCCCGGGTGGCAGAGGTCATAGTGGATGGTCCGGAGTCGGTCTACTTGTGCGCTGGCACATGTACCGCGGGATAGGGCATCAGGGGGCTCATTGAGCTTCCCAGGTCGTTACAAGATCGCATATTTATAGGTGGAGAGCTCGATCCTCCACGTCAAGATCTTGTCATTTTTGATCTTGCCCCGCAGTGTATTATTAAACATAAAGACAACCAACCATTGGTCAGTGAGGAGAGTGAATTTCCTGCCGGCCAGGAAATGCCTCCAATGTCGCACAGCTTCCACAATGGCTTGGGCCTCCTTTTCGACAGGTGCCGAATTTCGGAGGCATGGAGGGTGTGGGAAAAGAAGGCCACGGGTCTGCCCGCCTGGTTGAGGGAGGCGGCCAGAGCTACGTCCGATGCATCGCTCTCCACCAGAAAGGGGAGGGACTCGTCGACCGCGTGCATTGCAGCCTTGGCGATGTCTGCCTTGATGCGGTTGAAGGCCAGGCGGGCCTCAGCCGTCAGGGGAAAAACTGTGGACTTGTCTGCGTAATTAGGGACTCACTGGGCGTAATAGGAGAAAAACCCCAGGTATCGTTTCAGGGCCTTGGGGCAGTGGGGGAGACGGAGTTCCATGCGGTCGGGGTCGGGCCCTAGGACTCCATTTTCTACTACATAGCCAAGGATGGCTAAGCGATTGGTGCGGGACACGCATTTCTCCTTGTTGTATGTGAGGTTAAGGAGTTTTGGTGGTATGGAGGAATTTTCAGAGGTTAGCATCATGGTCCTGCTGATCGTAGCCGCAGATGGTGACATTATCTCGGTACGGGAAGATGGTCCGCAGTCCGTACCGGTCAACCATTCGGTCCATCTCTCACTGGAAAACTGAGACCCCATTGGTGACGCGGCCATCTGCTTTGAACGCAGTGTATTGGTGGTCTTCCGAGTGGATGGGGAGCTGGTGCCAGGCAGGCTTCAAGTTTACTGTGGAAAAGACTCGATACTGCGCGATCTGATTGACCATGTCAGATATGCATGGGAGGGGGTACGCGTCGAGCTGCGTGTACCAATTGATGGTCTGACTGTAGTCAATGACCATCCTGTGCTTCTCCCCAGTCTTCACTACCACTACTTGAGCTCTCAGGGGCTGTTGCTGGCCTCAATAACCCCGTCCCGCAGAAGCCGTTGGACCTCCGACCTGATGAAGGTTCTGTCCTGGTCACTGTACCATCTGCTCCGAGTGGCGATGGGTTTGCAATCTGGGGTGAGGTTTGCAAACAGGGGAGGTGGATCGACCTTAAGGGTCGTGAGGCCGCAGACGGTGAGGGGGGTCCACTGAATTTTAAAGTCAGACTTTGGAGATGGCACTGAAAATCCAGGCCGAGTAACAGGGCAGCGCAGAGGTGGGGGAGGACGTAGAGCCGGAGGTTGCTGAACTCTGTGCCCTGGAAGGTGAGGGTCGTGATACAGTACCCCCGGATTTAAACGGAATGGGATCCGGAGGCCAGGGAGATTTTCTGGATGACGGAGTGTACCGGGAGGGAGCAGCGCCTTACCGTGGTGGGGTGGATGCAGCTCTCTGTGCTCCCGGAGTCAAAAAGGCAGGTCATCTCGTGCCCATTTATCTTCACCGTCGTTGTCGCGGTCGCGAGGTTGCGGGGCCGGGACTGATCCAGGGTGATCGAGGTGAGCTGCGGAAGGTGCTGGGGGGTCCTGGTCTGGTCAGCGGTGGCGGAGGTAGCGGTAGGCGATGAACGGCCAGACGAGCAGAGGTCCTGAGGCGTGGTCTAAAATGGCACCAAAATGGCACCACGGGGCGCACATGGCGGGCGGCACCAAAGATGTCGGCACCCACGGGCCACACGTGGCTTGCGGTGAGGAAAATGGCTGCACCCACAGGCCGCACCTGGCTTGCGAAAAGGAAGATGGCGGCGCCCCTGGGTCACACGTAGCGGGTGTAGAAATGCCGGGCCTGGAGACAGCGGCGACCGACCGGGCCTGGCAAACAGAAACAAAGTGTCCTTTCTTCCCACACCCGTTGCAGGTCTCGCTCCGCGCTGGGCAGCGCTGCCTGGGGTGTTTGTTTTGTCCGCAAAAATAACACTTGGTCCCCCCAGAGTTGGCTGGCTGCCACATGGCGCAGGCTTGCGGCGAGCTGGAGTCGGCAGTGGGTGGGGCCCATGATGCCAACGAGGGTGCCGCGCGGTCGGGGGCGTAAGAGTGAACATTATGGGAGGCCACTTCTAACAAATTAGCGAGCTGCCTAGGTTTGTAAACAGGGGAGGTGGATCGACCTTATGGGTCGTGAGGCCGCTGACGGTGAGGACGGATAGGTGTACGCCGAATTTTAAAGCCAGGCTTTGGAGATGGCACTGAAAATCCAGGCCGAGTAACAGGGCAGTGCAGAGGTGGGGGAGGACGTAGAGCCTGTAGCCACCTGAGATGGCCACTTCCCGACTTAAAATGGAGAACGGCAAAGGCTGAAGGGAAATTCAGCCAACACGGGCAAAAACTAGCAGGTGCAAGTTTACCGTGTATTAGACTCTGCAGAAACCCAGACAGCCTCGATACAAGCAGCCATCGAAATAGTAATGAGCGATCCCCGGGAACACTCGAAACATTTGAAGGTAAACAAAGCCAAGCCAGACTCCTCGGCGCCAGCAGGAGCCAACACAAACGAGGTTAACGGACACTTGAAGACCACCCAATGATCAGGAAACCGCTCCAGCATTGGAGAAATCGAACCAAGTGATTGGAACGAAGTCCGATCACTTGGAGCCAAGTATGGAGTCCACCCCAAAGGGCGGGAAGCCCCTGGGGACCATAAAGCAAAGCCCCCAAGTTCAAATCGTCCTTCTTGACAGGGTCACTCAGCAACTGTCCAAGCAAGTAAGTCTCAAGTCAACGCTCTCTACGAGATCGCCGCTCCGAGCTACCAGTCCATACCAGCTTTCAATCTCAGACTCAGGACCTGAACGAAAGGCCATTTGTTCCCCTGACCTGGTGGGCCAATCCGAAGCCAAGTATAGGCCTGTTAGTTATAGAAATAGCCTAGAAAGTAGAGTTTATGCATGAGTAGCGATTTACTGTGTATAATAAATGTGTTTTGATTTGAATCGTACTAATTGGTGTGTTGAGTTATTGATCATTACTTGAACTTGAACCTCGTGGCGGTATCATAAAGATACCTGGCGACTCTAGAGCAAAGGTTATAAAACAGCCAATTGAACCAATCAAAAGTTAGCAACAAGCCGGAAGTTGCTGAACTCTACGTCCTGGACGGTGAGGGTCGTGATACAGTACCCGCGGATTTCAATGGAATGGGATCCGGAGGCCAGGTAGATTTTCTGGGTGACGGGGTACAAGGTCGAGCGTACCCCCTTACAGTAGCCGTTGGTGGATGTACACAGACTTCATGCCCGTGAAGTAAGCATCTCTAATTAAAAGTTCTGTGTGCTGGACTGCCAAAACTGCCTGGCAGTCACAGTTCCTACCTAGGATGTGCAGGGCACGCCAGAAATCGTCCAGAGAATCCGAGTTGCTGTCTCGTGGCCAGGAGGTGCCTGGCGTATACTTGGCTCACCGGACAAATGTAATGTCCCTTCAGGAGCGCCATCGCTTCAGAGTAGGTGGGCACATCCCGGATGAGGGGAAAAATGTCAGGACTCACCCATGAATAGAGGATTTGGAGCTTCTGCGGATCCGAGGGTTCATCAGCGGCTGTTCCAAGGTAGCTTTCGAAACAGGCTAGCCAGTGGTCAAAGGTGGACGTAGCGTTGGCTGGTTGAGGGCTCAGCTGCAGGCGATCAGGCTTGATGCGGAGATCCATGGTTTAAAATATCTCGTTCAATAAATTGATGCACCATCAATTACCACGAGACGAGAATGGTGGAATAATCAAGGCTTTATTGAATGAGATGTTGTGCCTCCTGTAGCTGGAACCAGAAATGGCTGCAGCTCAGGTGAGCACACACATTTATACGCCGCCTGCTGGGCGGAGCCAGCAGGCAGGGATTTGCCAACGTACCTCTAATATACGGGCAGTGCCGTAATACATGTAATATACCACTAGTGGTGTTCACCACAAGTTGCATCCAATGAGGTTCTTCACTCTGGTCGGTGTGTGGATGGAGGATTTGTTGCCTTGCTTGTGGTTCCTGCGTCGGTAGGTGGGTCTACGCGATCGAGCATCGGGCCTGGGTCACTGTCGGGCTGCGGTTTGTCTTCACAGGTTGGTGGATGTCCAGACCACGCTCCGGTGTGGATGGGGTGAAGGCCGATAAGTGGATGACGTCTCTGGGATCGCGGTTGCGGATCAGGCGATGGCTGGGTTCATGTGTTGGGGTCCGCAGTGTCCTTTCCAGATCACGGTCTTCCTTCAGAGGTCGATGGATCTGTAGACCTGCAAGTAAATTTAAAAGAGCAGTATTAGTGATTGTTGGGCTGTGGGAGTTGATTTTTCGGAGTGTGGGGCGACTGTAGAAGGGGGAGTGGAGTGAGTGCTTGGGGCCTGCAGAGGGTCGCAGCTCTCCGGGTCAGAGGGGTTGGGAGCTGGGGGGAGAGAGGGCTCCAGCTGCTGGGATGCTGGTCTGGTTGTTGGAGAGCAGCAGAATGAAGGTCCCGGCTTCTGCGGTGTTTTCCAGGTCTCTGGGAGCCTGTAGAGTGAAGGCCCTGGCTTTTAGGGCTCACACGTGGTCGGCTGGTCGGGGTCGATTTCAGGTTGTCAGTTTCAGGTGTCTCCAGGGTCCTAAAGATCGCCATATCTGTAAATAATTGAATTAGAACATTGTTAGAGAGTTTAAAAGAGTTAGAATGAAGTTTTAGAAGCATAGAATGAGGATAAAAGATAGAATTAGAGTGTATGTTGGGCACAGCTTGCAAGAAGTTGCCTTGCTCCGGCGCCATCTTGATATAGCTGGATCACAGGTGGGAGTGATGCCTATTGTGGTTGATAAACCAGTGAAAAATCAAACTATAAGACCATAAGACATAGGAGCAGAATTAGGCCACTTGGCCCATCGAGTCTGCTCGGCCATTCAATCATGGCTGATATTGTCTCATCCCCGTTCTCCTGCATTCTCCCCATAACCCCTGATCACCTTATTGATCAAGAACCTATCTATCTCTGTCTTAAAACACATTGAAAACAGTGCGAGAGGAGAAAGAGCCGGGAGATTTAAAAAGCGCGGGAGATTTAAAAAGCGCAGGAACTGCGAGTCAGAGCGGAGATTTTAAAAGATCGCGGCCTAGTTTCGGGAGCCGTTCGGAGGAGGAGGAGCAGTCTCTGTCAGGGAGAGAACCTGAGAACATCTAAGACACTCAGAAGGTAAGTAAGTGATTTTTACTCATTTTTACTTTTATACCTTTTTCAAATTGTGTGTGTCGGGGGAAACTGAAGTGACATCACAGAAAAGCTGTGACCTGAGTGGCTGGTTGGGAATCTACACTAAATTAAACAAATTAAGCATTGGTAACTAATTAAACATAATTACTTAATTATAATTTAGAAGGGTATCTAAGCCAGAGATCGGAGAGTACTATATTTAGCTTTCGCATTTATATTAGAAATCTCGTGCTAGGAAACAGATAGTTAACAGTAACTTTCAAAAAATATATATATAAAAAATTTTTTTTTTAATTTTAATTTTAATTAATTGACGCAATGTCAGTTAGAGGGGTGCAGTGCTCTGACTGTGAGATGTGGCAGGTCCGGGAGGCTTCCAGCGTCCCGGATGGCTTCATCTGCAGAAAGTGCACCCAACTGGAGCTCCTCACAGACCGCATGGTTCGGTTGGAGCAGCAATTGGATGCACTTAGGAGCATGCAGGTGGCGGAAAGCGTCATAGATCGCAGTTATATAAATGTGGTCACACCCAAGGTGCAGGCAGAGAAATGGGTGACCACCAGAAAGGGCAGGCAGTCAGTGCAGGAATCCCCTGCGGTTGTCCGCCTCTCGAACAGGTATACCCCTTTGGATACTGTCGGGGGGGATAGCCTATCAGGGGAAAACAGCAGCAGCCAGAGCAGTGGCACCACGGCTGGCTCTGATGTTCAGCAGGGAGGGTCAAAGCGCAGAAGAGCAATAGTAATAGGGGACTCTATAGTCAGGGACACAGATAGGTGCTTCTGTGGATGTGAAAGAGACTACAGGATGGTATGTTGCCTCCCTGGTGCCAGGGTCCAGGATGTCTCCGAACGGGTAGAGGGCACCCTGAAGGGGGAGGGCAAACAGGCAGAGGTCGTTGTACATATTGGTACTAACGACATAGGCAGGAAGGGGCACGAGGTCCTGCAGCAGGAGTTCAGGGAGCTAGGCAGAAAGTTAAAAGACAGGACCTCTGGGTTGTAATCTTGGGATTACTCCCTGTGCCACGTGCCAGTGAGGCTAGAAATAGGAAGATAGAGCAGCGAAACACGTGGCTAAACAGCTGGTGTAGGAGGGATGGTTTCCGTTATCTGGACCACTGGGAGCTCTTTCGGGGCAGGTGTGACCGATATAAGAAGGATTGGTTGCATCTAAACTGGAGAGGCATAAATATCCTGGCCACGAGGTTTGCTAGTGGCACACGGGAGGGTTTAAATTAGTATGGCAGGGGGGTGGGCAAGGGAGCAATAGGTCAGAAGGTGAGAGCATTGAGGGAGAACTAAGGAATAGGGACAGTGGGGCTCTGAGGCAGAGCAGACAGGGAGAAGTTGCTGAACACAGCGGGTCTGGTGGCCGGAAGTGCATATGTTTTAATGCAAGAAGTATTACGGGTAAGGCAGAGGAACTTAGACCTTGGATTAGTACTTGGAACTATGATGTTGTTGCCATTACAGAGACCTGGTTGAGGGAAGGGCAGGATTGGCAGCTAAACGTTCCAGGATTTAGATGTTTCAGGCGGGATAGAGGGGGATGTAAAAGGGGTGGCGGGGTTGCGCTACTGGTTCGGGAGAATATCACAGCTGTACTGCGGGAGGGCACCTCAGAGGGCAGTGAGGCTATATGGGTAGAGATCAGGAATAAGAAGGGTACAGTCACAATGTTGGGGGTTTACTACAGGCCTCCCAACAGCCAGCGGGAGATAGAGGAGCAGATAGGTAGACAGATTTTGGAAAAGAGTAAAAACAACAGGGTTGTGGTGATGGGAGACTTCAACTTCCCCAATATTGACTGGGACTCACTTAGTGCCACGGGCTTAGACGGGGCGGAGTTTGTAAGGAGCATCCAGGAGGGCTTCTTAAAACAATATGTAGACAGTCCAACTAGGGAAGGGGCGGTATTGGGCAATGAGCCCGGCCAGGTGGTAGATGTTTCAGTAGGGGAGCATTTCGGGAACAGTGACCGCAATTCAGTAAGTTTTAAAGTGCTGGTGGACAAGGATAAGAGTGGTCCTAGGATGAATGTGCTAAATTGGGGGAAGGCTAATTATAACAATATTAGGCAGGAACTGAAGAAGCTAGATTGGGGGCGGATGTTTGAGGGCAAATCAACATCTGACATGTGGGAGGCTTTCAAGTGTCAGTTGAAAGGAATTCAGGACCGGCATGTTCCTGTGAGGAAGAAGGATAAATACGGCAATTTTCGGGAACCTTGGATAACGAGATATATTGTAGGCCTCGTAGAATCATAGAATCATAGAAGTTTACAGCATGGAAACAGGTCCTTCGGCCCAACCAGCCCATGCCGCCCAGTTTTTACCATTAAGCTAGTCCCAGTTGCCCGCACTTGGCCCATAACCCTCTATACCCATCTTACCCATGTAACTATCTAAATGCTTTTTAAAAGACACAATTGTACCGGCCTCTACTACTACCTCTGGCAGCACATTCCAGACACTCACTACCCTCTGAGTGAAGAAATTGCCCCTCTGGGCCTTTCTGAATCTCTCCCCTCTCACCTTAAACCTATGCCCTCTAGTTTTAGACCCCCCTACCTTTGGGAAAAGATGTTGACTATCTACCTTATCTATGCCCCTCATTATCTTATAGACCTCTATAAGATGACCCCTAAGCCTCCTACGCTCCAGGGAAAGAAATCCCAATCTATCCAGCCTCTCCTTATAACTCAAACCATCAAGTCCCGGTAACATCCTAGTAAATCTTTTCTGCACTCTTTCTAGTTTAATAATATCCTTTCTATAATAGGGTGACCAGAACTGCACACAGTATTCCAAGTGTGGCCGTACCAATGTCCTGTACAACTTCAACAAGATGTCCCAACTCCTGTATTCAATGTTCTGACGAATGAAACCAAGCAATGCCTTCTTCACCACCCTGTCCACCTGCGACTCCACCTTCAAGGAGCTATGAACCTGTACTCCTAGATCTTTGTTCTATAGCTCTCCCCAACGCCATACCATTAACTGAGTAGGTCCTGGCCTGATTCGATCTGCCAAAATGCATCACCTCACATTTATCTAAATTAAACTCCATCTGCCATTCGTCGGCCCACTGGCCTAATTGATCAAGATCCTGTTGCAATCCTAGATAACCTTCTTCACTATCCACTGTGCCACCAATCTTGGTGTCATCTGCAAACTTACTAACCATGCCTCCTAAATTCTCATCCAAATCATTAATATAAATCACAAATAACAGTGGACCCAGCACCCATCCCTGAGGCACACCACTGGTCACAGGCCTCCAGTTTGAAAAACAACCCTCTACAACCACCCTCTGTCTTCTGTCGTCCAGCCAATTTTGAATCCAATTGGCAACCTCACCCTGGATCCCGTGAGCTTTAACCTTCTGCAACAACCTACCAGGCTTTGCTAAAGTCCATGTAGACAACGTCTACTGCACTGCCCTCATCTACCTTCTTCGTCACCCCCTCAAAAAACTCAATCAAATTTGTGAGACATGATTTTCCACGCACAAAGCCATGCTGACTGCCCTGAATCAGTCCTTGCCTCTCTAAATGCTTGTAGATCCTGTCTCTCAGAATACCTTCTAGCAACTTACCTACTACAGACGTTAGGCTCACTGGTCTGTAGTTCCCAGGCTTTTCCCTGCTGCCCTTCTTAAACAAGGGCACAACATTCGCTACTCTCCAACCTTCAGGCACCTCACCTGTGGCTGCCGATGATTCAAATATCTCTGTTAGGGGACCCGCAATTTCCTCCCTAGCCTCCCACAACATCCTGGGATACATTTCATCAGGTCCCGGGGATTTATCTACCTTGATGCGCTTTAAGACTTCCAGCACCTCCTCCTCTGTAATATGCACACTTCTCAAGACATCACTATTTATTTCCCTTAGTTTCCTAACATCCATGCCTTTCTCCACCGTGAATACCGATGAGAAATATTCATTCAGGATCTCACCCAACTCTTGTGGCTCTGCACATAGATGTCCTTGTTGATCCTTAAGAGGCCCTACTCTGTCCCTAGTTACTCTTTTTCCCTTTATGTATCTGTAGAAGCTCTTTGGATTCTCCTTTGCATTATTTGCCAAAGCAATTTCATGTCCCCTTTTTGCCCTCCTGATTTCCCTCTTAACTCTATTTCGACAATCTCTATACTCTTCAAGGGATCCACTTGATCCCAGTTGTTTATGTACGTCATATGCCTCCTTCTTCTTTTTGACCAGCGTCTCAATATCTCGAGTCATCCAGCGTTCCCTACTTCTACCAGCCTTGCCCTTCACTCTAAAGGGAATGTGCTTACCCTGAACCCTGGTTAACACATTTTTAAAAGCCTCCCATTTACCAGCCGTCCCTTTGCCTGCCAACAGTCTCCCCCAATCTACCTCTGAAAGTTCCTGTCTGATACCATCAAAATTGGCCTTGCCCCAATTAAGAATTTTAACTCTTGGGCCAGACCTATCATTCTCCATAGCTATCTTAAAACTAATGGAGTTATGGTCACTTGTCCCAAAGTGATCCCTCACTAACACTTCTGTCACTTGCCCTTCCTTATTTCCCAAGACGAGGTCAAGTTTTGCCCCCTCTCTAGTCGGTCCATCCACATACTGAATGAGAAATTCTTCCTGAATACACTCAACAAATTTCCCTCCATCCAAGCCCCTAATGCTATGGCTGTCCCAGTCAATGTTGGGAAAGTTAAAGTCCCCGATTATTACCACCCTATTTTTCTTGCAGCTATCTGTAATGTCCTTACATATTTGCTCCTCAATTTCCCGCTGACTATTTGGGGCCCTGTAGTACAGTCCTATCAAGGTGATCTCTCCCTTCTTATTTTTCAGTTCCACCCATATAGACTCAGTGGGAGAACCCTCGGATATATCCCCTCTAAGTACTGCCATGATGTTCTCCCTAATCAAAAACGCTTCTTACCTCCTGTTCTATCATTTCTATAGCATCTGTACCCCGGAACATTGAGCTGCCAGTCCTGCCCCTCCCTTAGCCATGTTTCAGTCATAGAACATAGAACATAGAACAATACAGCGCAGTACAGGCCCTTCGGCCCACGATGTTGCACCGAAACAAAAGCCATCTAACCTACACTATGCCATTATCATCCATATGTTTATCCAATAAACTTTTAAATGCCCTCAATGTTGGCGAGTTCACTACTGTAGCAGGTAGGGCATTCCACTACTCTTTGCGTAAAGAACCTACCTCTGACCTCTGTCCTATATCTATTACCCCTCAGTTTAAAGTTATGTCCCCTCGTGCCAGCCATATCCATACGCGGGAGAAGGCTCTCACTGTCCACCCTATCCAACCCCCGATCATTTTGTATGCCTCTATTAAGTCTCCTCTTAACCTTCTTCTCTCCAACGAAAACAACCTCAAGTCCATCAGCCTTTCCTCATAAGATTTTCCCTCCATACCAGGCAACATCCTGGTAAATCTCCTCTGCACCCGCTCCAAAGCCTCCACGTCCTTCCTATAATGCTGTACGCAATACTCCAAATGCGGCCGTACCAGAGTTCTGTACAGTTGCAACATGACCTCCCGACTCCGGAACTCAATCCCTCTACCAATAAAGGCCAACACTCCATAGGCCTTCTTCACAACCCTATCAACCTGGGTGGCAACTTTCAGGGATCTATGTACATGGACACCTAGATCCCTCTGCTCATCCACACTTTCAAGAACTTTACCATTAGCCAAATATTCCGCATTCCTGTTATTCCTTCCAAAGTGAATCACCTCACACTTCTCTACATTAAACTCCATTTGCCACCTCTCAGCCCAGCTCTGCAGCTTATCTATATCCCTCTGTAACCTGCTACATCCTTCCACACTATCGACAACACCACCGACTTTAGTATCGTCTGCAAATTTACTCACCCACCCTTCTGCGCCTTCCTCTAGGTCATTGATAAAAATGACAAACAGCAACGGCCCCAGAACAGATCCTTGTGGTACTCCACTTGTGACTGTACTCCATTCTGAACATTTCCCATCAACCACCACCCTCTGTCTTCTTTCAGCTAGCCAATTTCTGATCCACATCTCTAAATCACCCTCAATCCCCAGCCTCTGTATTTTTTGCAATAGCCTACCATGGGGAACCTTATCAAACGCTTTGCTGAAATCCATATACACCACATCAACTGCTCTACCCTCGTCTACCTGTTCAGTCACCTTCTCAAAGAACTCAATAAGGTTTGTGAGGCATGACCTACCCTTCACAAAGCCATGCTGACTATCCCTGATCATATTATTCCTATCTAGATGATTACAAATCTTGTCTCTTATAATCCCTTCCAAGACTTTACCCACTACAGACGTGAGGCTCACCGGTTGCCGGGGTTGTCTCTGCTCCCCTTTTTGAACAAAGGGACCACATTTGCTGTCCTCCAGTCCTCTGGCACTATTCCTGTAGCCAATGATGACATAAAAATCAAAGCCAAAGGTCCAGCAATCTCTTCCCTGGCCTCCCAGAGAATCCTAGGATAAATCCCATCAGGTCCCGGGGACTTATCTATTTTCAGCCTATCCAGAATTGCCAACACCTCTTCCCTACGTACCTCAATGCCATCTATTCTATTAGCCTGGGGCTCAGCATTCTCCGCCACAACATTATCTTTTTCCTGAGTGAATCCTGACGAAAAATATTCATTTAGTATCTCGCCTATCTCTTCAGACTCCACACACAATTTCCCATCCCTGTCCTTGACTGGTCCTACTCTTTCCCTAGTCATTCGCTTATTCCTGACATACCTATAGAAAGCTTTTGGGTTTTCCTTGATCCTTCCTGCCAAATACTTCTCATGTCCCCTCCTTGCTCGTCTTAGCTCTCTCTTTAGATCCTTCCTCGCTACCTTGTAACTATCCATCGCCCCAACCGAAACTTCACACTTCATCTTCACATAGGCCTCCTTCTTCCTCTTAACAAGAGATTCCACTTCCTTGGTAAACCACGGTTCCCTCGCTCGACGCCTTCCTCCCTGTCTGACCGGTACGTACTTATCAAGAACACGCAGTAGCTGATCCTTGAACAAGCCCCACTTATCCAGTGTGCCCAACACTTGCAGCCTTCTTCTCCACCTTATCCCCCCCCCAAGTCACGTCTAATGGCATCATAATTGCCCTTCCCCCAGCTATAACTCTTGCCCTGCGGTGTATACTTATCCCTTTCCATCATTAACGTAAACGTCACCGAATTGTGGTCACTGTCCCCAAAGTGCTCTCCTACCTCCAAATCCAACACCTGGCCTGGTTCATTACCCAAAACCAAATCCAACGTGGCCTCGCCTCTTGTTGGCCTGTCAACATATTGTTTCAGGAAACCCTCCTGCACACACTGTACAAAAAACGACCCATCTATTGTACTCGAAAATATAGCTATAATATCCCAGTCCCATGTGCCCATCCATGCCCTGAGTTCATCCGCTTTGCCCGTCAGGCCCCTTGCATTGAAATAAATGCAGTTTAATGTAGACTTTCCTTGCTCTCTGCCCTGCTTTCTCTGGTCATGCTTTACACACTCTCCCTTCCTGCCTTTTGTTTCCGTCCCCACTGTTTTCCTACATGGGTTCCCATCCCCCTGCCACATTAGTTTAAACCCTCCCCAACTGCAATAGCAAACACACCCCCGAGAACATTGGTTCCGGTCCCACTCAGATGCAGGCCATCCAATTTGTACAGGTCCCACCTCCCCCAGAACCGGTTCCAATGTCCCAGGAATTTGAAACCCTCCCTCTTGCACCATCTCTCAAGCCACGTATTCATCCTAGCTATCCTGTCATTCATACTCTGACTATCACGTGGCACTGGTAGCAATCCTGAGATTACTACCTTTGAGGTCCTACTTTTTAGTTTAACTCCTAACTCGCTAAATTCAGCTTGTAGGACCTCATCCCGTTTTTTACCGTCAAAACGAAAAAGGAGGCATTTGTCAGGGCTAAAAGGCTGGGAGCAGACGAAGCCTGTGTGGAATATAAGGAAAGTAGGAAGGAACTTAAGCAAGGAGTCAGGAGGGCTAGAAACGTCATTGGCAAATCGGGTTAACGAAAATCCCAAGGCTTTTTACACGTACATAAAAAGCACGAGGATAGCCAGGGAAATGGTTGACCCACTGAAGGAGCCAGAGGAAATGGGCAAGGTACTAAATGAATACTTTGCATCAGTATTCACCAAAGGGAAGAAATTGGTAGATGTTGAGTCTGGAGAAGGGTGTGTAGATAGCCTGGGCCACATTGAGATCCAAAAAGACGAGGTGTTGGGTGTCTTAAAAATTATTAAGGTAGATAAGTCCCCAGGGCCTGATGGGATCTACCCCAGAATACTGAAGGAGGCTGGAGAGGAAATTGCTGAGGCCTTGACAGAAATCTTTGGATCCTCACTGTCTTCATGTGATGTCCCGGAGGACTGGAGAATAGCCAATGTTGTTCCTCTGTTTAAGAAGGGTAGCAAGGATAATCCAGGGAACTACAGGCCGGTGAGCCTTACTTCAGTGCTGGGAAATTACTGGAGAGAATTCTTCGAGACAGGATCTACTCCCATTTGGAAGCAAATGGACGTATTAGTGAGAGGCAGCATGGTTTTGTGAAGGGAGGTCGTGTCTCACTAACTTGATAGAGTTTTTCGAGGAGGTCACTAAGATGATTGATGCAGGTAGGGCAGTGGATGATGTCTATATGGACTTCAGTAAGGCCTTTGACAAGGTCCCTCATAACAAAGAACAAAAGGTGAAGTCACACGGGATCAGGGGTGAGCTGGCAAGGTGGATACATAACTGGCTAGGTCATAGAAGGCAGAGAGTAGCAATGGAAGGATGCTTTTCTAATTGGAGGGCTGTGACCAGTGGTGTTCCACAGGGATCAGTGCTGGGACCTTTGCTGTTTGTTGTATATATAAATGATTTGGAGGAAAATGTAACTGGTCTGATGAGTAAGTTTGCAGATGACACAAAGGTCGGTGGAATTGCGGATAGCGATGAGGACTGTCAGAGGATACAGCAGGATTTAGATTGTTTGGAGACTTGGGCGGAGAGATGGCAAATGGAGTTTAATCCAGTACAAATGTGAGGTCATGCATTTTGTAAGGTCTAATGCAGGTACCGAATATACAGTGAATGGTAGAACCCTCAAGAGTATTGAAAGTCAAAGAGATCTAGGAGTACAGGTCCACAGGTCACTGAAAGGGGCAACACAGGTGGAGAAGGTAGTCAAGGAGGCATACGGCATGCTTGCCTTCATTGGCCGGGGCATTGAGTATAAGAATTGGCCAGTCATGTTGCAGCTGTATGGAACCTTAGTTTGCCACACTTGGAGTATAGTGTTCAATTCTGGTCGCCACACTACCAGAAGGGTGTGGAGGCTTTAGAGAGGGTGCAGAAGAGATTTACCAGAATGCTGCCTGGTATGGCGGGCATTAGCTATGAGGAGCGGTTGAATAAACTCGGTTTGTTCTCACTAGAACGAAGGAGGTTGAGGGGCGACCTGATAGAGGTCTACAAAATTATGAGGGGCATAGACAGAGTGGATAGTCAGAGGTTTTTCCCCGGGGTAGAGGGGTCAATTACTAGGGGGCATAGGTTTAAGGTGAGAGGGGCAACGCTTCGAGTAGATGTACGAGGCAAGTTTTTTACACAGAGGGTAGTGGGTGCCTGGAACTCGCTACCGGAGGAGGTGGTGGAAGCAGGGACGATAGTGACATTCAAGGGGCATCTTGGCAAATACATGAATTGGATGAGAATCGAGGGATACGGACCCAGGAAGTGTAGAAGATTGTAGTTTAGTCGGGCAGCATGGTCGGCACGGGCTTGGAGGGCCGAAGGGCCTGTTCCTGTGCTGTACATTTCTTTGTAGTGATGGTACGGGGGGGGGGAGTCGGGGCGGTGGCAGTGAGGGTACTGGGGGGGGAGTCGGGGTGGTGGCAGTGAGGGTACTGGGGGGGGAGTCGGGGTGGTGGCAGTGAGGGTACTGGGCGGGGAGTCGGGGTGGTGGCAGTGAGGGTACCGGGGGGGGAGTTGGGGCGGTGGCAGTGAGGGTACTGGGGGGGGAGTCGGGGTGGTGGCAGTGAGGGTACTGGGGGGGGAGTTGGGGCGGTGGCAGTGAGGGTACTGGGGGTGGAGTCGGGGCGGTGGCAATGAGGGTACTGGGGGGGGAGTCGGGGTGGTGGCAGTGACGGTACTGGGGGGGGGGATTCGGGGCGGTGGCAGTGAGGGTACTGGGGGGGGAGTTGGGGCGGTGGCAGTGAGGGTACTGGGCGGGGAGTCGGGGTGGTGGCAGTGAGGGTACTGAGAGGGGGGGAGTCAGGGCGGTGGCAGTGAGGGTACTGGGCGGGGAGTCGGGGCGGTGGCAGTGAGGGTACTGGGGGGGGGAGTCGGGGCGGTGGCAGTGAGGGTACTGGGGGGGGAGTCGGGGCGTTGGCAGTGAGCGTACTGGGGGGGGGGGGGAGTCGGGGCGTTGGCAGTTAGTGTCCTGGGGGGGGAGTCGGGGCGGTTGCAGTGAGGGTACTGGGGGGGGGGGGGAGTCGGGGCGGTGGCAGTGAGGGACCTGGGGGGGAGTCGGGGCGGTGGCAGTGAGCGTACTGGGGGGGGGAGTCGGGGCGGTGGCAGTGAGGGACCTGGGGGGGGAGTTGGGGCGGTGGCAGTGAGGGTCCTGGTGGGGGGGAGTCGGGGCGGTGGCAGTGAGGGACCTGGGGGGGGGGGTTGGGGCGGTGGCAGTGAGGGTCCTGGGGGGGGGAGTCGGGCCGGTGGCAGTGAGGGTACTGGGGGGGGGGGGGAGTCGGGGCGGTGGCAGTGAGGATACTGGGGGGGGGGAGATTCAGGGCGGTGGCAGTAAGGATACTGGGGGGGGGGGGGAGTGGGGCGGTGGCAGTGAGGGTCCTGTGGGGGGAGTCGGGGGGGTGGCAGTGAGGGTCCTGGGGGGGGGGAGTCGGGGCGGTGGCAGTGAGGGTCCTGGGGGGGGGGGGAGTCGGGGCGGTGGCAGTGAGGGTTCTGGGGGGGGGGAGTCGGGGTGGTGGCAGTGAGGGTCCTGGGGGGGTGTCGGGGGGGTGGCAGTGAGGGTACGGGGGGCAGTCGGGGCGGTGGCAGTGAGGGTCCTGGGGGTCGGGGGGAGTCGGGGCGGTGGCACTGAGGGTACGGGGGGCAGTCGGGGCGGTGGCAGTGAGTGTCCTGTTGGGGGGGAGTCGGGGCGGTGGCAGCGAGGGTACGGGGGGGGAGTCGGGGCGGTGGCAGTGAGGGTCCTGGGGGTCGGGGGGAGTCGGGACGGTGGCAATGAGGGTACAGGGGGGGGAGTCGGGCGGTGGCAGTGAGGGTCCTGGGGGTCGGGGGGAGTTGGGGTTGTGGCAGTGAGGGTACAGGGGGGGGAGTCGGGCGATGGCAGTGAGGGTACAGGGGGGGGAGTCGGGCGGTGGCAGTGAGGGTCCTGGGGGTCGGGGGGAGTTGGGGTTGTGGCAGTGAGGGTACAGGGGGTGGAGTCGGGCCGGTGGCAGTGAGGGTCCTGTGGGGGGGGGGAGTCGGGGCGGTGGCAGTGAGGGTCCTGGGGGTGGAGTCGGGGTGGTGGCAGTGAGGTTCCTGGGGGGGGTGTCGGGGCGGTGGCAGTGAGGGTCCTGGGGGTGGAGTCGGGGTGGTGGCAGTGAGGTTCCTGGGGGGGGTGTCGGGGTGGTGGCAGTGAGGTTCCTGGGGGTCGGGGGGAGTCGGGGCGGTGGCAGTGAGGGTGCTGGGGGGGGATTCGGGGCGGTGGCAGTGAGTGTCCTTGGGGTCGGGGGGAGACGGGGCGGTGGCAGTGAACGTACTGGGGGTGGGGGGGGAGTCGGGGCGGTGGCAGAGAGGTTCCTGGGGGTCGGAGGGAAACGGGACGGTGGCAGTGAGGGTCCTGGGGGTCGGGGGGAGACGGGGCGGTGGCAGTGAGTGTCCTGTGGGGGGGAGTCGGGGCGGTGGCAGTGAGGGTCCTGGGGGGGGAGTCGGGGCGGTGGCAGTGAGTGTCCTGGGGGGGGAGTCGGGGCGGTGGCAGTGAGTGTCCTGGGGGAGAGTCGGGGCGGTGGCAGTGAGTGTCCTGGGGGGGGAGTCGGGCGGTGGCAGTGAGGGTCCTGGGGGGGGAGTCGGGGCGGTGGCAGTGAGGGTCCTGGGGGGGGAGTCGGGGCGGTGGCAGTGAGGGCCCTGGGGGGTCGGGGGGAGTCGGGGCGCTGGCAGTGAGGGTCCTGGGGGACGGGGGAGTTGGGGTTGTGGCAGTGAGTGTCCTGGGGGGGGGGGCAGTCGGGGCGGTGGCAGTGAGCGTACTGGGGGGGGGGGGAGTCGGGGCGGTGGCAGTGAGGGTACTGGGGGGGGGAGTCGGGCCGGTGGCACTGAGGGTACTGGGGGGGGGAGTCGGGGCGGTGGCAGTGAGGGTACTGGGGGGGGGAGTCGGGCCGGTGGCACTGAGGGTACTGGGGGGGGGGAGTCGGGGCGGTGGCAGTGAGGGTACTGGGGGGGGGAGTCGAGGCGGTGGCAGTGAGGGTACTGGGGGGGGAGTCGAGGCGGTGGCAGTGAGGGTACTGGGGGGGGGAGTTGGGGCGGTGGCAGTGAGGGTACTGGGGGGGAGTTTGGGCGGTGGCAGTGAGGGTCCTGGGGGGGGGAAGTCGGGGTGGTGGCAGTGACGGTACTGGGGGGGGAGTTTGGGCGGTGGCAGTGAGGGTCCTGGGGGGGGGGGATTCGGGGCGGTGGCAGTGAGGGTTCTGGGGGGGGAGTCGGGGTGGTGGCAGTGAGGGTACTGGGGGGGGGATTCGGGGCGGTGGCAGTGAGGGTACCGGGGGGGCAGTCGGGGCGGTGGCAGTAAGGGTCCTGGGGGTCGGGGGGAATCGGGGCGGTGGCAGTGAGGGTACAGGGGGGGAGTCGGGGCGGATGCAGTGAGGGTCCTGGGGGTCGGGGGGAGTCGGGGCGGTGGCAGTGAGCGTACTGGGGGGGGGGAGTCGGGCCGTTGGCAGTGAGGGTACTGGGGGGGGAGTCGGGGCGGTGGCAGTGAGGGTCCTGGGGGTCGGGGGGAGTCGGGGGGGTGGCAGTGAGCGTCCTGGGGGCCGGGGGGAGTTGGGGTTGTGGCAGTGAGCGTACTGGGGGGGGGGAGTCGGGCCGTTGGCAGTGAGGGTCCTGGGGGGGGTGTCGGGGCGGTGGCAGTGAGGGTGCTGGGGGGGGTGTCGGGGCGGTGGCAGTGAGGGTGCTGGGGGTCGGGGGGAGTTGCGGCGGTGGCAGTGAGGGTGCTGGGGGGGGGAGTCGGGGCAGTGGCAGTGAGGGTACTGGGGGGTGGAGTCGGGGTGGTGGCAGTGAGGGTGCTGGGGGGGTGGGGGGAGTCGGGGCGGTGGCAGTGAGGGTTCTGGGGGGGGGTCGGGGTGGTGGCAGTGAGGGTGTTGGGGGGGTGGGGGGAGTCGGGGCGGTGGCAGTGAGGGTGCTGGGGGGGGGAGTCGGGGCATTGGCAGTGAGGGTGCTGGGGGTGGGGGGAGTCAGGGCGGTGGCAGTGAGGGTACTGGGGGGGGAGTCGGGGTGGTGGCAGTGAGGGTGCTGGGGGGATGGGGGGAGTCGGGGCGGTGGCAGTGAGGGTTCTGGGGGGGGGTCGGGGTGGTGGCAGTGAGGGTGTTGGGGGGGTGGGGGGAGTCGGGGCGGTGGCAGTGAGGGTGCTGGGGGGGGGAGTCGGGGCGGTGGCAGTGAGATTCCTGGGGGTCGGGGGGAGTTGGGGCGGTGGCAGTGAGGGTCCTGGGGGGGGGGGAGTAGGGGCGGTGGCAGTGAGGGTTCTGGGGGGGGGGGAGTAGGGGCGGTGGCAGTGAGGGTCCTGGGGGTCGGGGGGAGTCGGGGCGGTGGCAGTGAGGGTTCTGGGGGGGGAGTCGTGGTGGTGGCAGTGAGGGTGCTGGGTGGGGGGGGGAGTTGGGGCGGTGGCAGTGAGGGTACTGGGGGGGGGGAGTAGGGGCGGTGGCAGTGAGGGTCCTGGGGGTGGGGGGGGGCGGGGCGGTGGCAGTGAGCGTACTGGGGGGGGAGTCGTGGTGGTGGCAGTGAGGGTGCTGGGTGGGGGGGGGGTAGTTGGCGCGGTGGCAGTGAGGGTACTGGGGGGGGAGTAGGGGCGGTGGCAGTGAGGGTCCTGGGGGTGGGGGGGGGCGGGGCGGTGGCAGTGAGCGTACTGGGGGTGGGGGTGGGGGGCGGGGCGGTGGCAGTGAGGGTCCTGGGGGTCGGGGGGAGTCGGGGCGGTGGCAGTGAGGGTTCTGGGGGGGGAGTCGTGGTGGTGGCAGTGAGGGTGCTGGGTGGGGGGGGGAGTTGGGGCGGTGGCAGTGAGGGTACTGGGGGGGGGAGTAGGGGCGGTGGCAGTGAGGGTCCTGGGGGTGGGGGGGGGGGGCGGGGCGGTGGCAGTGAGCGTACTGGGGGTGGGGGGGGGGGGGGCGGGGCGGTGGCAGTGAGGGTCCTGGGGGTCGGGGGGAGTCGGGGCGGTGGCAGTGAGGGTTCTGGGGGGGGAGTCGTGGTAGTGGCAGTGAGGGTGCTGGGTGGGGGGGGGGGAGTTGGGGCGGTGGCAGTGAGGGTACTGGGGGGGGGAGTAGGGGCGGTGGCAGTGAGGGTCCTGGGGGTGGGGGGGGGCGGGGCGGTGGCAGTGAGCGTACTGGGGGTGGGGGGGGGCGGGGCGGTGGCAGTGAGGGTCCTGGGGGGGAGGAGTCGGGGCGGCGGCAGTGAGGGTCCTGAGGGTCGGGGGGAGTTGGGGTTGTGGCAGTGAGTGTCCTGGGGGGGGGGGGAGTCGGGGCGGTGGCAGTGAGGGTCCTGGGGGGGGGGAGTCGGGGCGGTGGCAGTGAGTGTCCTGGGGGGGGGGGGAGTCGGGGCGGTGGCAGTGAGTGTCCTGGGGGGGGGGGAGTCGGGGCGGTGGCAGTGAGCTTCCTGGGGCTCAGGGGGAGACGGGGCGGTGGCAGTGAGCGTACTGGGGGTGGGGGGGGGGCGGGGCGGTGGCAGTGAGGGTCCTGGGGGGGGGGAGTCGGGGTGGTGGCAGTGAGTGTCCTGTGGGGGGGAGTCGGGGCGGTGGCAGTGAGGGTCCTGGGGGGGAGTCGGGGCGGTGGCAGTGAGGGTCCTGGGGGGGGAGTCGGGCGGTGGCAGTGAGGTTCCTGGGGGGGGAGTCGGGGCGGTGGCAGTGAGGTTCCTGGGGGGTCGGGGGGAGTCGGGGCGCTGGCAGTGAGGGTCCTGGGGGACGGGGGGAGATGGGGTTGTGGCAGTGAGGGTACTGGGGGGGGGAGTCGGGGCGGTGGCAGTGAGGGTACTGGGGGGGGGGTCGAGGCGGTGGCAGTGAGGGTACTGGGGGGGGAGTCGAGGCGGTGGCAGTGAGGGTACTGGGGGGGGAGTCGAGGCGGTGGCAGTGAGGGTACTGGGGGGGGAGTCGGGGTGGTGGCAGTGAGGGTACTGGGGGGGCAGTCGGGGCGGTGGCAGTGAGGGTGCTGGGGGTCGGGGGGAATCGGGGCCCCGACTCCCCCCCCCCAGTACCCTCACTGCCACCGCCCCGACTCTCCCCCCCCCCAGTACGCTCACTGCCACAACCCCAACTCACCCGTCCCCCAGGACCCTCACTGCCAGCGCCCCGACTCCCCCCGACCCCCCAGGATTGGGCGGTGGCAGTGAGGGTACAGGGGGAGTGTCAGGCGGTGGCAGTGAGGGTCCTGGGGGGGGGGATTCGGGGCGGTGGCAGTGAGGGTACTGGGCGGGGAGTCGGGGTGGTGGCAGTGAGGGTACTGGGGGGGGAGTCGGGGTGGTGGCAGTGAGGGTACTGGGGGGGGGATTCGGGGCGGTGGCAGTGAGGGTACTGGGGGGGCAGTCGGGGGGGGGGCAGTGAGGGTTCTGGGGGGGGGAGTCGGGGCGGTGGCAGTGAGGGTCCTGGGGGTCGGGGGGAGTCGGGGCGGTGGCAGTGAGCGTCCTGGGGGCCGGGGGGAGTTTGGGTTGTGGCAGTGAGCGTACTGGGGGGGGGGAGTCGGGCCGTTGGCAGTGAGGGTGCTGGGGGGGGATTCGGGGCGGTGGCAGTGAGGGTGCTGGAGGTGGGGGGGGAGACGGGGCGGTGGCAGTGAGCGTACTGGGGGCGGGGGGGGGGGAGTCGGGGTGGTGGCAGTGAGGGTGCTTGGGGGGGGTAGTCGGGATGGTGGCAATGAGGTTCCTGGGGGTCGGGGGGAGTCTGGGCGGTGGCAGTGAGCGTACTGGGGGTGGGGGGGGGGGCGGGGCGGTGGCAGTGAGGGTCCTGGGGGGGTTGTCGGGGCGGTGGCAGTGAGTGTCCTGGGGGAAGGTGTCGGGGCGGTGGCAGTGAGTGCCCTGGGGGGGGGGAGTTGGGGCGGTGGCAGTGAGTGCCCTGGGGGGGGGGGAGTCAGGGTGGTGGCAGTGAGTGTCCTGGGGGGGGAGTTGGGGCGGTGGCAGTGAGGGTCCTGTTGGGGGAGTCGGGGCGGTGGCAGTGAGTGCCCTGGGGGGGGGGGGAGTTGGGGCGGTGGCAGTGAGTGTCCTGGGGGGGGGGGAGTTGGGGTGGTGGCAGTGAGGGTCCTGTTGGGGGAGTCGGGGCGTTGGCAGTGAGTGTCCTGGGGGGGGTATCGGGGCGGTGGCAGTGAGTGCCCTGGGGGGGGGGGGGAGTTGGGGCGGTGGCAGTGAGTGTCCTGGGGGGGGGGGAGTTGGGGCGGTGGCAGTGAGTGCCCTGGGGGGGGGGAGTTGGGGCAGTGGCAGTGAGGGTCCTGGGGGGGGTGTCGGGGCGGTGGCAGTGAGGGTCCTGTTGGGGGAGTCGAGGCGGTGGCAGTGAGGGTACTGGGGGGGGGGAGTCGGGGCGGTGGCAGTGAGGGTACTGGGGGGGGGGAGTCGGGGCGGTGGCAGTGAGGGTCCTGGGGGGGGGGGAGTCGGGGCGGTGGCAATGAGGGTCCTGGGGGTCGGGGGGAGTTGGGGTTGTGGCAGTGAGTGTCCTGGGGGGGGGGAGTCGGGGCGGTGGCAGTGAGGTTACTGCGGGGGGGAGTCAGGGTGGTGGCAGTGAGGGTCCTGGGGGGGGAGAGTCGGGGCGGTGGCAGTGAGGGTCCTGGGGGTCGGGGGGAGTTGGGGTTGTGGCAGTGAGTGTCCTGGGGGGGGGAGTCGGGGCGGTGGCAGTGAGGGTCCTGGGGGGTGGGGATTCGGGGCGGTGGCAGTGAGTGTCCTGGGGGGAGAGTCGGGGCGGTGGCAGTGAGGGTCCTGGGGGGGGGGGGAGTCGGGGCGGTGGCAGTGAGGGTCCTGGGGGGGGGGAGTCGGGGCGGTGGCAGTGAGGGTTCTGGGGGGGGAGTCGTGGTGGTGGCAGTGAGGGTGCTGGGGGGGGGGGGGAGTCGGACGGTGGCAGTGAGGGTACAGGGGGGTTGTCGGAGGGGTGGCACTGAGGGTCCTGGGGGTCGGGGGGAGTTGGGGTTGTGGCAGTGAGCGTACTGGGGGGGGGGGCGAGGCGGGCCGGTGGCAGTGAGCGTACTGGGGGTGGGCGAGGCGGGCCGGTGGCAGTGAGCGTACTGGGGTGGGGGGGGGGGGGGTCGGGGCGGTGGCAGTGAGGGTCCTGGGGGGGAGGAGTCGGGGCGGTGGCAGTGAGCGTACTGGGGTGGGGGGGGGGGGGGGTCGGGGCGGTGGCAGTGATGGTACTGGGGGGGGAGTCGGGGCGGTGGCAGTGAGGGTCCTGGGGGGGGGGAGTCGGGGCGGTGGCAGTGAGGGTTCTGGGGGGGGAGTCGTGGCGGTGGCAGTGAGGTTCCTGGGGGGTCGGGGGGAGTCGGGGCGCTGGCAGTGAGGGTCCTGGGGGACGGGGGGAGATGGGGTTGTGGCAGTGAGGGTACTGGGGGGGGGAGTCGGGGCGGTGGCAGTGAGGGTACTGGGGGGGGGGTCGAGGCGGTGGCAGTGAGGGTACTGGGGGGGGAGTCGAGGCGGTGGCAGTGAGGGTACTGGGGGGGGAGTCGAGGCGGTGGCAGTGAGGGTACTGGGGGGGGAGTCGGGGTGGTGGCAGTGAGGGTACTGGGGGGGCAGTCGGGGCGGTGGCAGTGAGGGTGCTGGGGGTCGGGGGGAATCGGGGCCCCGACTCCCCCCCCCCAGTACCCTCACTGCCACCGCCCCGACTCTCCCCCCCCCCAGTACGCTCACTGCCACAACCCCAACTCGCCCGTCCCCCAGGACCCTCACTGCCAGCGCCCCGACTCCCCCCGACCCCCCAGGATTGGGCGGTGGCAGTGAGGGTACAGGGGGAGTGTCAGGCGGTGGCAGTGAGGGTCCTGGGGGGGGGGACTCGGGGCGGTGGCAGTGAGGGTACTGGGCGGGGAGTCGGGGTGGTGGCAGTGAGGGTACTGGGGGGGGAGTCGGGGTGGTGGCAGTGAGGGTACTGGGGGGGGGATTCGGGGCGGTGGCAGTGAGGGTACTGGGGGGGCAGTCGGGGCGGGGGCAGTGAGGGTTCTGGGGGGGGGGAGTCGGGGCGGTGGCAGTGAGGGTCCTGGGGGTCGGGGGGAGTCGGGGCGGTGGCAGTGAGCGTCCTGGGGGCCGGGGGGAGTTTGGGTTGTGGCAGTGAGCGTACTGGGGGGGGGGAGTCGGGCCGTTGGCAGTGAGGGTTCTGGGGGGTGAGTCGGGGTGGTGGCAGTGAGGGTGCTGGGGGGGGGATTCGGGGCGGTGGCAGTGAGGGTGCTGGAGGTGGGGGGGGAGACGGGGCGGTGGCAGTGAGCGTACTGGGGGCGGGGGGGGGGGAGTCGGGGTGGTGGCAGTGAGGGTTCTTGGGGGGGGGGTAGTCGGGATGGTGGCAATGAGGTTCCTGGGGGTCGGGGGGAGTCTGGGCGGTGGCAGTGAGCGTACTGGGGGTGGGGGGGGGCGGGGCGGTGGCAGTGAGGGTCCTGGGGGGGTTGTCGGGGCGGTGGCAGTGAGTGTCCTGGGGGGAGGTGTCGGGGCGGTGGCAGTGAGTGCCCTGGGGGGGGGGAGTTGGGGCGGTGGCAGTGAGTGCCCTGGGGGGGGGGGAGTCAGGGTGGTGGCAGTGAGTGTCCTGGGGGGGGGAGTTGGGGCGGTGGCAGTGAGGGTCCTGTTGGGGGAGTCGGGGCGGTGGCAGTGAGTGCCCTGGGGGGGGGGGGGAGTTGGGGCGGTGGCAGTGAGTGTCCTGGGGGGGGGGGAGTTGGGGTGGTGGCAGTGAGGGTCCTGTTGGGGGAGTCGGGGCGTTGGCAGTGAGTGTCCTGGGGGGGGTATCGGGGCGGTGGCAGTGAGTGCCCTGGGGGGGGGGGGAGTTGGGGCGGTGGCAGTGAGTGTCCTGGGGGGGGGGGAGTTGGGGCGGTGGCAGTGAGTGCCCTGGGGGGGGGGGAGTTGGGGCAGTGGCAGTGAGGGTCCTGGGGGGGGTGTCGGGGCGGTGGCAGTGAGGGTCCTGTTGGGGGAGTCGAGGCGGTGGCAGTGAGGGTACTGGGGGGGGGGAGTCGGGGCGGTGGCAGTGAGGGTACTGGGGGGGGGGAGTCGGGGCGGTGGCAGTGAGGGTCCTGGGGGGGGGGGAGTCGGGGCGGTGGCAGTGAGGGTCCTGGGGGTCGGGGGGAGTTGGGGTTGTGGCAGTGAGTGTCCTGGGGGGGGGGAGTCGGGGCGGTGGCAGTGAGGTTACTGCGGGGGGGAGTCAGGGTGGTGGCAGTGAGGGTCCTGGGGGGGGGGAGTCGGGGCGGTGGCAGTGAGGGTCCTGGGGGTCGGGGGGAGTTGGGGTTGTGGCAGTGAGTGTCCTGGGGGGGGGAGTCGGGGCGGTGGCAGTGAGGGTCCTGGGGGGTGGGGATTCGGGGCGGTGGCAGTGAGTGTCCTGGGGGGAGAGTCGGGGCGGTGGCAGTGAGGGTCCTGGGGGGGGGGGGAGTCGGGGCGGTGGCAGTGAGGGTCCTGGGGGGGGGGGAGTCGGGGCGGTGGCAGTGAGGGTTCTGGGGGGGGAGTCGTGGTGGTGGCAGTGAGGGTGCTGGGGGGGGGGGGGAGTCGGACGGTGGCAGTGAGGGTACAGGGGGGTTGTCGGAGGGGTGGCACTGAGGGTCCTGGGGGTCGGGGGGAGTTGGGGTTGTGGCAGTGAGCGTACTGGGGGGGGGGGCGAGGCGGGCCGGTGGCAGTGAGCGTACTGGGGGGGGGCGAGGCGTGCCGGTGGCAGTGAGCGTACTGGGGTGGGGGGGGGGGTCGGGGCGGTGGCAGTGAGGGTCCTGGGGGGGAGGAGTCGGGGCGGTGGCAGTGAGCGTACTGGGGTGGGGGGGGGGGGGGTCGGGGCGGTGGCAGTGAGGGTCCTGGGGGGGGGGAGTCGGGGCGGTGGCAGTGAGGGTTCTGGGGGGGGAGTCGTGGTGGTGGCAGTGAGGGTGCTGGGGGGGGGGGGGAGTCGGACGGTGGCAGTGAGGGTCCTGGGGGTCGGGGGGAGTCGGGGCGCTGGCAGTGAGGGTACAGGGGGGTTGTCGGAGGGGTGGCACTGAGGGTCTTGGGGGTCGGGGGGAGTTGGGGTTGTGGCAGTGAGCGTACTGGGGGGGGGTGCGAGGCGGGCCGGTGGCAGTGAGCGTACTGGGGTGGGGGGGGGGGGGTCGGGGCGGTGGCAGTGTGGGTCCTGCGGGGGAGGAGTCGGGGCGGTGGCAGAGAGGGTCCTGGGGGTCGGGGGGAGTCGGGGCGGTGGCAGTGAGGGTCCTGGGGGGGAGGAGTCGGGGCGGTGGCAGTGAGGGTCCTGGGGGGGAGGAGTCGGGGCGGTGGCAGTGGGGGTCCTGGGGGTCGGAGGGAGTTGGGGTTGTGGCAGTGAGCGTACGGGGCGGGGGGGAGTCGGGCCGGTGGCAGTGAGTGTATTGGGGGGGTGGGGAGTCGGGGCGGTGGCATTGAGGGTCCTGGGGGGGGGGGAGTCGGGGCGGTGGTCAGTGGGGGTCCTGGGGGGGGGTGTCGGGGCGGTGGCGGTGAGGGTGCTGGGGGGGTGTCGGGGCGGTGGCAGTGAGGGTCCTGGGGGGGGGATTCGGGGCGGTGGCAGTGAGGGTACAGGGGGGGGAGTCGGGGCGGTGGCACTGAGGGTACTGGGGGGGGGGAATTCGGGGCGGTGGCAGTGAGGGTACTGGGGGGGGAGTCGGGGTGGCGGCAGTGAGGGTCCTGGGGGGGGAGTCGGGGCGGTGGCAGTGAGGGTACTGGGGGGGGAGTCGGGGCGGTGGCAGTGAGGGTACTGGGGGGGGAGTCGGGGTGGTGGCAGTGAGGGTACTGGGGGGGCAGTCGGGGCGGTGGCAGTGAGCGTACTGGGGGGGGGGGGAGTCGGGCCGTTGGCAGTGAGGGTCCAGGGGGGGGGATTCGGGGCGGTGGCAGTGAGGGTACTGGGGGGGGAGTCGGGGCGGTGGCAGTGAGGGTCCTGGGGGGGGGGAATTCGGGGCGGTGGCAGTGAGGGTACTGGGGGGGGAGTCGGGGTGGTGGCAGTGAGGGTCCTGGGGGGGGAGTCGGGGCGGTGGCAGTGAGGGTACTGGGGGGGGAGTCGGGGTGGTGGCAGTGAGGGTACTGGGGGGGCAGTCGGGGCGGTGGCAGTGAGCGTACTGGGGGGGGGGGAGTCGGGCCGTTGGCAGTGAGGGTCCAGGGGGGGGGATTCGGGGCGGTGGCAGTGAGGGTACTGGGGGGGGAGTCGGGGCGGTGGCAGTGAGGGTACTGGGGGGGGAGTCGGGGTGGTGGCAGTGAGGGTACTGGGGGGGCAGTCGGGGCGGTGGCAGTGAGCGTACTGGGGGGGGGGGAGTCGGGCCGTTGGCAGTGAGGGTCCAGGGGGGGGGATTCGGGGCGGTGGCAGTGAGGGTACTGGGGGGGGAGTCGGGGCGGTGGCAGTGAGGGTACTGGGGGGGGAGTCGGGGCGGTGGCAGTGAGGGTCCAGGGGGGGGGATTCGGGGCGGTGGCAGTGAGGGTACTGAGGGTGCGGGAGTCGGGGCGGTGGCAGTGAGGGTACTGGGGGGGAGTCGGGGCGGTGGCAGTGAGTGTCCTGGGAGGGGGGGAGTCGGGGCGGTGGCAGTGAGGGTACTGAGGGCAGGGAGTCGGGGCGGTGGCAGTGAGGGTACTGGGGGGGAGTCGGGGCGGTGGCAGTGAGTGTCCTGGGGGGGGGGGGGAGTCGGGGCGGTGGCAGTGAGGGTACAGGGGGGGCAGCCGGGGCGGTGGCAGTCAAGGGTACTGGGGGAGGGGGAGTCGGGGCGGCGGCAGTGAGGGTACTGGGGGGTAGTCGGGGCGGTGGCAGTGAGGGTACTGGGGGGGGGGGAGTCGTGGCGGTGGCAGTGAGGGTACTGGTGGGGGGAGGGGGAGTCGGGGCGGTGGCAGTGAGGGTACTGGGGGGGAGTCGGGGCGGTGGCAGTGAGGGTACTGGGGGGGAGTCGGGGCGGTGGCAGTGTGGGTACTGGGGGGGGAGGGGGAGTCGGGGCGGTGGCAGTGAGGGTACTGGGGGGGAGGGGGAGTCGGGGCGGTGGCAGTGAGGGTACTGGGGGGGAGTCGGGGCGGTGACAGTGAGGGTACTGGGAGGGAGTCGGGGCGGTGACAGTGAGGGTACTGGGGGGGGGGGGAGAGTCGGGGCGGGACAGTGAGGGTACTGGGGGGAGGGGGAGTCGGGGCGGTGGCAGTGAGGGTACTGGGGGGGGATTCGGGGTGGTGGCAGTGAGGGCACTGGGGGTCGGGGGGAGTCGGGGCGGTGGCAGTGAGGGTCCTGGGGGTCGGGGGGAGTCGGGGCAGTGGCAGTGAGGGTACTGGGGGGGGATTCGGGGTGGTGGCAGTGAGGGCACTGGGGGTCGGGGGGAGTCGGGGCGGTGGCAGTGAGTGTCCTGGGGGTCGGGGGGAGTCGGGGCGGTGGCAGTGAGGGTCCTGGGGGTCGGGGGGAGTTGGGGCGGTGGCAGTGAGGGTACTGGGGGGGGATTCGGGGTGGTGGCAGTGAGGGTACGGGGGGGGGGAAGTCGGGGTGGAGGCAGTGAGGGTACTGGGAGGGGGAGTCGGGGCGGTGGCAGTGAGGGTACTGGGGGGGGATTCGGGGCCGTGAAAGGAGTGGGGGAAGGGTTTAAGGGCTGTTTTTAATCATGTTTTGTTTTTGTTTCTATATCTTGCAGGAGGAAAGAACACAGCTGGTTACAGTTCAGGAATTGGTAAGTGTATAAATTATACAGGGGCAACAGTGTGTTGCTTCACAGCTCCAGAGTCCCAGGTTCGATTCCCCGCTGGGTCACTGTCTGTGCCGAGTCTCCATGTTCTCCTCGTGTCTGCACATTCTCCCCGTGTCTGCGTGGGTTTCCTCCGGGTGCTCCGGTTTCCTCCCACAGTCCAAAGATGTGCAGGTTGGGTGGGTTGGATATTCTGAATTCTCCCTCCGTGTACCCGAACAGGAGCCGGAATGTACTGACTCGGGGCTCTTCACTGTAACTTGTTTGCAGTGTTAATGTGAACCTACTTGTGACAATAAAGATTATTGTAAAGATTATTATTATACAAACTTCTGCCTGTCTGCCACGTTTATTTAAAAAAGAATTGAGAGTACCCAATTCTTTTATTTCCCAATTAAGGGGCAATTTGGCATTGCCAAACCACTATCCTGCACATCTTTGGATTGTGGGGGTGAGACCGACGCAAACACGGGGAGCATGTGCAAACTCCACACGGGCAGTGACCCAGAGCCACGATCGAACCCGGGTGCTAACCACTGTGCCACCGTTCTGCTGTCAGCTTTGTTTCTAACTGTCTCTGACTGTGTACAGAACATCCCACAAGTTGTAAACATCTGTTTAACAGAAATCTTTCCTTTTCACAGCCATTGAGAAAGAAAAATCATCCTCAAACTGATTAGTCCAGGCCTGAGGTACGGGGTTCCTCACTGGAGTCCAACACCAGCTGAAATTACACTGAACCAAGTTATCTGGTTATCTGACTAAATCAAGACCATCACAGACTTTGATGCTTGAATCCATTTCTCATTCAGTGAAAGCTTAGATCCATGCCTAGTGTGTAAAAGACTAGCTCCAATAATGACATGAATAATTCTGACAGTATCCTCCCCCTCCTTTCATTCTGCCACTGCTGCTCACTATTCATTGCTGCTCTTTCCTATTGCACACATATACTTGTGTAGAAAACCACAGGGAGGCCATTCAGCCACTCTGTTTCCTCCTTGCTCAAGAGAGCTGTGGGGCTGGAATCTCCGTCAGCGAGATCCTCTGTTTCACTGGCAGCACACTCACGCCCGCAGATTTCCCGATGGCGTGGGGGTGCCCACAATGGGAAACCCCATTTGCCGGCTGGCAGGACGAAGGATCCCGAAGCCGGCGGGGGGTTGGGGGTCTCACCAGAAAACAGGTGCGGCGAGTCAGATCTTGTCCTTCTCCAGTAGTCTCATGAACTGATGGAGGGCGAGGAGTCCATTAATGGTTCATTAAACAATATCTTCTACCCAAAGATATGGGCCGGGATTCTCCGATCCCACGCCGGGCCGGAGAATCGCCGGGGTGGGGGCGAGTGCGGGAATCGCGCCACGCTGCTTCGACTCCGGGCCCGCCAGTGTTGCCGCCGCGCCAGTCGGGGGCCATCGAAAGCGGCCCCCGCAGCGATTCTCCGCTCTCGACGGGCCGAGTGACCACCGAGTTCGGCCGAGTCCTGCCGGCGTGGTTTATGTATGGTCCCACCCGGCGGGACCTCTGCGTTCTGGCTGTGGGGGCCGTCCTGGTGCGGGAGCAGAGAGGTCCGACTCTGGGGGGGGGGGAGGGCCTCCACGGTGGCCAGGCCTGCGATCGGGGCCTACAGATCAGTGGGCCGGCTCATTCCGGGGGTGGGCGGTCTCCGGGTGGAGGGGGGGGGCCTTATGTTCCTCCACGCCAGGGCCCTGCAGGTGTCTGCCATGTTGCCCGGGGGCTGGCTTGGAGACGGCAAACCACGCACATTCGCGGATCTGCGCCGGCCGTAGCGCGCATGCGCGGACCCGCGACGGCCTTGTCGGGCCGGCATTTGGCACCAGAGCAACGCACAGCACTCGGCATCGTACTAGCTCCCAAGGAAGGGGAGAGAGAATGACTGGGACTGGAGGCCCGTTGATGCCGACTTCGCTCGCGCCGGTTTTGACGCCGCCGTCAACACTTGGCCGGGATTTCGGAGAATCCCGGCCATGACGTGGAGATGATGGCATTGGACTGAGGTGGGCACAGTAAAATGTCTTACAACACCAGGTTAAAGTCCAACAGGTTTATTTGGAATCACTAGCTTTCGGAGACTCATCTGATGAAGGAGCTACACTCCAAAAGCTAGTGATTCCAAACAAACCTGTTAGACTTCAACCTGGTGTTATAAAACTTCTTACTGTACCCAAGGATAGGCATTGCTATATTAAACTCGGGCATTGAGGCAGCAGTGTGTTACTCAACAAAGGGTCATCCACTCAAATTTTGTCTTTGACAAAGAGTCATCCAGACTCGAAACATTAGCTCCCTTCTGTCTTCACAGATGCTGTCAGACCTGCTGCGGTTGTCCAGTATAAAAGCAAATTACTGCGAATGCTGGAATCTGAAATCAAAAGAGAAAATGATGGAAAATCTCAGCAGCCCTGGCATCTGTTGGGAGAGAAAAGAGCGAACGTTTCGAGTCAGATGACCCTTTGTCAAAGCCATTGTCCAGTATTTTCTGTTTTTGTTTCAGATTTCAGCAACCGCAATAATTTACTTTTTCTCAGAGTGTTACACAAACTGGCAGTGTCACAATTCACTGATTTGCCAGTCAAGATGCCCTGATAATAAAGGGAGGTGGGCAATTGATTCTGGAATAAATCTAGCACACAGATCTATTTTGGTGACTATGGAAACAGCTGCTTCATCACTGGCCTCCAAGAACAAAGAACAAAGAAATGTACAGCACAGGAACAGGCCCTTCGGCCCTCCAATCCCGTGCCGACCATGCTGTTAGACTAAACTACAATCTTCTACACTTCCTGGGTCCGTATCCCTCTATTCCCATCCTATTCATGTATTTGTCAAGATGCCCCTTAAATGTCACTATCGTCCCTGCTTCCACCACCTCCTCCGGTAGCGTGTTCCAGGCACCCACTACCCTCTGTGTAAAAAACTTGCCTCGTACATCTACTCTAAACCTTGCCCCTCTCACCTTAAACCTATGCCCCCTTGTAATTGACCCCTCTACCCCGGGGAAAAGCCTCTGACTATCCACTCTGTCTATGCCCCTCATAATTTTGTAGACCTCTATCAGGTCGCCCCTCAACCTCCTTCGTTCCAGTGAGAACAAACCGAGTTTATTCAACCGCTCCTTATAGCTAATGCCCTCCATGCCAGGCAACATTCTGGTAAATCTCTTCTGCACCCTCTCTAAAGCCTCCACATCCTTCTGGTAGTGTGGCGACCAGAATTGAACACAATACTCCAAGTGTTGCCAAACTAAGCTGCAACATGACTTGCCAATTCTTATACTCAATGCCCCGGCCAATGAAGGCAAGCATGCCGTATGCCTTCTTGACTACCTTTTCCACCTGTGTTGCCCCTTTCAGTGACCTGTGGACCTGTACTCCTCGATCTCTCTGACTTTCAATACTCTTGAGGGTTCTACCATTCACTGTAGATTCCCTACCTGCATTAGACCTTCCAAAATTCATGACCTCACATTTGTCCGGATTAAACTCCATCTGCCAACTCTCCGCCCAAGTCTCCAAACAATCCTGCTGTATCCTTTGACAGTCCTCATCGCTATCCGCAATTCCACCAATCTTTGTGTCGTCTGCAAACTTACTAATCAGACCAGTTACATTTTCCTCCAAATCATTTACATATACTACAAACAGCAAAGGTCCCAGCACTGATCCCTGTGGAACACCACTGGTCACAGCCCTCCAATTAGAAAAGCATCCTTCCATTGCTACTCTCTGCCTTCTATGACCTAGCCAGTTCTGTATCCACCTTGCCAGCTCACCCCTGATCCCGTGTCCCTTCCAGCTTAAGGTCAGAAATGGGGATGTTTGCGGATGACTGCACAATGTTCAGCACCATTTGCAACTCCTTAGTCAATGAAGCAGTCCATGTCCAAATGCAGCAAGACCTGGACAATAGCCAGACCTGGGCTGACAAGTGACATTCGTGCCACACAAGTGCCAGGCAATGACCATCTCCTGCAAGAGAGGATCTAACCATCACCCCTTGACATTATTCAGCATTACCATCACTGAAAGCCCCACAATCAACATCCTGGCGGTTACCATTGATCAGAAAGTAGCCACATTAATGATGTGCCCACCAGAACTGGTCAAAGGCTAGGAATCCTATGACGAGTAACTCACCCCAGATACCCGACCCCAAAACCTGTCCACCATCTATAAGGCACAAGTCAGGAGTGTAACTCAATACTCTCTACTTGCCTGGAATCTCCAACAACACTCAAGAAGCTTGACACCATCCAGGACAAAGCAGCCCGCTTGATTGCTCCCCCTTCCACAATCATTCAAACCCTCCACCGCCGATGAACAGTGGCAGCATGTGTACCATCTACAAGATGCACTGCAGGAACTCACAAAGATTCCTCAGGCAGCACCTTCCAAACCCACGGCCACTACCATCTAGAAGGACAAGAGCAGCAGGTTCCTGGGAACCCCACCATCTGGAGGTTCCTCTCCAAGTCATTCACCACCCTGACTTAGAAATATATCGCCGTTCCTTCACTGTCACTGGGTCAAAATCCTCAAACTCCCTCCCTAACAGCACAGTGGGTGTACCTACACCTCCGGAACTGCAGCGGTTCAAGAAGGCAACTCACCACCACCTTCTGAAGAGCAACTAGGGATGGGCAATAAATGCTGGCCTCGCCATCGACGTCCACATCCTATAAATGATTTTTTTTTAAAGGTAGAGGAAAACTGTTTCATTGGAAATAATAAAGTTGATGCCGGAATGGGAGGGTTCCAGCAAGAGGATAACTCTGGTTCTGATTGGGTGGTGAAAGAGGCGGCTCAGTCTGACTGGCCATTCTGATCCCTTTGTCCAGGTAATTCAGACATGAATCAAAACTGGATCTAGTCCATGCAATCCTCCGAAAGTCAAATTATTACTTGCTAGCTATAAAATGGGCAGCACAGTAGCATAGTTGTTAGCACAGTTGCTTCACAGTTCCAGGGTCCGAGGTTCGATTCCCGGCTTGGGTCACTGTCTGTGTGGAGACTGCATGTGCTCCCCGTGTCTGCGTTGGTTTCCTCCGGGTGCTCCGGTTTCCTCCCACAGTCAAAAGGTGTGCAGGTTAGGTGGACTGGCCAACCTAAATTGCCCTTAGTGTCCAAAAAAGCTTAGGTGGGGTTACTGGGTTACGGGGATAAAGGGGTTAGGGTGGAGGCGTGGGGCTTAAGTAGGGTGTTCTTTCCAAGGGCCAGTACAGAATCGATGGGCTGAATGGCCTCCTTCTGCACTGTAAATTCAATGAAAATAAACTGCAGCCCCCAGCTTGGGTCGACTTGTTAGCTTAGACCCTAACAGGATAGTCAGGACCCAGATGAAGTTACATTCATTTATCACGCAGACTCACCCACATATTCAGGAGTGTGTGACAATCAGGAGCAGCTCTTTCATCAAGTGTTCTGACACATTCCAAGCTACGTGCTGATGGACACACTAAAGCTTGGGGCAGCCACAACAAAATGGGAATGGGGAAAGGTAATCCTTCAGACAGAGGGGCTGAACACTGTGTACAATGCCTCAGACTGTCTGCACCAGGGAATGTTTGACAGGAAATGTAAATGCAACATCTAATGACAAATGTAATGAGGCAGCTCCTGCAATGTACTGACAGAAAATGATCTCTGTTCAATGTCAAATTGAGACAGTCATGTAATTTACTTTTACAAATCTTGTGAATAAAGTACATTTTTGGAGAGAAATTCTGTTCCACAGTTACAATGGTGGGAGGATGCTTCTCTGCTGAATTGAAAAGATAGAATGATGTGCATTTATATAGCACCTTTCACAATACTGGACATCTCCAAGTGCTTTACAGCCAATTATGTACATTTGGTGTGTCAAACTGTTGATATTACTTTTCAGGAAATAGTTCAGATATGACAAGTGACATTACCCCCGAGGTCACACCATAACTTGTGATTGTAGAATTATCCTCATACAAATACTGACCTTGTTTTCACACAAAGTGCTTCATCTCATGAGAGACATTTATGACCAGGCCCGGCTAACACTTCCGCAAACATGTGGCAGTTACTGTCAAAAGTTTACCAAGTAGATGGTGGCTTTTCCTTGCTGTACTAACACTGCCTTGGTAGTGGGTAAAATATTCTACACAGGGTTACATACGATGCACAGTGTGGTGTTGGGTGTTCTGATGTACAGATGAGCCAACACGGTTGCATTTGGTACAACGCTGTTTTATTCTAACATGCTATTTACAGTTCTGTCTTGATACTCTGCACGTGGTGACTCCCTGAGTGTGTTGTTAATCAGGTCCTGTCCTTGTCCTGGTCTCTAGATGGACTGGCCACCAGGTGTCGTGTTTCTTCTCTTATACTGTCTCTGTCCTTGTCTGTGATTGGTTGTGGTGTTGTGTGTGCTGATTTGTCTGTTGGTCTGTCTATCATGATGTGTGTGTTTGAATATCATGACACACAGAACCATCCCATTCGACCAACCAGTTTGTGCTGCTGTGAATTGATCTTCAGATCAGGGTAGAGAGTGATCAGAGATCACACTATACTGGGAAAGTTTTGAACAGATCTACAAAAAGTGATGGGATTAAACCCGATTACATATATCTCGCAATCCTCAAAATTCTGGATAGTAGAAAGATGGAATAAAACTATTCAAAGACTGGTTCTGTGGCAGAGTCACTGTGGGCTTACATTTCCCTCGTGTGTTTACTGGCGATGTGAACCAAGCGCAGAATAGTACTACAGGAACTGATGTATACACCGGAACACAGCAACCCCTTTGCTTCAAGAGTTAATAGTTTGAGTGGTTGACCCAGATCATTGAGCAGACAGATCAATTCATAACATGCAAGTTGGAAAAATCCAGAAAATCCAGCTCAAAAATACTTTGATAAACAGGATCAACCAATTGAGTATCAGACTGGACTGTCATGGTCCTAAACTATGGTAAAAGGGGCTCAGAGGGCAAAGACCATTGTTAGAGCCAGCTCTGCCACCTATCTAATTCAGTTTCTGGATAAGAAAGGTCTGAAATACATCATATTGTACCTGGCCAGGATCCATTCCCCCTGCCCGCTCCAGTTGTTCACAAAGTGAGGAATGAGCAGGCAGGTGTTATATATTTTTCAGAAGAATACAGAGCAGGTAAGGCTGAAATACCCCAGTTGAGAGATATTAGACTGTAGATGTAAACACCTCCTGGATTTCAGTAGCTTTCAGGTGTTTATTGGTGTTTCTTTCTCTGGCCCAGGTCCTGAACTGTGTGAGTTACACTGACGTAACTGAAGAGTTGGGTTGGCACAGGGAGAAATGAACATAGAACAGTACAGCACATAACAGGCCCTTCGGCCCTCGATGTTGTGCCGAGCCTTGTCCGAAACCAAGATCAAGCTATCCCACTCCCTGTCATTCTGGTGTGCTCCATGTGCCTATCCAATAACCGCTTGAAAGTTCCTAAAGTGTCCGACTCCACTATCACAGCAGGCAGTCCATTCCACACCCTAACCACTCTCTGAGTAAAGAACCTACCTCGGACATCCCTCCTATATCTCCCACCCTGAATCTTATAGTTATGCCCCCTTGTAACAGCTACATCCACCCGAGGAAATAGTCTCTGAACGTCCACTCTATCTATCCCCCTCATCATCTTATAAACCTCTATTAAGTCGCCTCTGATCCTCCTCCGCTCCAAAGAGAAAAGCCCTAGCTCCCTCAACCTTTCCTCATAAAACCTATCCTGCAACCAGGCAGCATCCTGGTAAATCTCCTTTGCACCCTTTCCAATGCTTCCACATCCTTCCATGAGGTGACCAGAACTGCACACAATACTCCAAATGTGGTCTCACCAGGGTCATATACAGTTGCAGCATAACCCCACGGCTCTTAAACTCAAGCTCCCTGTTAATAAACGCTAACACACTATAGACCTTCTTCACGGCTCTATCCACTTGAGTGGCAACCTTCAGAGATCGGTGGACATGAACCCCAAGATCTCTCTGTTCCTCCACATTCCTCAGATCCCTGTCGTTGACCCTGTAATCCGCATTCAAATTTTTCCTACCAAAATGAATCACCTTGCACTTATCAAGTTTAAACTCCATCTGCCATTTTCGGCCCAGCTCTGCAACCTATCAATGTCTCTTTGCAGCCTACAACAGCCCTCCACCTCATCCACTACTCCACCAATCTTGGTGTCATCAGCAAATTTACTGACCCACTCTTCAGCCCCCTCCTCCAAGTCATTTATAAAAATCACAAATAGCAGAGGACCCAGCACTGATCCCTGTGGTACACCGCTGGTAACTGGTCTCCAGTCTGAAAATTGTCCATCCACCACCACCCTCTGTCTTCTATGTGACAGCCAGTTACTTATCCAATTGACCAAATATCCCTCTATCCCACACCTCCTTATTTTCTTCATGAGCCGACCATGGGGAACCTTATCAAATGCCTTACTAAAATCCATGTATACAACATCAACTGCTCCACCTTCATCTACACACTTAGTTACCTCCTCAAAGAATTCAATCAAATTTGTGAGGCAAGACCTACCCTTCACGAATCCGTGTTGACTATCCCAGATTAAGCTGCATCTTTCCAAATGGTCATCAATCCTATCCTTCAGGACCTTTTCCATTAACTTAGCGACCACTGAAGTAAGACTAACCGGCCTATAATTACTAGGGTCATTCCTGTTCCCTTTCTTGAACAGAGGAACAGCATTCGCCACTCTCCAGTCCTCTGGCACTATCCCCGTGGACAGTGAGGACCCAAAGATCAAAGCCAAACGCTCTGCAATCTCATCTCTTGCCTCCCAAAGAATCCGAGGGTATATCCCATCTGGCCTTTTTCAAAATTGCTAATATATTCTCCCTCAGAACATCTACCTCCTCCAGCCTACCCGCTTGTATCACACTCTCATCCTCAAAAACATGGCCCCTCTCCTTGGTGAACACTGAAGAAAAGTATTCATTCAACACCTCTCCTATCTCTTCTGACTCCATGCACAAGTTCCCAGTACTGTCCTTGACCGGCCCTAACTGCACCCTGGTCATTCTTTTATTTCTCACATAAGAGTAAAAAGCCTTGGGGTTTTCCTTGATCCGACGCGCCAAGGACTTCTCATGCCCCCTCCTAGCTCTCCTAAGCCCTTTTTTTAGCTCATCCTTGCTACCTTGTAACCCTCAAGTGACCCAACTGAACCTTGTTTTCTCATCCTTACATACTCTTCCATTTTCCTCTTGGCAAGACATTCAAATGATCTTGTGTAGATTTATTTGTTCTTAAGGGCAGCACGGTAGCATTGTGGATAGCACAATTGTTCACAGCTCCAGGGTCCCAGGTTCGATTCCGGCTTGGGTCACTGTCTGTGCGGAGTCTGCACATCCTCCCCGTGTGTGCGTGGGTTTCCTCCGGTTGCTCCGGTTTCCTCCCACAGTCCAAAGGTGTGCAGGTTTGGTTGATTGGCCATGATAAATTGCCCTTAGTGTCCAAAATTGCCCTTAGTGTTGGGTGGAGGTGTTGACCTTGGGTAGGGTGCTCTTTCCAAGAGCCGGTGCAGACTCAGTGGGCCGAATGGCCTCCTTCTGCAATGTAAATTCAATGATAATCTATGATTAATCTGGGACAAAGGTTCGGCACAACATCGTGGGCCGAAGGGCCTGTTCTATGCGGTATTTTTCTATGTTCTATGTTCTATGTTCAACCTCTTTTGTGAACCATGGTTCCCTCACACGGCCATTTCCTCCCTGCCTGACAGGGACATACCTATCAAGGATTGTTCCTTGAACAAGCTCCACTTTTCATTTGTGCCTTTCCCTGACAGTTTCTGTTCCCATCTTATGCTCCCTAATTCTTGCCTATTCGCATCATAATTACCCCTCCCCCAATTCTAACCATAACCCTAACCCTAAATGAAGAATGAGAAATTTATGGCTGATTTTTATCACTGAGATTTCTGATGCGCAATCAATTACTCTCAAGACGAAGTGATTCATAACTGAAGGCTTTAATCTGCTAGAACTCTTCCCCCGCAGCTTCGATACAGAAAGTGAAGGCTGCTGGGACGGCATCGGTTCTTATACTCCGCCTCTCAGGGCGGAGCTATGTACATCAGCCAATGGTGGACTCCTGGGTCTAACCAATGGTCATCCACCTCTCAGGTACCGCAATACCTGGTACTACCACATTCACCCCCTGTTAAAAAAGAGCCCGGCGGGGTGATGGCCAGCGTTAATAGTCGCCTTTCGCATGGTATGACCAGGTATGGAGGTACCGTGATGTCGAGGGTAATAACAAAGTGTTCATGGTGCAGCAATCAGTCGATCGGGTGGCCTGGTCGTCCTTCTGGAGCGTCTGGGCTTCGGCGGTGATTCTGATGGGGGTCCCGGCGGTTGCGACTCCGGGAGCGTGATGTCGTCCTCCCAGGCAGCTTCGTCACCCCTAGGCGGCGCTGTTGGGGCAAAAGGTGGACAGGGGTGGAAGGCGCCTGTGGGGGGTGTCGGTGTGTGTTCGGGCCTAGGCAGGAGCGGCGGGAGTACTGACCCTCCAGTTAGGTGCTGTGGGGAGGATGGGGGTGGGGGCAATGGTTCGGGTGCGCGTGGGGTTCCGGCGGGCGCCAGGTCCCGAAGGGAGACCATGTCTTAGCAGCCATCAGGGAACGCTACGTAGGCATACTGGGGGTTGGCGTGCAGCAGGTGGACCCTCTCGACCAACGGGTCCAACTTGTGCGCCCTCACATGTTTCCGAAGCAGGATGGGTCCTGGTGGCGCTAGCCAGGTTGGGAGCGAGGTCCCGGAGGAGGACTTCCTGGGGAAAACAAGGAGATGTTCATGAGGTGTCTGATTCGTGGTTGTACAGAGCAGTGACCGGATGGAGTGGAGGGCCTCCGGGAGGACTTCCTGCCAGTGGGAGACTGGGAGATTCCTGGACCGTAGGGCCAGCAGGACGGTCTTCCAGACCGTTCCGTTCTCCCTCTCTACCTGCCCGTTTCCCCGGAGGTTGTAACTGGTTGTCCTGCTCGAGGCGATGCCTTTGCTGAGCAGGAATTGACGCAGTTCGTCGCTCATAAAGGAGGACCCCCTATCACTGTGAATGTATGCGGGGAAACCGAACAGATACCCTGGAGGGCCTTGATGACGGTGGTTGTGGTCATGTCTGGGCAGGGGATGGCGAATGGGAACCGTCAATCACTTTAAGGAAGTACATGTTGCAGTCGGTGGAGGGGAGGGGGCCTTTGAAATCCATGCTGAGGCGTTCAAAGGGACGGGAAGCCTTTATCAGGTGCGCCCTCTCTGGCCGGTAGAAGTGCGGTTTGCACTCCGCGCAGATTTGGCAGTCCCTGGTGACTGTCCTGACCTCCTCGATGGAGTAGGGCAGGTTGCGGGTCTTGATAAAATGAAAAAAGCGAGTGACTCCCGGGTGGCAGAGGTCCTCGTGGAGGGATCGGAGGCGGTCCACTTGTGCGGTGGCACAAGTGCTGCGGGACAGGGCATCAGGAGGCTCGTTCAGCTTCCCCGGACGGTACAAGATCTCGTAATTGTAGGTGGAGAGTTCTATCCTCCACCGCAAGATCTTGTCGTTCTTAATCTTGCCCCGCTGTGCATTATCGAACATGATGGCAACCGAACGTTGGTCCGTGAGGAGAGTGAATCTCCTGCCGGCCAGGTAATGCCTCCAGTGTCGCACAGCTTCTACTATGGCCTGGGCCTCCTTTTCGACGAGGAGTGGCGAATTTCGGAGGCATGGAGAGTACGGGAGAAGAAAGCCACGGGCCTGCCCGCTTGGTTGAGGGTGGCCGCCAGAGCTACGTCGGACACATCGCTCTCAACCTGGAAGGGGAGGGACTCGTCGATGGCGCGCATAGTGGCTTTTACAATGTCTGCTTTGATGCGGCTGAAGGCCTTGCGGGCCTCCGTCGACAGGGGGAAGGTTGAGGACTGGATCAGGGGTCGGGCTTTGTCTGCGTAATTGGGGACCCACTGTGCATAATAGCTGAAGAACCCGAGGCAGCGCTTCAGGGCCTTGGGGCAGTGAGGGAGGGGGAACTCCATGAGGGGGCGCATGCGCTCAGGTTCGGGGCCTATGACTCCACTTTGCACTACGTAGCCTAGAATGGCTAGACGGTCGGTGCTAAACACGCATTTATCCTTATTGTATGTCAGGTTAAGGATTTTCGCGGTCTGGAGAAATTTGCGGAGGTTGGTGTCGTGGTCCTGCTGGTCATGGCCGCAGATGGTGACGTTATCCAGATACGGGAACGTTGCGCGTAAGCCGTACCGGTCAACCATTCGGTCCATCTCTCGCTGGAAGACCGAGACCCCGTTCGTGACACCGAAGGGAACCCTTAAAAAGTGATAGAGCCGCCCTTCTGCTTCGAAGGCAGTGTACTGGCAGTCACCATTACGGAGGGGTAGCTGGTGGTAGGCAGACTTGAGATCCACCGTGGAGAAAACCTTGTATTGCGCAATTCTGTTCACCAGGTCGGCTATACGGGGGAGAGGGTACGCATCCAGCTGCGTAAACCTGTTGATGGTCTGACAGTAGTCAGTGACCATCCTATGTTTCTCCCCGGTCTTTACCACCATTACTTGAGCTCTCCAGGGGCTGTTGCTCGCTTCGATGACCCCCTCCCTCAGCAGCCTTTGGACCTCCGACCTGATGGAGGTCTGGTCCTGGGCACTGTACCGCCTGCTCCTGGTGGCGACGGGTTTGCAATCCGGGGTGAGGTTCGCAAACAGGGAAGGTGGGTCGACCTTAAGGGTCGCAAGGCCGCAGACAGTAAGTGGGGGTATAGGGCCGCCGAATTTAAAAGTCAGGCTTTGCAATTGGCACTGGAAATCCAGCCCAAGGAGGGTGGCTGCGCACAGGTGCGGCAGGACGTACAGGCGGAAATTGTGGAATTCCCTGCCTTGGACAGTGAGGTTCGCTAGGCAGAACCCCTTTATCTCCACCGAGTGTGACCCGGAAGCCAGGGAGATCCTTTGATTTACGGGATGGGTGACAAGAGAACAGCGCCTTACCGTGTCAGGGTGAACAAAGCTCTCCGTGCTCCCAGAGTCAATCAGGCACAATGTCTCGTCCATCAGGAGATCGTCGTTGTAGCTGTAGCAAGCGTCTGGGGCCGACTCTGATCCAGAGTCACCGAGGCCAGCTGAAGTAATGGAGAGTTTGGTCGGGCAGCATGTAGTCTGCTGTGCTGGGGGCCTGGGGCCCCATCCAAGATGGCGTCACCCATGGGTCGCACATGGTGTCTGGGGATGAAGAAGATGGCGGCGGCGAGGGACAAAATGCTCCTGGCGGCGCCCACCCGTCCAGCCCCGTCTGGGGGGCAAAATGGCCGCGCCCGCGGGTCGCACGTGGCCGTAGGATAGGGGGGTGGCGGTGAGGGCTGGGCGGTCGGGGCCTGAAAGGGGGGTCGCCGATAGTCGCTGGAGACCGCGGCTACGGCGCGGGCCTGGCAGACTCCACACATAGTGGCCCTTCTTGCCGCACCCTTTGCAGGTGGCGGTGCGGGCTGGGCAGCACGGGCGGCGATGATTCGCCTGCCCGCAGAAGAAACAGCGGTGTCCGGCGGCATTAGCGTGCCGTCTTGCCGCGCAGGCTTGCGGGGTCAGGGAAAGGTCTGAGGGGCTGCCGCTACGGGGTGCCACGCAGCCCAGGGGGCCGCCGCGTGATCGGGTGCAAAGGACAGCGCGTTTTTATAGGCAACGTCCATGGACCCTGCCAGGGCCCGTGCCTCTGTAAGTCCCAGAGTGTCCATTTCTAGGAGCCTTCGGCGGATATCGGGGGAGGTCATACCTGCCATGAAAGCATCCCTGATCAAAAGTTCCGTGTGCTCGCTCCCCGAAACTGGCGGGCAACTACAGTTTTGGCCCAGCACCAGCAGCTCCCGGTAGAAGTCTTCCAACGTTTCCTCGGGGCTTTGCCTCCTAGTCGCCAGCAGGTGACGAGCGTAGACCTGGTTGACAGGGCGGATATAATGTCCTTCTAGCAGCTCGATCGCGGCAGCATAATTCGCCGATAAGAGGGTAGATCCCAGGGCTGACCCGTGAGTGTAGCAGATGCATCTTTTGTCCTTCCGTGGGGATGTCGGTGGCCATGTTGAGGTAGCCCTTAAAGCACGCCAGCCAATGTTTGAAAATAGCAGCAGTGTTGTCCGCGTGGGGGCTGAGCTGAAGGCACTCCGTTTTGATATGGAGATCCATCCTTTCAACTGAAGTTGTAGCAGATTAAATTGATGCGCAATCAATTACTCTCGAGACGAAGTGATACTTAACTGAAGGCTTTAATCTGCTAGAATTCTTCCCCCGCAGCTTCGATACAGAAAGTGAAGGCTGCTGAGACGGCACCGGTTCTTATACTCCGCCTCTCAGGGCGGAGCTATGTATATCAGCCAATGGTAGACTCCTGGGTCTAACCAATGGTCATCCACCTCTCAGGTACCGCAATACCTGGTACTACCACAATTTCTCTATCTCCTCTTTGCTCTTTTTTCTGTTTCTTTCTCTTTGTCTCTCACAGGGGCCAGGAGGAAATTTTGCTTTGATGCATTTCCTGTTTCTCACTTGCTGGGGTGAACGGAAACTCTGCTCGCAATTCATAGAATCATAGAATTTACAGTGCAGAAGGAGACTATACACCCATCGAGTCGGCACCGATCCTTGGAAAGAGCACCCTACTTAACCCCATCCTCGTAACCCAGTAACTGCACCTACCTTTTTGGACACTAAGGGCAATTTATCATGGCAAATCCATCTAACTTGCACATCTTTGGACTGTGGGAGGAAACCGGAGCACCCGGAGGAAACCCACGCAGACACGGGGAGAATGTGCAGACTCCACACAGACAGTAACCCAGCGGGGAATCGAACCTGGGACCCTGGAGCTGTGAAGCGACAGTGCTAACCACTGTGCAACCGTGCCGCCCATTTCAATGGGAAACAAACAGAATCTCGTTTACCTGGGTATTTGTCGGCGCTCAGTTTCTTCGGTCTCGCCAGGGAATGCCCAGTCAAGGTCGGACTTGCATCATTTCCTGCACTGGCGAGCTCAGCTCACCAGTGCAGGAAGAGTACTCACAGATCGGGGCGCCATTTTTAAAGACAGCCCCGATCTTTCAACCTCAGTCAGTGGCCCCACCGTGGCCTCCGGACATCCCCACTACATCCAACTTACCTCTTACGGGGTCCTCGAGCCTCCACTCACCCCACTTCTTATGGGCAAAGCACCCGGGTCTGACCCATGGCATGGGGAACCTGGCACCCAGGTACCTTGGCACTGCCAGCCTGGCACTCTGCCAGTGCCCATGCCAGCCTGGCAGAGCTACCCAGGCACCCTAACAGTTCCAAGGTGCCAGCAGGAGTGCCAGGGTACAACCCTGCCCAGAGCAGGGGAGACGGTGGCACAGTGGTATTGTTGCTGGACATAATCCAGAGACCCAGGTTAATGATCTGGGGACCCAGGTTTGAATCCCACCATGGCAGATGATGAAATTTAAATGCCTACTCAGTTGTATTCAACCACGACAAAAACACAAAAAAGGTATGAATGGACCACCCGACATCAAACCAGGCATCGGAAACAAAAACGGCAAACTCATACCTGCCAACCCTGCAAAGTGCTCCTTACGAACATCTGGGGGCTTGTCCCAAAGTTGGGAGAGCTGTCTCACAGAATAGTGAAGCAACAACCTGACATAGTCATACTCACATAATCATGCATTACAGAGAATGTACCAGACAGCACTATCACCATTCCTGGGTATGTCCTGCCTCACCAGCAGGACAGACCCAGTAGAGGTGATGGCACAGTGGTATACAGTCGGGAGAGAGTTGCTCCGGGAGTCCTCAACAGCAACTCGGAACCCCATGAAGTCTCATGGCTTCAGGTTAAACATGGGCAAGAAAACCTGCTGATTACCATGAACCAGCGAATCAGTACTCTTCCATGCTGAACACCACTTGGAGGCAGCACTGAGGGTCACAAAATATGCTCTGGGTGCGGGACTTTAATGTCTATCACAAAGAGTGCCTCGGTAGTACCACCACAGACCTAGCTGGCCGTGTCCTAAAGGACTGGGACTGCAGCAGGTGGTGAGGGAACCAACAAGAGGGAAAAATATTCTTAGGGCACACGGTAGCATAGTGGTTAGCACAATTGCTTCACAGCTTCCGGGTCCCAGGTTCGATCCCCGGCAGGGTCATTGTCTGTGCGGAGTCTGAACGTTCTCCGCGTGTCTGTGTGGGTGTTCTCTGGATGCTCCGGTTTCCTCCCACAGTCCAAAGATGTGCGGGTTAGGTGGATTGGCCATGCTAAATTGCCCTTAGTGTCCAAAAAAGGTTAAAACAAAGAACAAGAACAAAGAAAATTACAGCACAGGAACAGGCCCTTCGACCCTCCCAGCCTGCGCCGATCCAGATCCTTTATCTAAACCTGTCGCCAATTTTTCAAGGATCTACTTCCCTCTGTTCCCCGCCCGTTCATATATCTGTCTAGATGCATCTTAAATGATGCTATCGTGCCCGCCTCTGCCACCTCCGCTGGCAAAGTGTTCCAGGCACCCACCACTCTCTGCGTAAAAAACTTTCCACGCACATCTCCCTTAAACTTTCCCCCTCTCACCTTGAAATCGTGACCCCTTGTAATTGAAACCCCCACTCTTGGAAAAAGCTTGTTGCTATCCACCCTGACCATACCTCTCATAATTTTGTAGACCTCAATCAGGCCCCCCCTCAACCTCCGTCTTTCCAACGAAAACAATCCTAACCTACTCAACCTTTCCTCATAGCTAGCACCCTCCATACCAGGCAACATCCTGGTGAACCTCCGCTGCACCCTCTCTAAAGCATCCACATCCTTCTGGTAATGTGGCGACCAGAACTGCACGCAGTATTCCAAATGTGGCCTAACCAAAGTCCTATACAACTGTAACATGACCTGCCGACTCTTGTACTCAATACCCCGTCCGATGAAGGCAAGCATGTTGTATGCCTTCTTGACCACTCTATCGACCTGCGTTGCCACCTTCAGGGTACAATGGACATGAACTCCCAAATCTCTCTGTACATCAATTTTCCCAAGGACTCTTCCATTGACCATATAGTCCGCTCTTGAATTAGATCTTCCGAAATGCATCACCTCGCATTTACTTGGATTGAACTTCATCTGCCATGTCTCTGCCCAACTCTCCAATCTATCTATATTTTGCTGTATTCTCTGACAGTCCTCATCGCTACCTGCAACTCCACCAATCTTAGTATCATCTGCAAACTTGCTAATCAGACCACCTATATCTTCGTCCAAATCATTTATGTATATCACAAACAACAGTGGTCCGAGCACGGATCCCTGTGGAACACCACTAGTCACCTTTCTCCATTTTGAGACACTTTCTTCCACCACTACTCTCTGACTCCTGTTGCCCAGCCAGTTCTTTATCCATCTAGCTAGTACACCCTGAACCCCATACGACTTCACTTTTTCCATCAACCTGCCATGGGAAACTTTATCAAACACCTGACTGAAGTCCATGTATATGACATCTACAGCCCTTCCCTCATCAATTAACTTTGTCACTTCCTCAAAGAATTCTATTAGGTTTGTAAGACATGACCTTCCCTGCACAAAACCATGCTGCCTATCACTGATAAGTGATCTTCCAAATGTGAATAGATCCTATCCCTCAGTATCTTCTCCAACAGTTTGCCTACCACTGACATCAAGCTCACAGGTCTATAATTCCCTGGATTATCCCTGCTACCCTTCTTAAACAAAGGGAGAACATTAGCAATTCTCCAGTCCTCTGGGACCTCACCCGTGCTCAAGGATGCTGCAAAGATATCTGTTAAGGCCCCAGCTATTTCGTCCCTCGCTTCCCTTAGTAACCTGGGATAGATCCCATCCGGACCTGGGGACTTGTCCACCTTAATGCCTTTTGGAATACCCAAAACTCCCCCTTTCCTTATTGCGACTTGACCTAGAGTATTTAAACATCCATCCCTAGTCTCAACATCCCTCATGTCCCTCTCCTTGCTGAATACCGATGCAAAGTACTCATTAAGAATCTCTCCCATTTCCTCTGACTACACGCATAAATTCCCTCTTTTGTCTTTGAGTGGGCCAATCCTTTCTCTAGTTACCCTCTTCCTCCTTATATACGAATAAAAGGCTTTGGGATTTTCCTTAACCCTGTTAGCCAAAGATATTTCATGACCCCTTTTAGCCCTCTTTATTGCGCATTTGAGATTTGTCCTACTTTCCCGATATTCCTCCAAAGCTTCATCAGTTTTAAGTCGCCTAGATCTTCTGTATGCTATGTTAAGTAGGGGTTTCTGGGTTACGGGAATGGGGTAGATACGTGGGCTTGAATGCTCTTTATAAGGGGCGGTGCAGACTCGATGGGCTGAATGGCCACCTTCTGCACTGTAAATTCTATGATTCACCCTAGGAGTCTATAATGGCCTGGAACCCCTCTCAGGTTCCGCTATGCGACATTTATGTGGACCAGTGCTAAACAGCTTCCTGGTGAGATTGCCCAAGTGCAGGCGTTTATTCTGGGAGCCCAGAGAATCTGGCACGGGTCTGTTTAAATGAGCCTAATGGATCACTTAAATATGTTAATCTGGATCTTGCCAAGCGAGGGTGACATCCGGGTCACGGTGTCTCAAGGATTCTGGTTAGAATGTCACAAATCTCATGAGGTCTCTCGCAAGATTGAAACGGCCTCATTGCTTCACTAGGTCAGGTGTGATGTGACTGGTAAATCGTGCCCTCTCGTCTCTTGTACTTTATGGCCATGAACAGGAACGGGCTACCCATTAAATGTTTATTATCTAAGCGCAAAGACAGATCATTAAAAACATTCTCTGACGCAGAGCAAAGGCGGACGTTATTCCAAGTCATTTCCCCTGGCAGTTTGTGTGGATTGATTAGTTTGAAAAGTCTGGATTTACCAAGCTGCAACTTGGGTATTAATGAAAATGGCTTATCACAAGTAGGCTTCAAATGAAGTTACTGCAAAAAGCCCCTAGTCACCACATTCCGGCACCTGTTCAGGGAGGCTGGTACAGGAATTGAACCCGTGCTGCTGGTCTGCCTTGGTCTCCTTTCAAAGCCAGCGATTTAGCCTTGTGCTAAACCAGGGGTATTAACACAACGTGTCCAATCGAGCTAACAGATGCCCCTGAATGTGAGCTGCTGCTATATTCACATTGGATGATTGAGTTGTGATACTGTCACTGAATACAACACATTCCTTAAACATTTTCCCACTGGATCAATTATAAAGTGAATATACAAAAAACAAATGTTCATAAAACATTATCATATTTAGTTTTGAAAATGATGAGTGCACCAACGCTGAAAGATTGTCCTGATCCAAATCCAGGACCCTGAACCAATGAGACACCTCTGTGAGGTTGAGCTGATTTAAACAAGGATATGGAGCCTGTGGAAAGGGACAAGAATCAGCTGTTTAAAGTTAACACTTTAACAAGATTCCTGATATAATGAACACTGAACATTTTTCTTTACAAGACCAACAGATGAAAATGCATAATTTGAAAAGCACAAAATCTCATTCAAGTTTAATTGTTAACTTTATTTACATCAATCTGAAACTAAATCAGGTCAGTTGTCAAAAGCCATGACAACAATTATTCAATTCAACAAGTTTCAATACTTTAATATAATTGAAACATGCAAGTGCCAAGCAATGGCCATCTCGTTTAAGAGATAATCAAATCATCACACCTTGTCATTCAATGGCATTACCAACATTCTGGGGGTGACCATTGCCCACAAACTGAACTAGCCATATAAATACTGTCGCTATCAAGCAGAGCAAGAAGTCTTACAACACCAGGTTAAAGTCCAACAGGTTTGTTTCAAATCTTTACCCTGGACTTTAACCTGATGTTGTAAGACTTCTTTGTGTGTTCACCCCAGTCCAACGACGGCATCTCCACATCATGGCTGTTGTGTTATGTAATTTGGAATAACACAAGCTGCCACTTGATGCAGTTTTGAGTAAAAGATGTTCCAGACTTTGAAGTTAATTCAATGTGTTTTATTGAACTATTAGCACAGTTCTCAATGAGTTTGACTCTCTGCTAATCTAAATTTAGTAACTCAGTCGAACTGAACCAGCCTTGCTCTAAGCCACGTGCTGGGGTGTGATGCTGAGGATACACCCTGTCTCACTCTGTAGATGGTGGTCCGTGGGAAGAGTGAGATACCACCCCTGAGTGTCCTGACTGTTCATTGGTCGTTTCCTATTCGATGTGTTCATTAGCTGCATGTTTTCATATGATGACAATGGCTATCAAGAAGGTCAGAGGCGAGGAATCCTGCAGTGAGTAACGCCCCTCCTGACTGGGTTTCCTTTGGGTGCTCCGGTTTCTACAGTCCAAATATGTGCAGGTTAGATGGATTGGCCATCCTAAATTGATCTTCGTGTCCAAAAGGGTTTGGTGTGGTCACTGGGCTATGGGAATAGGGTGGAGGTATGGACTTGGGTAGGTGCTGTTTCCAAGGGCTGGTGCAGATTCGATGGGCTGAATGGCCTGCTTCTGCACTGTATATTCTATGACTCTCTAAAGCCTGTCCATACCACAAATCACAGGTCAGGAGTGCGATAGAACATTCACAATGTGCCTGGATGAGTGCAGCTCCAACAACACTCAAGAAGCTCAAAACCATCCAGGACAAAGCAGCACGCTTGATTTGCACCCCTTCCACAAAGATTCACTCCCAACACCATCAATGCACAGTAGCAGTGTGTACTAGCGACAAGATGCACTCCAAGGCCAAAGATGTGCAGGCCATGCTAAATTGCCCCTTAGTGACCAAAGGTTTGGTGGGTTTTGTGAAGGCCACGAAGAATCCAGCACGAGTTTTAAGGATACAAAGAAATAACATTTATTTACAATAACATATACACACACAACAGCAGCAACCTCGCTTGCTGCTTACTCCTTCTTGCTGGTTCCAAACTGGCCAGCTTTATTTATACAGGGAGTCTGCTAATGATTTCTCCGCCCCCCCCTCATTGGGGAAGCTCATACTCCCACAGGATTGTGGGATTGTCATTAGTCCCCAGCCAATGGTAAGCAGGCAGGTTATAACATCCCTCCTCCCCCCCCCCCCCCCCCCCAAAGTCCAAGGAATCCACTGAAGACCCTGGCGAAGGAGGGCGTCGGACTCGTTTTGCCGGAGGCCGGACACCATTTGCACGAGGCGCTGGATCGGGCGTCGTATAACGAGACGGAGACCGGCGCTTCCGTGCTGAACGGCGTAACGGTTGTACATCTACGACCCATGGGCCCGAGGATTCCCCCTCTGATGCGTCCTGTGTCTCCATCTCGGAGTCAGAGTCTGCTGCCTCTGTCATCTTGGCGTCTCTATCTCCGTGCAGTTCTGTAACGACCTGCGCAGGCTTTGAGTGAGGCACCAGAGGAAGATTGTGAGGACTACTTTCCATAATCTCTGGTCTCTGCGGCTGTAGAAATGAGCTCCGGGGGTGGGGAATCTTTTGAGGGGATAGTCTTCTGGACCAAACGTGGTCTACATGTTTGCGCTGGAGACGACCCTGGGCTTGCACCTGGTAAGATATAGGACCCGTTTGGCGAAAGATTACGCCAGGGACCCACTGGGCACCACCAGCAAAATTCCGAACGAACACTGGGTCACCGGGCGCAAACTGCCGAATCGGCCGATGCCGAGAAAAACCCTGTCCCTGCCGTTCTTGTGTGTGGCGTACTTTTGCGCCAATGTCCGGAAAAACCATACTAAGGAGGGTGCGAAGTCTCCGGCCTATTAGGAGTTCTGCGGGAGCTACCCCAGTCACCGCATGGGGGGAGGGGGGGGGGGTGGTCCTATACGAAAACAAAAAAGGGTTTAAACTAGTATGGCAGGGGGGTGGGCAGGGGAGCAATAGGTCAGAAGGTGAGAGCATTGAGGGAGAACGAGGGAATCGGGACAGTGGGGCTCTGAGGCAGAGCAGACAGGGAGAAGTTGCTGAACACAGCGGGTCTGGTGGCCTGAAGTGCATATGTTTTAATGCAAGAAGTATTACGGGTAAGGCAGATGAACTTAGAGCTTGGATTAGTACTTGGAACTATGATGTTGTTGCCATTACAGAGACCTGGTTGAGGGAAGGGCAGGATTGGCAGCTAAACGTTCCAGGATTTAGATGTTTCAGGCGGGATAGAGGGGGATGTAAAAGGGGAGGCGGAGTTGCGCTACTGGTTCGGGAGAATATCACAGCTGTACTGCGGGAGGACACCTCAGAGGGCAGTGAGGCTATATGGGTAGAGATCAGGAATAAGAAGGGTGCAGTCACAATGTTGGGGGTTTACTATAGGCCTCCCAACAGCCAGCGGGAGATAGAGGAGCAGATAGGTCGACAGATTTTGGAAAAGAGTAAAAACAACAGGGTTGTGGTGATGGGAGACTTCAACTTCCCCAATATTGACTGGGACTCACTTAGTGCCAGGGGCTTAGATGGGGCGGAGTTTGTAAGGAGCATCCAGGAGGGCTTCTTAAAACAATATGTAGACAGTCCAACTAGGGAAGGGGCGGTACTGGACCTGGTATTGGGGAATGAGCCCGGCCAGGTGGTAGATGTTTCAGTAGGGGAGCATTTCGGTAACAGTGACCACAATTCAGTAAGTTTTAAAGTACTGGTGGACAAGGATAAGAGTGGTCCGAGGATGAATGTACTAAATTGGGGGAAGGCTAATTATAACAATATTAGGCGGGAACTGAAGAACATAGATTGGGGGCAGATGTTTGAGGGCAAATCAACATCTGACATGTGGGAGGCTTTCAAGTGTCAGTTGAAAGGAATTCAGGACCGGCATGTTCCTGTGAGGAAGAAGTATAAATACGGCAATTTTCGGGAACCTTGGATAACGAGAGATATTGTAGGCCTCGTCAAAAAGAAAAAGGAGGCATTTGTCAGGGCTAAAAGGCTGGGAACAGACGAAGCCTGCGTGGAATATAAGGAAAGTAGGAAGGAACTTAAGCAAGGAGTCAGGAGGGCTAGAAGGGGTCACGAAAAGTCATTGGCAAATAGGGTTAAGGAAAATCCCAAGGCTTTTTACACATACATAAAAAGCAAGAGGGTAGCCAGGGAAAGGGTTGGTCCACTGAAGGATAGGCAAGGGAATCTATGTGTGGAGCCAGAGGAAATGGGCGAGGTACTAAATGAATACTTTGCATCAGTATTCACCAAAGAGAAGAAATTGGTAGATGTTGAGTCTGGAGAAGGGTGTGTAGATAGCCTGGGTCACATTGAGATCCAAAAAGACGAGGTGTTGGGTGTCTTAAAAAATATTAAGGTAGATAAGTCCCCAGGGCCTGATGGGATCTACCCCAGAATACTGAAGGAGGCTGGAGAGGAAATTGCTGAGGCCTTGACAGAAATCTTTGGATCCTCACTGTCTTCAGGGGATGTCCCGGAGGACTGGAGAATAGCCAATGTTGTTCCTCTGTTTAAGAAGGGTAGCAAGGATAATCCCGGGAACTACAGGCTGGTGAGCCTTACTTCAGTGGTAGGGAAATTACTGGAGAGAATTCTTCGAGACAGGACCTACTCCCATTTGGAAGCAAATGGACGTATTAGTGAGAGGCAGCATGGTTTTGTGAAGGGGAGGTCGTGTCTCACTAACTTGATAGAGTTTTTCGAGGAGGTCACTAAGATGATGGATGCAGGTAGGGCAGTGGATGTTGTCTATATGGACTTCACTAAGGCCTTTGACAAGGTCCCTCATGGTAGACTAGTACAAAAGGTGAAGTCACACGGGATCAGGGGTGAGTTGGCAAGGTGGATACAGAACTGGCTAGGTCATAGAAGGCAGAGAGTAGCAATGGAAGGATGCTTTTCTAATTGGAGGGCTGTGACCAGTGGTGTTCCACAGGGATCAGTGCTGGGACCGTTGCTCTTTGTAGTATATATAAATGATTTGGAGGAAAATGTAACTGGTCTGATTAGTAAGTTTGCAGACGACACAAAGGTTGGTGGAATTGCGGATAGCGATGAGGACTGTCAGAGGATACAGCAGGATTTAGATTGTTTGGAGACTTGGGCGGAGAGATGGCAGATGGAGTTTAATCCGGACAAATGTGAGGTAATGCATTTTGGAAGGTCTAATGCAGGTAGGGAATATACAGTGAATGGTAGAACCCTCAAGAGTATTGAAAGTCAAAGAGATCTAGGAGTACAGGTCCACAGGTCATTGAAAGGGGCAACACAGGTGGAGAAGGTAGTCAAGAAGGCATACGGCATGCTTGCCTTCATTGGCCGGGGCATTGAGTATAAGAATTGGCAAGTCATGTTGCAGCTGTATAGAACCTTAATTAGGCCACACTTGGAGTATAGTGTTCAATTCTGGTCGCCACACTACCAGAAGGGTGTGGAGGCTTTAGAGAGGGTGCAGAAGAGATTTACCAGAATGTTGCCTGGTATGGAGGGCATTAGCTATGAGGAGCGGTTGAATAAACTCGATTTGTTCTCACTGGAACGAAGGAGGTTGAGGGGAGACCTGATAGAGGTCTACAAAATTATGAGGGGCATAGACAGAGTGGATAGTCAGAGGCTTTTCCCCAGGATAGAGGGGTCAATTACTAGGGGGCATAGGTTTAAGGCGAGAGGGGCAAGGTTTAGAGTAGATGTACGAGGAAAGTTTTTTATGCAGAGGGTAGTGGGTGCCTGGAACTCGCTACCGGAGGAGGTGGTGGAAGCAGGGACGATAGTGACATTTAAGGGGCATCTTGACAAATACATGAATAGGATGGGAATAGAGGGATACAGACGCAGGAAGTGTCGAAGATTGTAGTTTAGTCGGGCAGCATGGCCGGCACGGGCTTGGAGGGCCGAAGGGCCTGTTCCAGTGCTGTACATTTCTTTGTTCTTTGTGCCAGTCTCGTGTCCATTGACCCGGAAGACTGCTTCTTTAGGCCTCGTTTGAATGTCTGTACTGCGCACTCCGCCAACCCATTTGAAGCCGGGTGGTAAGGGCCAGTGCGGATATGGCGTATGCCGTTCATCTTCATGAATCTTGCAAACTCCTCACTGGTGAATGGAGTGCCGTTATCCATGACCAGCTCCTCGGGGAGGCCATGTGTACTAAAAGACAAATGAATCTTCTCAATTGTTGCACAGGACGTTGTGCCTAGCATCTAATGCACCTCTAGCCATTTAGACTGGGCGTCGATTAATAAAAGGAACATGGATCCTTGAAAAGGGCCGGCGAAATCCGCATGCAAGCGCGCTCAAGGCCGCCCTGGCCATTCCCAGTGATGCAGGGGCGCGGCCGGCGGAAGCTTCTGATGCTCCTGACAAATGGAGCAGTTTTGGGCCACCTTCTCAATGTCGGCGTCGAGGCCTGGCCACCAAACTTAACTCCGGGCCAACATTTTTATTTTGGTCACGCCTGGATGCCCATTGTGCAAGTCTGATAGTATCAGCTCCTGGCCTTTTTCCGGGACAATCACACGCGTCCCCCACAAGAGGATGCCATTTTCCACTCTGAATTCTGACAGCTTGGAGGAAAATGCCCGCAACTCGCCTGAGAGCTGTCTATGCTGCCCACCATACAGGACTATGTGCCGAACCTTTGACAGGACTGGCTCCGTCTGGGTCCACTCACAGATCTGTGATGCCGTGACAGGCAAGGTGTCCATAAAATTTAGGGTTGCAACCACCTCATCGGTCGTGGGGGTCAACATGGGGCCGGTAGATAAAGGCAATCGGCTCAGTGCGTCGGCATTTGCTATCTGCGTTCCTGGTTTGTGCTCCAGAGAATACTCGTATGCAGCGAGCAACAAAGCCCAGCGCTGGATCCGTGCGGAAGCAATGGGTGGTATTGGCTTATCCTCTCGGAAAAGTCCCAGCAGGGGCTTATGATCAGTCACGATAGTGAAATGGCGGCCATACACATACTGGTGGAAGCGTTTCACCGCAAAAACCACTGCCAGGTCCTCCTTCTCGATCTGCGCATACTTTTTTTCCGCTGCAGTCAAGGTGAGAGGGGCAAGGTTTAGAGTAGATGTACGAGGCAAGTTTTTTACGCAGAGGGTAGTGGGTGCCTGGAACTCGCTACCGGAGGAGGTTGTGGAAGCAGGGACGATAGGGACATTTAAGGGGCATCTTGACAAATATATGAATAGGATGGGAATAGAAGGATACGGACCCAGGAAGTGTAGAAGATTGTAGTTTAGTCGGGCAGTATGGTCGGCACGGGCTTGGAGGGCCGAAGGGCCTGTTCCTGTGCTGTACATTTCTTTGTTCTTTGTTCTTTGTTTGTTGTCAATGTGCGGGAAGCGAAAGCTATCGGTCGCTCGGCCCCTTTCTCCACCTTGTGGGACAGGACGGCCCCAATACCATACGGGGATGCATCACATGTGACGAGCAAAGGCTTTCCAGGATCATAGTGGGTTAGTAACCCAGACGACGACAATTGTTGTTTTACCTGCTGGAAAGCGGTTTCTTGCGGCTGACCCCAAACCCAGGTGTGATTTTTCTTTGGCAGAAGATGCAAGGGGGCCAGCGTAGTTGCCAGATTGGGGAGGAACTTCCCGTAATGGTTTACGAGACCGAGAAAAGAACAAAGATGCGAAGTGTCAGTCGGGGCGGGGGCCTGTTGAATCGCGCGCTCCTTCTCTGTGACGGGGTGCAAACCTTCGCGGTCCACTCGATAACCCAGGTTTCCTTTGCCTGAAAGATGCACTTTGTGCGACGTAAATGGACTCCAGCCTCCGAAAAGCGTCTAAGGACAGCCTCCAGATTTTCCAAATGTTCCTGCTCCGATGTCCCTGTGATCAAAACGTCATCTAAGTAGACAATAACACGCGATAAACCTCTCAAAATGCCCTCCATAACACGTTGAAAAATAGCGCAGGCAGAGGATACTCCAAAGGGCAAACGTGTATATTCATACAGGCCCCGGTGTGTACTAATCGTTACATATGGTCGGGAGGCAGGGTCCAGCTCCAACTGGAGGTAGGCGTGACTCATATCTAATTTTGTGGACGAGAGTCCACCTGCAAGCTTTGCGTAGAGATCCTCTATGCGAGGCATTGGATATCGGTCGAGTCAGGAAGCCGTATTCACTGTAAGTTTATAGTCGCCGCACAAGCGAACTGTGGCATCTGGCTTCATTACGGGTACAATTGGTGCTGCCCAGTCAGCGAAACGGACGGGCCTGTTAATACCCAAAGTTTCCAAACGAGTGAGCTCCCCTTCTACCTTCTCGAGCAAGGAGTAAGGCACCGATCGCGCCCGGCATGGCTCCTGGTTCTACTTGGATACGGGCTATGGCCCGTTTTATTTTCCAGGCTGGAATACATCTGGGTATCGTCCTAGCACCTCAGTCAACCCTCCAGAAACTGTTTAGAGGATGTGCTGCCACGGCAAGCGCAAATGGCGCAACCAGTCCCGACCAAACAGGCTGGGCCCATGGCCGCGCACCACGATAAGTGGGAAAAGCCCCTCCTGGCGTCCATAGACAACAGGGGTCATTGTAGTTCCTGCAATGTCCAGTGGTCCCCCCGTATAGGTGGCCAACCTAGCCTGTGTGTCGGTTAATGTAAGGGTCTGTATACCCTGCTTGATGCGGTCGAATGTCCTCTGGGCGATCACGGAGATACTGCACCAGTGTCCAACTCCATCTCAAGCTGGTGACCACTGACCCGGACTGTCACCTTATTGGGGGCCAGACAGGAAACTGCCACACAATGCAGCTGCAGGCAGTCGTCCTCCGTCTCCACGTCCTCAGGAGTAGTCGCCGCAGGTTCATCCACATGGAAGGTGCGGCCCCTGGGCTGGTCCCAGTTTCGATCGGAACGACGGCGCCTCTGGCACTCTCGGGCAGTGTGGGAGGTAGGAAATGAGGACAGAGTCACTCACTCACTCACTCACTCTCGGGCAGTGTGGAAGGTGAGAGGTAGGAAATGAGGACAGAGTCATTCACTCACTCACTCTCGGGCAGTGTGGAAGGTGGGAGGTAGGAAATGAGGAGAGAGTCACTCACTCACTCACTCTCGGGCTGTGTGGAAGGTGAGAGGTAGGAAATGAGGAGAGAGTCACTCACTCACTCACTCTCGGGCTCAGTGGATGGTGAGAGGTAGGAAATGAGGAGAGAGTCACTCACTCACTCACTCTCGGGCTGTGTGGAAGGAGAGAGGTAGAAAATGAGTACAGAGTCACTCACTCACTCACTTACTCTCGGGCTGAGTGGAAGGAGTGAGGTTGGAAATGGGGACAGAGTCACTCACTCACTCACTCTCTGGCTGTGTGGAAGGAGAGAGGTGGGAAATGAGGACAGAGTCACTCACTCACTCACTCTCGGGCTGTGTGGAAGGAGAGAGGTAGGAAATGAAGACAGAGTCACTCAGTCACTCGCTCTGGGGCTTTGTGGAAGGAGAGAGGTCGGAAATGAGGACACAGTCACTCACTCACTCACTCACTCTCGGGCTGTGTGGAATGTGAGAGGTAGGAAATGAGGACAGCGTCTCTCATTCACTCACTCACTCTCGGGCTGTGTGGAAGGAGAGAGGTAGGAAATGTGGACAGAGTCACTCACTCACACACTCTCGGGCTGTGTGGAAGGAGAGAGGTAGGAAATGAGGACAGGGTCACTCACTCATTCACTCTCGGGCATTGTGGAAGGAGAGAGGTAGGAAATGAGGACAGGGTCACTCACTCATTCACTCTCGGGCATTGTGGAAGGAGAGAGGTAGGAAATGAGGACAGGGTCACTCACTCATTCACTCTCGGGCATTGTGGAAGGAGAGAGGTAGGAAATGAGGACAGAGTCACTCACTCACTCACTCTCGGGCTCAGTGGAAGGAGTGAGGTAGGAAATGAGGACAGAGTCACGTACTCACTCGCTCTCGGGCTTTGTGGAAGGTGAGAGGTAGGAAATGAGGACACAGTCACTCACTCTCGGCCTGTGAGGGAGGAGAGAGGTAGGAAATGAGGGCAGAGTCACTCACTCACTCACTCTCTCCTGGGCTGTGTGGAAGGTGAGAGGCATGAAATGAGGACAGATTCACTCACTCACACACTCTCGGGCTGTGTGGAAGGTGAGAGGTGGGAAATGAGGACAGCGTCACTCACTCACTCACTCTCGCGCTGTGTTGGAGGTGAGATGTAGGAAATGAGGACGGGGTCACTCACTCATTCACTCTCGGGCATTGTGGACGGAGAGAGGTAGGAAATGAGGACAGGGTCACTCACTCATTCACTCTCGGGCATTGTGGAAGGAGAGAGGTAGGAAATGAGGACAGAGTCACTCACTCACTCACTCTCGGGCAGTCTGGAAGGTGAGAGGTAGGAAGTGAGGACAGATTCACTCACTCACTCACTCTCGGGCATTGTGGAAGTAGAGAGGAAGGAAATGAGGACTGAGTCACTCACTCACTCACTCACTCACTCTCGGGCTGAGTGGATGGTGAGAGGTAGGAAATGAGGACAGAGTGACTCACTCACTAACTCTCGGCTGAGTGGATGGTGAGAGGTAGGAAATGAGGACAGAGTCACTCACTCACTCGCTCTCGGGCTGTGTGGAAGGAGTGAGGTAGTAAATGTGGACAGAGTCACTCACTCACTCACTCACTCTCGGGCTGTGTGGAAGGAGAGAGGTAGGAAATGAGGACAGAGTCACTCACTCACTCACTCATTCTCGGGCATTGTGGAAGGAGAGAGGTAGGAAATGAGGACAGAGTCACTCACTCACTCACTCTCGGGCTCAGTGGAAGGAGTGAGGTAGGAAATGAGGACAGTCACTCACTCACTCTCGGGCTGTGTGGGAGGTGAGAGGTAGGAAATGAGGACAGAGTCACTCACTCACTCACTCACTCACTCTTGGGCAGTGTGGAAGGAGAGTGGTAGGAAATGAGGACAGAGTCACTCACTCACTAACTCTCGGCTGAGTGGATGGTGAGAGGGAGGAAATGAGGACAGAGTCACTGACTCACTCACTCACTCTCGGGCTGTGTGGAAGGAGAGAGGTAGGAAATGAGGACAAGGTCACTCACTCATTCACTCTCGGGCATTGTGGAAGGAGAGAGGTAGGAAATGAGGACAGGGTCACTCACTCATTCACTCTCGGGCATTGTGGAAGGAGAGAGGTAGGAAATGAGGACAGAGTCACTCACTCACTCACTCTCGGGCAGCCTGGAAGGTGAGAGGTAGGAAGTGAGGACAGAGTCACTCACTCACTCACTCACTCTCAGGCTGTGTGGGAGGTGACAGATAGGAAATGATGACAGAGTCACTCACTCACTCACTCTCGGGCATTGTGGAAGGAGAGAGGTAGGAAATGAGGACAGGGTCACTCACTCATTCACTCTCGGGCATTGTGGAAGGAGAGAGGTAGGAAATGAGGACAGAGTCACTCACTCTCGGCCTGTGAGGGAGGAGAGAGGTAGGAAATGTGGACAGAGTCACTCACTCACTCACTCACTCACTCTCGGGCTGTGTGGAAGGAGTGAGGTAGGAAATGAGGACAGAGTCACTCACTCACTCTCGGGCTGTGTGGGAGGTGAGAGGTAGGAAATGAGGACAGAGTCACTCACTCACTCACTCACTCACTCACTCTCGGGCAGTGTGGAAGGTGAGAGGTATGAAATGAGGACAGATTCACTCACTCACTCTCGGGCTGTGTGGAAGGTGAGAGGTAGGAAATGAGGACAGCGTCACTCACTCACTCACTCTCGCGCTGTGTTGGAGGTGAGATGTAGGAAATGAGGACGGGGTCACTCACTCATTCACTCTCGGGCATTGTGGAAGGAGAGAGGTAGGAAATGAGGACAGAGTCACTCACTCACTCACTCTCGGGCAGTCTGGAAGGTGAGAGGTAGGAAGTGAGGACAGATTCACTCACTCACTCACTCTCGGGCATTGTGGAAGTAGAGAGGAAGGAAATGAGGACAGAGTCACTCACTCACTCACTCTCGGGCTGAGTGGATGGTGAGAGGTAGGAAATGAGGACAGAGTGACTCACTCACTAACTCTCGGCTGAGTGGATGGTGAGAGGTAGGAAATGAGGAAAGAGTCACTAACTCACTCGCTCTCGGGCTGTGTGGAAGGAGTGAGGTAGTAAATGTGGACAGAGTCACTCACTCACTCACTCACTCTCGGGCTGTGTGGAAGGAGAGAGGTAGGATATGAGGACAGAGTCACTCACTTACTCACTCACGGGCTGTGTGGAAGGTGAGAGGTAGGAAATGATGACAGAGTCACTCACTCACTCACTCACTCACTCACTCTCGGGCTGTGTGGAATGTGAGAGGTAGGAAATGAGGACAGAGTCACTCACTCACTCACTCAGTCTCGGGCTGTGTGGAAGGTGAGAGGTAGGAAATGAGGACAGTCACTCACTCACTCACTCAGTCTCGGGCTGTGTGGAACGTGAGAGGTAGGAAATGAGGACAGCGTCACTCACTCACTCACTCTCAGGCAGTGTGGAAGGTGAGAGGTAGGAAATGAGGACAGAGTCACTCACTCACTCACTCAGTCTCGGGCTGTGTGGAAGGTGAGAGGTAGGAAATGAGGACAGAGTCACTCACTCACTCACTGTCGGGCTGTGTGGAAGGACAGAGGAAGGAGATGAGGACAGAGTCACTCACTCACTCTCGGGCTGTGTGGAAGGGGAGAGGTAGGAAATGAGGACAGAGTCACTCACTCACTCACTCTCGGGCTGAGTGGATGGTGAGAGGTAGGAAATGAGGACAAAGTCACTCACTCACTCACACTCGGGCTGTGTGGAAGGAGAGAGGTAGGACATGAGGACAGAGTCACTCACTCACTCTCGGGCTGTGTGGAAGGAGAGAGGTAGGACATGAGGACAGAGTCACTCACTCATTCACTCTCGGCTGTGTGGAAGGAGTGAGGTAGGAAATGAGGACAGTCACTCACTCACTCTCGGGCTGTGTGGGAGGTGAGAGGTAGGAAATGAGGACAGAGTCACTCACTCACTCACTCACTCACTCTCGGGCAGTGTGGAAGGAGAGTGGTAGGAAATGAGGACAGAGTCACTCACTCACTCACTCTCGGGCAGTGTGGAAGGAGAGTGGTAGGAAATGAGGACAGTCACTCACTCACTCTCGGCTGAGTGGATGGTGAGAGGGAGGAAATGAGGACAGAGTCACTCACTCACTCACTCGCTCTCGGGCTGTGTGGTAGGAGTGAGGTTGGAAATGAGGACAGAGTCACTCACTCACTCTCGGGCTGTGTGGGAGGAGAGAGGTAGGAAATGAGGACAGAGTCACTCACTCAGTCTCGGGGTGTGTGGGAGGTGAGAGGTAGGAAATGAGGACAGAGTAACTCACACACTCACTCTCGGGCAATGTGGAATGTGAGAGGTGGGAAATGAGGACAGAGTCACTCACTCACTCACACACTCTTGGGCATTCTGGAAGGAGAGAGGTAGGAAATGAGGACAGGGTCACTCACTCACTCACTCTGGGCATTGTGGAAGGAGAGAGGTAGGAAATGAGGACAGATTCACTCACTCACTCACTCTCGGGCATTGTGGAAGGAGAGAGGTAGGAAATGAGGACAGAGTCACTCACTCACTCACTCACTCTCGGGCTGTGTGGGAGGTGAGAGGTTGGAAATGAGGACAGAGTCACTCACTCACTGACTCTCGGGCATTGTGGAAGGAGAGAGGTAGGAAATGAGGACAGAGTCACTCACTCACTCACTCTCGGGCAGTCTGGAAGGTGAGAGATAGGAAGTGAGGACAGAGTCACTCACTCACTCACTCTCGGGCCGTGCGGAAGGTGAGAGGTAGGCAATGAGGACAGAGTCACTCACTCACTCACTCTCAGGCATTGTGGAAGGAGAGAGGTAGGAAATGAGGACTGAGTCACTCACTCAATCTCTCCGGGCTGACTGGATGGTGAGAGGTAGGAAATGAGGACAGAGTCACTCACTCACTCACTCTCGGGCTGTGTGGAAGGAGAGAGGTAGGAAATGAGGACAGTCACTCACTAACTCACTCTCGGGCTGTGTGGAAGGAGTGAGGTTGGAAATGGGGACAGAGTCACTCACTCACTCACTCTCTGGCTGTGTGGAAGGAGAGAGGTAGGAAATGGGGACAGAGTCACTCACTCACTCACTCTCGGGCTGTGTGGAATGTGAGAGGTTGGAAATGAGGACAGCGTCTCTCATTCACTCACTCAGTCTCGGGCTGTGTGGAAGGAGAGAGGTAGGAAATGAGGACAGAGTCACTCACTCACTCACTCTCGCGCTGTGTTGGAGGTGAGAGGTAGGAAATGAGGACAGGGTCACTCACTCATTCACTCTCGGGCATTGTGGAAGGAGAGAGGTAGGAAATGAGGACAGGGTCACTCACACATTCACTCTCGGGCATTGTGGAAGGAGAGAGGTAGGAAATGAGGACAGATTCACTCACTCACTGACTCTCGGGCTGTGTGGGAGGTGAGAGGTTGGAAATGAGGACAGAGTCACTCACTCACACACTGACTCTCGGGCATTGTGGAAGGAGAGAGGTAGGAAATGAGGACAGAGTCACTCACTCACTCACTCTCGGGCTGTGTGGAGGGAGAGAGGGAGGAAATGAGGACGCAGTCACTCACTCACTCACTCTCGGGCTGTGTGGAAGGTGAGAGGTAGGAAATGGGGACAGCGTCACTCATTCACTCACTCACTCTCGTGCTGTGTGGAAGGAGAGACGTAGGAAATGAGGACAGGGTCACTCACTCATTCACTCTCGGGCATTGTGGAAGGAGAGAGGTAGGAAATGAGGACAGAGTCACTCACTCACTCACTCACTCTCGGGCTGTGTGGCAGGTGAGAGGTTGGAAATGAGGACAGAGTCACTCACTCACTCACTCAATCTCGGGCATTGTGGAAGGAGGGAGGTGGGAAATGACGACAGTCACTCACTCACTCACTCTCGGGCAGTCTGGAAGGTGAGAGGTAGGAAGTGAGGACAGAGTCATTCACTCACTCACTCTCGGGCTGTGTGGAAGGAGTGATGTAGGAAATGAGGACAGAGTCACTCACTCACTCACTCTCGGGCTGTGTGGGAGGTGAGAGGAAGGAAATGAGGACAGAGTCACTCACTCACTCACTCTCGGGCTGTGTGGGAGGTGAGAGGTAGGAAATGAGGACAGAGTCACTCACTCACTCACTCTCGGGCTGTGTGGAAGGAGTGAGGTAGGAAATGAGGACAAGGTCACTCACTCACTCACTCACACAGTCTCGGGCTGAGTGGAAGGTGTGAGGTAGGAAATGAGGACAGAGTCAATCACTCACTCACTCTCGGGCATTGTGGAAGGAGAGAGGTAGGAAATGAGGACACAGTCACTCACTCGCTCACTCACTCTCGGGCTGTGTGGAAGGAGTGAGGTAGTAAATGTGGACAGAGTCACTCACTCACACACTCACTCTCGGGCAGTGTGGAATGTGAGAGGTAGGAAATGAGGACAGAGTCACTCACTCACTCACACACTCTCGGGCATTCTGGAAGGAGAGAGGTAGGAAATGAGGACAGGGTCACTCACTCACTCACTCACTCTCGGGCATTGTGGAAGGAGAGAGGTAGGAAATGAGGACAGAGTCACTCACTCACTCACTCACTCTCGGGTTGTGTGGAAGGTGAGAGGTAGGAAATGAGGACAGCGTCATTCACTCACTCACTCTCGGGCTGTGTGGAAGGTTAGAGGTAGGAAATGAGGACAGAGACACTCACTCACTCACTCTCGGGCTGTGTTGGAGGAGAGAGGTACGAAATGAGGACAGTCACTCACTCACTCACACTCGGGCTGTGTGGAAGGTGAGAGGTAGGAAATGAGGACAGAGTCACTCACTCACTCACTCTCGGGCTGTGTGGAAGGAGAGAGGTAGGAAATGAGGACAGAGTCACTCACTCACTCACTCTCGGGCTGTGTGGAATGTGAGAGGTAGGAAATGAGGACAGAGTCACTCACTCACACACTGTCGGGCTGTGTGGAAGGAGAGAGGTAGGAAATGAGGACAGAGTCACTCACTCACTCACTCTCGGGCTGTGTGGAAGGAGAGAGGTAGGAAATGAGGACACAGTCACTCACTCACTCACTCACTCTCGGGCTGTGTGGAAGGTGAGATGTAGGAAATGAGGACAGAGTCACTCACTCACTCACTCTTGGACTGAGTGGATGGTGAGAGTTAGGAAATGAGGACAGAGTCACTCACTCACTCATTCTCGGGCAGTGTGGAAGGTGAGCGGTAGGAAATGAGGACAGAGTCACTCACTCACACACTCTCGGGCAGTCTGGAAGTGAGAGGTAGGAAGTGAGGACAGAGTCACTCACTCACTCAGTCTCGGGCTGTGTGGAAGGAGAGAGGTAGGAAATGAGGACAGAGTCACTCACTCGCTCACTCACTCACTCTCAGGCAGTGTGGAAGGAGAGAGGTAGGAAATGAGGACAGAGTCACTCACTCACTCACTCACTCTCGGGCTGTGTGGAAGGAGAGAGGTAGGAAATGAGGACAGAGTCACTCACTCACTCATTCTCAGGCAGTGTGGATGGGCAGAGGTAGGAAATGAGGACAGAGTCACTCACTCTCTCACTCACTCTTGGGCAGTGTGGAAGGTGAGAGGTAGGAAATAAGGACAGAGTCACTCACTCACTCACTCACTCACTCTTGGGCAGTGTGGGAGGTGAGAGGTAGGAAATGAGGACAGTCACTCTCTCACGCACTCTCGTGCTGAGTGGAAGGAGTGAGGTTGGAAATAAGGACAGAGTCACTCACTCACTCACTCTCGGGCTGTGTGCAAGGTGAGATGAAGGGAATGAGGACAGAGTCACTCACTCACTCACTCTCGGGCTGTGTGCAAGGTGAGAGGTAGGAAATGAGGACACAGTCACTCACTCACTCACTCTCGGGCTGTGTGGGAGGAGCGATGTAGGAAATGAGGAGAGATTCACTCTCTCACTCACTCTTGGGCAGTGTGGAAGGTGAGAGGTAGGAAATAAGGACAGAGTCACTCACTCACTCACTCACTCTCGGGCATTGTGGAAGGAGAGAGGTAGGAAATGACGACAGTCACTCACTCACTCACTCTCGGGCAGTCTGGAAGGTGAGAGGTAGGAAGTGAGGACAGAGTCACTCACTCACTCACTCACTCTCGGGCTGTGTGGAAGGAGTGAGGTAGGAAATGAGGACAGAGTCACTCACTCACTCTCGGGCTGTGTGGTAGGTGAGAGGTAGGAAATGAGGACAGAGTCACTCACTCACTCACTCACGGGCTGTGTGGAAGGTGAGAGGTAGGAAATGAGGACAGAGTCACTCACACACTCACTCTCGGGCAGTGTGGAATGTGAGTGGTAGGAAATGAGGACAGAGTCACTCACTCACTCACACACTCTCGGGCATTCTGGAAGGTGAGAGGTAGGAAATGAGGACAGCGTCACTCATTCACTCACTCACTCTCGGGCTCTGTGGAAGGTTAGAGGTAGGAAATGAGGACAGAGTCACTCACTCACTCACTCACTCTCGAGCTGTGTGGAAGGAGTGAGTTCGGAAATGTGGACAGAGTCACTCACTCACTCACTCTCGGGCTGTGTTGGAGGAGCGAGGTAGGAAATGAGGACAGTCACTCACTCACTCACTCACTCTCGGGCTGTGTGGAAGGAGTGAGTTCGGAAATGTGGACAGAGTCACTCACTACACACTCTCGGGCTGTGTGGAAGGTGAGAGGAAGGAAATGAGGAGAGAGTCACTCACACACTTGCTCTCGGGCTGTGTGGAAGGAGTGAGGTGGGAAATGAGGACAGATTCCCTCACTCACTCATTCTCGGGCTCTGTGGTAGGAGTGCGGTAGGAAATGAGGGCAGAGTCACTCACTCACTCACTCTCGGGCTGTGTGGAAGGAGAGAGGTAGGAAATGAGGACAGAGTCACTCACTCACTCACACACTCTCGGGCTGTGTGGAAGGTGAGAGGAAGGGAATGAGGACAGAGTCACTCACTCACTCACACACTCTCGGGCTGTGTGGAAGGTGAGAGGAAGGGAATGAGGACAGAGTCACTCACTCACTCACTCTCGGGCAGTGTGGAATGTGAGAGGTAGGAAATGAGGACAGAGTCACTCACTCACTCACTGTCGGGCTGTGTGGAAGGAGAGAGGTAGGAAATGAGGACAGAGTCACTCGCTCACTCACTCTCGGGCTGTGTGGAAGGAGAGAGGTAGGAAATGAGGACACAGTCACTCACTCACTCACTCTCGGGCTGTGTGGAAGGTGAGAGGTAGCAAATGAGGACAGAGTCACTCACTCACTCGGACTGTGTGTAAGGAGAGAGGTAGGAAATGAGGACTGAGTCACTCACTCACTCACTCTTGGGCTGAGTGGATGGTGAGAGGTAGGAAATGAGGACAGAGTCACTCACTCACTCACTCACTCTCGGGCTGTGTGGAAGGAGTGAGGTCGGAAATGAGGACAGAGTCACTCACTCACTCACTCACTCTCGGGCTGTGTGGAAGGTGAGAGTTAGGAAATGAGGACAGAGTCACTCACTCACTCACTCACTCTCGGGCTGTGTGGAAGGTGAGCGGTAGGAAATGCGGACAGAGTCACTCACTCACTCTCTTGGGCATTGTGGAAGGTGAGAGGTAGGAAATGAGTACATGTTCACTCACTCACTGACTCTCGGGTTGTGTTGGAGGTGAGAGTTGGAAATGAGGACAGAGTCACTCACTCACTCACTCTCAGGCAGTGTGGAAGGTGAGAAGTAGGAAATGAGGACAGTCACTCACTCCCTCTCGGGCTGTGTGGAAGGAGAGAGGTAGGAAATGAGGACAGTGTTACTCACTCACTCACTCACTCTTGGGCTGTGTGGAAGGTGAGAGGTAGGAATTGACGACAGAGTCACTCACTCACTCACTGACTGTCGGGCTGTGTGGAAGGAGAGAGGTAGGAATTGGGGACAGAGTCACTCACTCACTCAGTCTCGGGCTGTGTGGAAGGATAGAGGTAGGAAATGAGGACAGAGTCACTCACTCACTCACTCTCGGGCAGTGTGGAAGGAGAGAGGTAGGAAATGAGGACAGAGTCACTCACTCACTCACTCACTCTCGGGCTGTGTGGAAGGAGAGAGGTAGGAAATGAGGACAGAGTCACTCACTCACTCACTCTCGGGCAGTGTGGATGGACAGAGGTAGGAAATGAGGACAGAGTCACTCACTCTCTCACTCACTCACTCTTGGGCAGTGTGGGAGGTGAGAGGTAGGAAATGAGGACAGAATCACTCTCTCACGCACTCTTGTGCTGAGTGGAAGGAGTGAGGTAGGAAATGAGGACAGATTCACTTACTCACTCGCTCTCGGGCTTTGTGGAAGGAGTGAGGTTGGAAATAAGGACAGAGTCACTCACTCACTCACTCACTCTCGGGCTGTGTGCAAGGTGAGACGAAGGGAATGAGGACAGAGTCACTCACTCACTCACTCTCGGATTGTGTGGAAGGAGTGAGGTAGGAAATGAGGACAGAGACACTCAATCACTCACTCGCTCTCGGGCAGTGTAGAAGGTGAGAGGTAGGAAATGAGGATAGAGTCACTCACTCACTCACTCTTTGGCAGTGTGGAAGCTGAGAGGTAGGAAATGAGGACAGAGTCACTCACTCACTCACTCTCGGGCAGTGTGGAAGGTGAGAGGTAGGAAATGAGGACAGAGTCACTCACTCACTCACTCTCGGGCAGTGTGGAAGGAGTGCGGTAGGAAATGAGGACAAAGTCACTCACCCATTCACTCTCGGGCAGTGTGGAAGGAGAGAGGTAGGAATTGAGGACAGAGTCACTCACTCACTCACTCACTCACGGGCTGTGTGAAAGGAGAGAGGTAGGAAATGAGGACAGAGTCACTCACTCACTCACGGGCTGTGTGGAAGGAGAGAGGTAGGAAATGAGGACAGAGTCACTCACTCTCTCACTCACTCTCGGGCTGTGTGGAAGGAGAGAGGTAGGAAATGTGGACAGAGTCACTCACTCACTCACTCCTGGGCTGTGTGGAAGGTGAGAGGTAGGAATTGACGACAGAGTCACTCACTCACTCACTCACTGTCGGGCTGTGTGGAAGGAAAGAGGTAGGAATTGGGGACAGAGTCACTCATTCACTCAGTCTCGGGCTGTGTGGAAGGATAGAGGTAGGAAATGAGGACAGAGTCACTCACTCACTCACTCACTCACTCTCGGGCAGTGTGGAAGGAGAGAGGTAGGAAATGAGGACAGAGTCACTCACTCACTCACTCACTCTTGGGCTGTGTGGAAGGAGAGAGGTAGGAAAAGAGGACAGAGTCACTCACTCACTCACTCTCGGGCAGTGTGGATGGACAGAGGTAGGAAATGAGGACAGAGTCACTCACTCTCTCACTCACTCACTCTTGGGCAGTGTGGGAGGTGAGAGGTAGGAAATGAGGACAGAATCACTCTCTCACGCACTCTTGTGCTGAGTGGAAGGAGTGAGGTAGGAAATGAGGACAGATTCACTTACTCACTCGCTCTCGGGCTTTTTGGAAGGAGTGAGGTTGGAAATAAGGACAGAGTCACTCACTCACTCACTCACTCTCGGGCTGTGTGCAAGGTGAGACGAAGGGAATGAGGACAGAGTCACTCACTCACTCACTCTCGGATTGTGTGGAAGGTGAGAGGTAGGAAATGAGGACAGAGGCACTCAATCACTCACTCGCTCTCGGGCAGTGTAGAAGGTGAGAGGTAGGAAATGAGGACAGAGTCACTCACTCTCTCACTCACTCTTTGGCAGTGTGGAAGCTGAGAGGTAGGAAATGAGGACAGAGTCACTCACTCACTCACTCTCGGGCAGTGTGGAAGGTGAGAGGTAGGAAATGAGGACAGAGTCACTCACTCACTCACTCTCGGGCAGTGTGGAAGGAGAGCGGTAGGAAATGAGGACAAAGTCACTCACCCACTCACTCTCGGGCAGTGTGGAAGGAGAGAGGTAGGAATTGAGGACAGAGTCACTCACTCACTCACTCACTCACGGGCTGTGTGGAAGGAGAGAGGTAGGAAATGAGGACAGAGTCACTCACTCACTCACGGGCTGTGTGGAAGGAGAGAGGTAGGAAATGAGGACAGAGTCACTCACTCATTCACTCACTCTCTTTCAGTGTGGAAGGAGAGAAGTAGGAAATGAGGACAGATTCACTCACATACTCACTCTCGGGCATTGTGGAAGGAGAGAGGTAGGAAATGAGAACAGAGTCACTCACTCACTCACTCACTCACTCATTCTCGGGCAGTGTGGAATGTGAGAGGTAGGAAATGAGGACAGAGTCACTCACTCATTAATTCCGGGGCTGTGTGCAAGGTGAGAGGAAGGGAATGAGGACAGAGTCACTCACTCACTCACTCACTCTCGGGCTGTGTGGAAGGAGAGAGGTAGGAAATGAGGACAGAGTCACTCACTCACTCACTCTCTGGCTGTGTGGAAGGAGAGAGGTAAGAATTGAGGACAGAGTCACTCACTCACTCACTCGCTCTCGGGCAGTGTAGAAGGTGAGAGGTAGGAAATGAGGACAGAGTCACTCACTCACTCACTCTTTGGCAGTGTGGAATGTGAGAGGTAGGAAATAAGGACAGAGTCACTCACTCACTCACTCACTCTCGGGCAGTGTGGTAGGAGAGAGGTAGGAAATAAGGACAGAGTCACTCACTCACTCACTCACTCTCGGGCAGTGTGGAAGGTGAGAGGTAGGAAATGAGGACAGAGTCACTCACTCACTCACTCTCGGGCAGTGTGGAAGGAGAGAGTTAGGAAATGAGGACAGAGTCACTCACTCACTCTCGGGCTGTGTGGAAGGAGAGAGGTTGGAAATGAGGACAAAGTCACTCACTCACTCACTCTCGGGCAGTGTGGTAGGAGAGAGGTAGGAAATGAGGACAGAGTCACTCACTCACTCACTCACTCTCGGGCAGTGTGGAAGGAGAGAGGTAGGAAATGGGGACAGAGTCACTCACTCACTCACCCTCGGTCAGTGTGGAAGGAGAGAGGTAGGAAATGAGGACAGAGTCACTCACTCACTCATTCTCGGGCAGTGTGGAAGGAGAGAGGTAGGAAATGGGGACAGAGTCACTCACTCACTCACTCGGGCTGTGTGGAAGGAGAGAGGTAGGAAATGAGGACAAAGTCACTCACTCACTGACTCTCGGGCATTGTGGAAGGAGAGAGTTAGGAAATGAGGACAGAGTCACTCACTCTCTCACTCACTCACTCTTGGGCTGTGTGGAAGGTGAGAGGTAGGAATTGACGACAGAGTCACTCACTCACTCACTCACTCTCGGTCTGTGTGGAAGGAGAGAGGTAGGAAATGAGGACAGAGTCACTCACTCACTCACTCTCGGGCAGTGTGGATGGACAGAGGTAGGAAATGAGGACAGAGTCACTCACTCTCTCACTCACTCACTCTTGGGCAGTGTGGGAGGTGAGAGGTAGGAAATGAGGACAGAATCACTCACTCTCTCACGCACTCTTGTGCTGAGTGGAAGGAGTGAGGTAGGAAATGAGGACAGATTCACTTACTCACTCGCTCTCGGGCTTTGTGGAAGGAGTGAGGTTGGAAATAAGGACAGAGTCACTCACTCACTCACTCACTCTCGGGCTGTGTGCAAGGTGAGACGAAGGGAATGAGGACAGAGTCACTCACTCACTCACTCTCGGATTGTGTGGAAGGAGTGAGGTAGGAAATGAGGACAGAGGCACTCAATCACTCACTCGCTCTCGGGCAGTGTAGAAGGTGAGAGGTAGGAAATGAGGACAGAGTCACTCACTCACTCACTCTCGGGCAGTGTGGAAGGTGAGAGGTAGGAAATGAGGACAGAGTCACTCACTCACTCACTCTCGGGCAGTGTGGAAGGAGAGCGGTAGGAAATGAGGACAAAGTCACTCACCCATTCACTCTCGGGCAGTGTGGAAGGAGAGAGGTAGGAATTGAGGACAGAGTCACTCACTCACTCACTCACTCACGGGCTGTGTGGAAGGAGAGAGGTAGGAAATGAGGACAGAGTCACTCACTCACTCACGGGCTGTGTGGAAGGAGAGAGGTAGGAAATGAGGACAGAGTCACTCACTCACTCACTCACTCTCGGGCTGTGTGGAAGGAGAGAGGTAGGAAATGTGGACAGAGTCACTCACTCACTCACTCCTGGGCTGTGTGGAAGGTGAGAGGTAGGAATTGACGACAGAGTCACTCACTCACTCACTCACTGTCGGGCTGTGTGGAAGGAAAGAGGTAGGAATTGGGGACAGAGTCACTCATTCACTCAGTCTCGGGCTGTGTGGAAGGATAGAGGTAGGAAATGAGGACAGAGTCACTCTCTCACTCACTCACTCACTCTCGGGCAGTGTGGAAGGAGAGAGGTAGGAAATGAGGACAGAGTCACTCACTCACTCACTCACTCTTGGGCTGTGTGGAAGGAGAGAGGTAGGAAAAGAGGACAGAGTCACTCACTCACTCACTCTCGGGCAGTGTGGATGGACAGAGGTAGGAAATGAGGACAGAGTCACTCACTCTCTCACTCACTCACTCTTGGGCAGTGTGGGAGGTGAGAGGTAGGAAATGAGGACAGAATCACTCTCTCACGCACTCTTGTGCTGAGTGGAAGGAGTGAGGTAGGAAATGAGGACAGATTCACTTACTCACTCGCTCTCGGGCTTTGTGGAAGGAGTGAGGTTGGAAATAAGGACAGAGTCACTCACTCACTCACTCACTCTCGGGCTGTGTGCAAGGTGAGACGAAGGGAATGAGGACAGAGTCACTCACTCACTCACTCTCAGATTGTGTGGAAGGTGAGAGGTAGGAAATGAGGACAGAGGCACTCAATCACTCACTCGCTCTCGGGCAGTGTAGAAGGTGAGAGGTAGGAAATGAGGACAGAGTCACTCACTCTCTCACTCACTCTTTGGCAGTGTGGAAGCTGAGAGGTAGGAAATGAGGACAGAGTCACTCACTCACTCACTCTCGGGCAGTGTGGAAGGTGAGAGGTAGGAAATGAGGACAGAGTCACTCACTCACTCACTCTCGGGCAGTGTGGAAGGAGAGCGGTAGGAAATGAGGACAAAGTCACTCACCCACTCACTCTCGGGCAGTGTGGAAGGAGAGAGGTAGGAATTGAGGACAGAGTCACTCACTCACTCACTCACTCACGGGCTGTGTGGAAGGAGAGAGGTAGGAAATGAGGACAGAGTCACTCACTCACTCACGGGCTGTGTGGAAGGAGAGAGGTAGGAAATGAGGACAGAGTCACTCACTCATTCACTCACTCTCTTTCAGTGTGGAAGGAGAGAAGTAGGAAATGAGGACAGATTCACTCACTTACTCACTCTCGGGCATTGTGGAAGGAGAGAGGTAGGAAATGAGAACAGAGTCACTCACTCACTCACTCACTCATTCTCGGGCAGTGTGGAATGTGAGAGGTAGGAAATGAGGACAGAGTCACTCACTCACTCACTCTCGGGCTGTGTGCAAGGTGAGAGGAAGGGAATGAGGACAGAGTCACTCACTCACACACTCACTCTCGGTCTGTGTGGAAGGAGAGAGGTAGGAAATGAGGACAGAGTCACTCACTCACTCACTCTCTGGCTGTGTGGAAGGAGAGAGGTAAGAATTGAGGACAGAGTCACTCACTCACTCACTCGCTCTCGGGCAGTGTAGAAGGTGAGAGGTAGGAAATGAGGACAGAGTCACTCACTCACTCACTCTTTGGCAGTGTGGAATGTGAGAGGTAGGAAATAAGGACAGAGTCACTCACTCACTCACTCACTCTCGGGCAGTGTGGTAGGAGAGAGGTAGGAAATAAGGACAGAGTCACTCACTCACTCACTCACTCTCGGGCAGTGTGGTAGGAGAGAGGTAGGAAATGAGGACAGAGTCACTCACTCACTCACTCTCGGGCAGTGTGGAAGGAGAGAGTTAGGAAATGAGGACAGAGTCACTCACTCACTCTCGGGCTGTGTGGAAGGAGAGAGGTAGGAAATGAGGACAAAGTCACTCACTCACTCACTCTCGGGCAGTGTGGTAGGAGAGAGGTAGGAAATGAGGACAGAGTCACTCACTCACTCACTCACTCTCGGGCAGTGTGGAAGGAGAGAGGTAGGAAATGGGGACAGAGTCACTCACTCACTCACCCTCGGTCAGTGTGGAAGGAGAGAGGTAGGAAATGAGGACAGAGTCACTCACTCACTCATTCTCGGGCAGTGTGGAAGGAGAGAGGTAGGAAATGGGGACAGAGTCACTCACTCACTCACTCGGGCTGTGTGGAAGGAGAGAGGTAGGAAATGAGGACAAAGTCACTCACTCACTGACTCTCGGGCATTGTGGAAGGAGAGAGTTAGGAAATGAGGACAGAGTTACTCACTCACTCACTCACACATTCTCGGGCAGTGTGGAAGGAGAGAGGTAGGAAATGAGGACAGATTCACTCATTCACTCACTCTCGGGCATTGTGGAAGGAGAGAGGTAGGAAATGGGGACAGAGTCACTCACACACTCACTCACTCTCGGGCATTGTGGAAGGAGAGAGGTAGGAAAGAATGACAGAGTCACTCACTCGCTCACTCACTCTCGGGCTGTGTTCAAGGTGAGAGGAAGGGAATGAGGACAGAGTCACTCACTCACTCTCGGGCTGTGTGGCTGGAGAGAGTTAGGAAATGAGGACAGAGTCACTCACTCACTCACGCTCGGGATGTGTGGAAGGAGTGAGGTAGGAAATGAGGACCGAGTAACTCACTCATTCTCGGGCTGTGTGGATGGAGAGAGGTAGGAAATGAGGATAGAGTCACTCACTCACTCACTCTCGGGCTGTGTGGATGGAGAGAGGTAGGAAATGAGGATAGAGTCACTCACTCACTCACTCTCAGGCTGTGTGGAAGGTGTGAGGTAGGAAATGAGGACAGAGTCACTCAATCACTCACTCGCTCTCGGGCAGTGTGGAAGGTGAGAGGTAGGAAATGAGGACAGAGTCACTCACTCACTCATTCTCGGGCAGTGTGGAAGGAGAGAGGTAGGAAATGGGGACAGAGTCACTCACTCACTCACTCGGGCTGTGTGGATGGAGAGAGGTAGGAAATGAGGTCAGTCACTCACTCACTCACTCTTGGGCAGTGTGGGAGGTGAGAGGTAGGAAATGAGGACAGAGTCACTCACTCACTCATTCTCGGGCAGTTTGGAAGGAGAGAGGTAGGAAATGGGGACAGAGTCACTCACTCACTCACTCTCGGGCGGTGTGGAAGGAGAGAGGTAGGAAATGAGGACAAAGTCACTCACTCACTCCCTCTCGGGCAATGTGGAAGGAGAGAGGTAGGAAATGAGGACAGAGTCACTCACTCACTCACTCTCGGTCAGTGTGGAAGGAGAGAGTTAGGAAATGAGGACAGATTCACTCACTCACTCACTCTCGGGCATTGTGGAAGGAGAGAGTTAGGAAATGAGGACAGAGTTACTCACTCACTCACTCACACATTCTCGGGCAGTGTGGAAGGAGAGAGGTAGGAAATGAGGACAGATTCACTCACTCACTCACTCTCGGGCATTGTGGAAGGAGAGAGGTAGGAAATGGGGACAGAGTCACTCACTCACTCACGCTCGGGATGTGTGGAAGGAGTGAGGTAGGAAATGAGGACCGAGTAACTCACTCACTCTCGGGCTGTGTGGATGGAGATAGGTAGGAAATGAGGACTGAGTCACTCACTCACTCACTCTCGGGCTGTGTGGAAGGAGAGAGGTAGGAAATGAGTACAGAGTCACTCAATCACTCACTCGCTCTCGGGCAGTGTGGAAGGTGAGAGGTAGGAAATGAGGACAGAGACACTCACTCTCTCACTCACTCTTGGGCAGTGTGGAAGGTGAGAGGTAGGAAATAAGGACAGAGTCACTCACTCACTCACTCACGGGCATTGTGGAAGGAGACAGGTAGGAAATGGGGACAGAGTCACTCAATCACTCACTCGCTCTCGGGCAGTGTGGAAGGTGAGAGGTAGGAAATGAGGACAGAGTCACTCACTCTCTCACTCACTCTTGGGCAGTGTGGAAGGTGAGAGGTAGGAAATAAGGACAGAGTCACTCACTCACTCACTCACGGGCATTGTGGAAGGAGACAGGTAGGAAATGGGGACAGAGTCACTCACTCACTCACTCTCGGGCAGTGTGCAAGGTGAGAGGTAGGAAATGAGGACAGAGTCACTCACTCACTCACTCTCGGGCTGTGTGGAAGGACAGAGGTAAGAAATGGGGACAGAGTCACTCACTCACTCACTCTCGGGCTTAGGGGATGTTGAGAGGTAGGAAATGAGGACAGAGTCACTCACTCACTCACTCTCGGGCAGTGTGGAAGGAGAGAGGTAGGAAATGAGGACAGAGTCACTCACTCACTCTCGGGCTGTGTGGAAGGAGAGAGGTAGGAAATGGGGACAGAGTCACTCACTCACTCACTCTCGGGCATTGTGGAAGGAGAGAGGTAGGAAATAAGGACAGAGTCACTCACTGACTCACTCTCGGGCTGTGTGCAAGGTGAGAGGAAGGGAATGAGGACAGAGTCACTCACTCACTCACTCACTCTCGGGTTGTGTGGAAGGAGTGAGGTAGGAAATGAGGACAGAGGCACTCACTCACTAACTCTCGGGCTGAATGGATGGTGAGAAGAAGGGAATGAGGACAGAGTCACTCACTCACTCGCTCTCGGGCTCTGTGGAAGGAGAGAGGTAGGAAATGAGGACAGAGTCACTCACTCACTCACTCTCGGGCTGTGTGGAAGGAGAGAGGTAGGAAATGAGGACAGAGTCACTCACTCACTCACTCTCGGGCAGTGTGGATGGACAGAGGTAGGAAATGAGGACAGAGTCACTCACTCTCTCACTCACTCTTGGGCAGTGTGGAAGGTGAGAGGTAGGAAATGAGGACAGAGTCACTCACTCACTCATTCTCGGGCAGTGTGGAAGGAGAGAGGTAGGAAATGGGGACAGAGTCACTCACTCACTCACTCACTCATTCTCGGGCAGTGTGGAAGGAGAGAGGTAGGAAATGGGGATAGAGTCACTCACTCACTCACTCTCGGGCTGTGTGCAAGGTGAGAGGAAGGGAATTAGGACAGAGTCACTCACTCACTCACTCTCGGGCTGTGTGGATGGAGAGAGGTAGGAAATGAGGACAGTCACTCACTCACTCACTCTTGGGCAGTGTGGGAGGAGAGAGGTAGGAAATGAGGACAGAATCACTCACTCACTCACTCTTGGGCAGTGTGGGAGGTGAGAGGTAGGAAATGAGGACAGAATCACTCTCTCACGCACTCTCGTGCTGAGTGGAAGGAGTGAGGTAGGAAATGAGGACAGAGTCACTCACTCACTCACTCTTGGGCAGTGTGGGAGGTGAGAGGTAGGAAATGAGGACAGAATCACTCTCTCACGCACTCTCGTGCTGAGTGGAAGGTGAGAGGAAGGGAATGGGGACAGAGTCACTCACTCACTCACTCACTCTCGGGCTGAGTGCAAGGTGAGACGAAGGGAATGAGGACAGAGTCACTCACTCACTCACTCACTCACTCACTCTCGGGTTGTGTGGAAGGAGTGAGGTAGGAAATGAGGACAGAGGCACTCAATCACTCACTCGCTCTTTGGCAGTGTGGAAGCTGAGAGGTAGGAAATAAGGACAGAGTCACTCACTCACTCACTCTCGGGCTGTGTGCAAGGTGAGACGAAGGGAATGAGGACAGAGTCACTCACTCACTCACTCTCGGATTGTGTGGAAGGAGTGAGGTAGGAAATGAGGACAGAGGCACTCAATCACTCACTCGCTCTCGGGCAGTGTAGAAGGTGAGAGGTAGGAAATGAGGACAGAGTCACTCACTCACTCACTCTCGGGCAGTGTGGAAGGTGAGAGGTAGGAAATGAGGACAGAGTCACTCACTCACTCACTCTCGGGCAGTGTGGAAGGAGAGCGGTAGGAAATGAGGACAAAGTCACTCACCCATTCACTCTCGGGCAGTGTGGAAGGAGAGAGGTAGGAATTGAGGACAGAGTCACTCACTCACTCACTCACTCACGGGCTGTGTGGAAGGAGAGAGGTAGGAAATGAGGACAGAGTCACTCACTCACTCACGGGCTGTGTGGAAGGAGAGAGGTAGGAAATGAGGACAGAGTCACTCACTCACTCACTCACTCTCGGGCTGTGTGGAAGGAGAGAGGTAGGAAATGTGGACAGAGTCACTCACTCACTCACTCCTGGGCTGTGTGGAAGGTGAGAGGTAGGAATTGACGACAGAGTCACTCACTCACTCACTCACTGTCGGGCTGTGTGGAAGGAAAGAGGTAGGAATTGGGGACAGAGTCACTCATTCACTCAGTCTCGGGCTGTGTGGAAGGATAGAGGTAGGAAATGAGGACAGAGTCACTCTCTCACTCACTCACTCACTCTCGGGCAGTGTGGAAGGAGAGAGGTAGGAAATGAGGACAGAGTCACTCACTCACTCACTCACTCTTGGGCTGTGTGGAAGGAGAGAGGTAGGAAAAGAGGACAGAGTCACTCACTCACTCACTCTCGGGCAGTGTGGATGGACAGAGGTAGGAAATGAGGACAGAGTCACTCACTCTCTCACTCACTCACTCTTGGGCAGTGTGGGAGGTGAGAGGTAGGAAATGAGGACAGAATCACTCTCTCACGCACTCTTGTGCTGAGTGGAAGGAGTGAGGTAGGAAATGAGGACAGATTCACTTACTCACTCGCTCTCGGGCTTTGTGGAAGGAGTGAGGTTGGAAATAAGGACAGAGTCACTCACTCACTCACTCACTCTCGGGCTGTGTGCAAGGTGAGACGAAGGGAATGAGGACAGAGTCACTCACTCACTCACTCTCAGATTGTGTGGAAGGTGAGAGGTAGGAAATGAGGACAGAGGCACTCAATCACTCACTCGCTCTCGGGCAGTGTAGAAGGTGAGAGGTAGGAAATGAGGACAGAGTCACTCACTCTCTCACTCACTCTTTGGCAGTGTGGAAGCTGAGAGGTAGGAAATGAGGACAGAGTCACTCACTCACTCACTCTCGGGCAGTGTGGAAGGTGAGAGGTAGGAAATGAGGACAGAGTCACTCACTCACTCACTCTCGGGCAGTGTGGAAGGAGAGCGGTAGGAAATGAGGACAAAGTCACTCACCCACTCACTCTCGGGCAGTGTGGAAGGAGAGAGGTAGGAATTGAGGACAGAGTCACTCACTCACTCACTCACTCACGGGCTGTGTGGAAGGAGAGAGGTAGGAAATGAGGACAGAGTCACTCACTCACTCACGGGCTGTGTGGAAGGAGAGAGGTAGGAAATGAGGACAGAGTCACTCACTCATTCACTCACTCTCTTTCAGTGTGGAAGGAGAGAAGTAGGAAATGAGGACAGATTCACTCACTTACTCACTCTCGGGCATTGTGGAAGGAGAGAGGTAGGAAATGAGAACAGAGTCACTCACTCACTCACTCACTCATTCTCGGGCAGTGTGGAATGTGAGAGGTAGGAAATGAGGACAGAGTCACTCACTCACTCACTCTCGGGCTGTGTGCAAGGTGAGAGGAAGGGAATGAGGACAGAGTCACTCACTCACACACTCACTCTCGGTCTGTGTGGAAGGAGAGAGGTAGGAAATGAGGACAGAGTCACTCACTCACTCACTCTCTGGCTGTGTGGAAGGAGAGAGGTAAGAATTGAGGACAGAGTCACTCACTCACTCACTCGCTCTCGGGCAGTGTAGAAGGTGAGAGGTAGGAAATGAGGACAGAGTCACTCACTCACTCACTCTTTGGCAGTGTGGAATGTGAGAGGTAGGAAATAAGGACAGAGTCACTCACTCACTCACTCACTCTCGGGCAGTGTGGTAGGAGAGAGGTAGGAAATAAGGACAGAGTCACTCACTCACTCACTCACTCTCGGGCAGTGTGGTAGGAGAGAGGTAGGAAATGAGGACAGAGTCACTCACTCACTCACTCTCGGGCAGTGTGGAAGGAGAGAGTTAGGAAATGAGGACAGAGTCACTCACTCACTCTCGGGCTGTGTGGAAGGAGAGAGGTAGGAAATGAGGACAAAGTCACTCACTCACTCACTCTCGGGCAGTGTGGTAGGAGAGAGGTAGGAAATGAGGACAGAGTCACTCACTCACTCACTCACTCTCGGGCAGTGTGGAAGGAGAGAGGTAGGAAATGGGGACAGAGTCACTCACTCACTCACCCTCGGTCAGTGTGGAAGGAGAGAGGTAGGAAATGAGGACAGAGTCACTCACTCACTCATTCTCGGGCAGTGTGGAAGGAGAGAGGTAGGAAATGGGGACAGAGTCACTCACTCACTCACTCGGGCTGTGTGGAAGGAGAGAGGTAGGAAATGAGGACAAAGTCACTCACTCACTGACTCTCGGGCATTGTGGAAGGAGAGAGTTAGGAAATGAGGACAGAGTTACTCACTCACTCACTCACACATTCTCGGGCAGTGTGGAAGGAGAGAGGTAGGAAATGAGGACAGATTCACTCATTCACTCACTCTCGGGCATTGTGGAAGGAGAGAGGTAGGAAATGGGGACAGAGTCACTCACACACTCACTCACTCTCGGGCATTGTGGAAGGAGAGAGGTAGGAAAGAATGACAGAGTCACTCACTCGCTCACTCACTCTCGGGCTGTGTTCAAGGTGAGAGGAAGGGAATGAGGACAGAGTCACTCACTCACTCTCGGGCTGTGTGGCTGGAGAGAGTTAGGAAATGAGGACAGAGTCACTCACTCACTCACGCTCGGGATGTGTGGAAGGAGTGAGGTAGGAAATGAGGACCGAGTAACTCACTCATTCTCGGGCTGTGTGGATGGAGAGAGGTAGGAAATGAGGATAGAGTCACTCACTCACTCACTCTCGGGCTGTGTGGATGGAGAGAGGTAGGAAATGAGGATAGAGTCACTCACTCACTCACTCTCAGGCTGTGTGGAAGGTGTGAGGTAGGAAATGAGGACAGAGTCACTCAATCACTCACTCGCTCTCGGGCAGTGTGGAAGGTGAGAGGTAGGAAATGAGGACAGAGTCACTCACTCACTCATTCTCGGGCAGTGTGGAAGGAGAGAGGTAGGAAATGGGGACAGAGTCACTCACTCACTCACTCGGGCTGTGTGGATGGAGAGAGGTAGGAAATGAGGTCAGTCACTCACTCACTCACTCTTGGGCAGTGTGGGAGGTGAGAGGTAGGAAATGAGGACAGAGTCACTCACTCACTCATTCTCGGGCAGTTTGGAAGGAGAGAGGTAGGAAATGGGGACAGAGTCACTCACTCACTCACTCTCGGGCGGTGTGGAAGGAGAGAGGTAGGAAATGAGGACAAAGTCACTCACTCACTCCCTCTCGGGCAATGTGGAAGGAGAGAGGTAGGAAATGAGGACAGAGTCACTCACTCACTCACTCTCGGTCAGTGTGGAAGGAGAGAGTTAGGAAATGAGGACAGATTCACTCACTCACTCACTCTCGGGCATTGTGGAAGGAGAGAGTTAGGAAATGAGGACAGAGTTACTCACTCACTCACTCACACATTCTCGGGCAGTGTGGAAGGAGAGAGGTAGGAAATGAGGACAGATTCACTCACTCACTCACTCTCGGGCATTGTGGAAGGAGAGAGGTAGGAAATGGGGACAGAGTCACTCACTCACTCACGCTCGGGATGTGTGGAAGGAGTGAGGTAGGAAATGAGGACCGAGTAACTCACTCACTCTCGGGCTGTGTGGATGGAGATAGGTAGGAAATGAGGACTGAGTCACTCACTCACTCACTCTCGGGCTGTGTGGAAGGAGAGAGGTAGGAAATGAGTACAGAGTCACTCAATCACTCACTCGCTCTCGGGCAGTGTGGAAGGTGAGAGGTAGGAAATGAGGACAGAGACACTCACTCTCTCACTCACTCTTGGGCAGTGTGGAAGGTGAGAGGTAGGAAATAAGGACAGAGTCACTCACTCACTCACTCACGGGCATTGTGGAAGGAGACAGGTAGGAAATGGGGACAGAGTCACTCAATCACTCACTCGCTCTCGGGCAGTGTGGAAGGTGAGAGGTAGGAAATGAGGACAGAGTCACTCACTCTCTCACTCACTCTTGGGCAGTGTGGAAGGTGAGAGGTAGGAAATAAGGACAGAGTCACTCACTCACTCACTCACGGGCATTGTGGAAGGAGACAGGTAGGAAATGGGGACAGAGTCACTCACTCACTCACTCTCGGGCAGTGTGCAAGGTGAGAGGTAGGAAATGAGGACAGAGTCACTCACTCACTCACTCTCGGGCTGTGTGGAAGGACAGAGGTAAGAAATGGGGACAGAGTCACTCACTCACTCACTCTCGGGCTTAGGGGATGTTGAGAGGTAGGAAATGAGGACAGAGTCACTCACTCACTCACTCTCGGGCAGTGTGGAAGGAGAGAGGTAGGAAATGAGGACAGAGTCACTCACTCACTCTCGGGCTGTGTGGAAGGAGAGAGGTAGGAAATGGGGACAGAGTCACTCACTCACTCACTCTCGGGCATTGTGGAAGGAGAGAGGTAGGAAATAAGGACAGAGTCACTCACTGACTCACTCTCGGGCTGTGTGCAAGGTGAGAGGAAGGGAATGAGGACAGAGTCACTCACTCACTCACTCACTCTCGGGTTGTGTGGAAGGAGTGAGGTAGGAAATGAGGACAGAGGCACTCACTCACTAACTCTCGGGCTGAATGGATGGTGAGAAGAAGGGAATGAGGACAGAGTCACTCACTCACTCGCTCTCGGGCTCTGTGGAAGGAGAGAGGTAGGAAATGAGGACAGAGTCACTCACTCACTCACTCTCGGGCTGTGTGGAAGGAGAGAGGTAGGAAATGAGGACAGAGTCACTCACTCACTCACTCTCGGGCAGTGTGGATGGACAGAGGTAGGAAATGAGGACAGAGTCACTCACTCTCTCACTCACTCTTGGGCAGTGTGGAAGGTGAGAGGTAGGAAATGAGGACAGAGTCACTCACTCACTCATTCTCGGGCAGTGTGGAAGGAGAGAGGTAGGAAATGGGGACAGAGTCACTCACTCACTCACTCACTCATTCTCGGGCAGTGTGGAAGGAGAGAGGTAGGAAATGGGGATAGAGTCACTCACTCACTCACTCTCGGGCTGTGTGCAAGGTGAGAGGAAGGGAATTAGGACAGAGTCACTCACTCACTCACTCTCGGGCTGTGTGGATGGAGAGAGGTAGGAAATGAGGACAGTCACTCACTCACTCACTCTTGGGCAGTGTGGGAGGAGAGAGGTAGGAAATGAGGACAGAATCACTCACTCACTCACTCTTGGGCAGTGTGGGAGGTGAGAGGTAGGAAATGAGGACAGAATCACTCTCTCACGCACTCTCGTGCTGAGTGGAAGGAGTGAGGTAGGAAATGAGGACAGAGTCACTCACTCACTCACTCTTGGGCAGTGTGGGAGGTGAGAGGTAGGAAATGAGGACAGAATCACTCTCTCACGCACTCTCGTGCTGAGTGGAAGGTGAGAGGAAGGGAATGGGGACAGAGTCACTCACTCACTCACTCACTCTCGGGCTGAGTGCAAGGTGAGACGAAGGGAATGAGGACAGAGTCACTCACTCACTCACTCACTCACTCACTCTCGGGTTGTGTGGAAGGAGTGAGGTAGGAAATGAGGACAGAGGCACTCAATCACTCACTCGCTCTTTGGCAGTGTGGAAGCTGAGAGGTAGGAAATAAGGACAGAGTCACTCACTCACTCACTCTCGGGCAGTGTGGAAGGAGAGAGGTAGGAAATGAGGACAGAGTCACTCACTCACTCACTCTCGGGCAGTGTGGAAGGAGAGAGGTAGGAAATGAGGACAGAGTCACTCACTCACTTACTCTCGGGCTGTGTGGAAGGAGAGAGATAGGAAATGAGGACAAAGTCACTCACTCACTCACTCTCGGGCAGTGTGGAAGGAGAGAGGTAGGAATTGAGGACAGAGTCACTCACTCACTCACGGGCTGTGTGGAAGGGGAGAGGTAGGAAATGAGGACAGAGTCACTCACTCACTATCGGTCAGTGTGGAAGGAGAGAGGTAGGAAATGAGGACAGAGTCACTCACTCACTCACTCACGGGCTGTGTGGAAGGAGAGAGGTAGGAAATGAGGACAGAGTCACTCACTCACTCACTCACTCTCGGTCAGTGTGGAAGGAGAGAGGTGGAAATGAGAACAGAGTCACTCACTCACTCACTCACTCATTCTCGGGCAGTGTGGAATGTGAGAGGTAGGAAATGAGGACAGAGTCACTCACTCACTCACTCTCGGGCTGTGTGCAAGGTGAGAGGAAGGGAATGAGGACAGAGTCACTCACTCACTCACTCACTCTCGGGCAGTGTAGAAGGTGAGAGGTAGGAAATGAGGACAGAGTCACTCACTCACTCACTCTTTGGCAGTGTGGAATGTGAGAGGTAGGAAATAAGGACAGAGTCACTCACTCACACACTCTCGGGCAGTGTGGAAGGAGAGAGGTAAGAAATGAGGACAGAGTCACTCACTCACTCTCGGGCTGTTTGGAAGGAGAGAGGTAGGAAATGAGGACAAAGTCACTCACTCACTCACTCGATCTCGGGCAGTGTAGAAGGTGAGAGGTAGGAAATGAGGACAGAGTCACTCACTCACTCACTCTTTGGCTTTGTGGAATGTGAGAGGTAGGAAATAAGGACAGAGTCACTCACTCACTCACTCTCGGGCAGTGTGGAAGGAGAGACGTAAGAAATGAGGACAGAGTCACTCACTCACTCTCGGGCTGTTTGGAAGGAGAGAGGTAGGAAATGAGGACAGAGTCACTCACTCACTCACTCTCGGGCAGTGTGGAAGGAGAGATGTAGGAAATGGGGACAGAGTCACTCACTCACTCACTCACTCATTCTCGGGCAGTGTGGAAGGAGAGAGGTAGGAAATGGGGACAGAGTCACTCACTCACTCACTCTCGGGCAGTGTGGAAGGAGAGAGTTAGGAAATGAGGACAGAGTCACTCACTCACTCACTCTCGGGCTGTGTGGAAGGAGAGAGGTAGGAAATGAGGACAAAGTCACTCACTCACTCCCTCTCGGGCAGTGTGGAAGGAGAGAGGTCGGAAATGAGGACAGAGTCACTCACTCACTCACTCTCGGTCAGTGTGGAAGGAGAGAGGTAGGAAATGAGGACAGATTCACTCACTCACTGACTCTCGGGCATTGTGGAAGGAGAGAGTTAGGAAATGAGGACAGAGTTACTCACTCACTCACTCACACATTCTCGGGCAGTGTGGAAGGAGAGAGGTAGGAAATGAGGACAGATTCACTCATTCACTCACTCTCGGGCATTGTGGAAGGAGAGAGGTAGGAAATGGGGACAGAGTCACTCACACACTCACTCACTCTCGGGCATTGTGGAAGGAGAGAGGTAGGAAAGAAGGACAGAGTCACTCACTCGCTCACTCACTCTCGGGCTGTGTTCAAGGTGAGAGGAAGGGAATGAGGACAGAGTCACTCACTCACTCTCGGGCAGTGTGGAAGGTGAGAGTTAGGAAATGAGGACAGAGTCACTCACTCACTCACGCTCGGGATGTGTGGAAGGAGTGAGGTAGGAAATGAGGACCGAGTAACTCACTCATTCTAGGGCTGTGTGGATGGAGAGAGGTAGGAAATGAGGATAGAGTCACTCACTCACTCACTCTCAGGCTGTGTGGAAGGAGAGAGTTAGGAAATGAGGACAGATTCACTCACTCACTCACTCTCGGGCATTGTGGAAGGAGAGGGTTAGGAAATGAGGACAGAGTTACTCACTCACTCACTCGCTCTCGGGCAGTGTGGAAGGTGAGAGGTAGGAAATGAGGACAGAGTCACTCACTCACTCATTCTCGGGCAGTGTGGAAGGAGAGAGGTAGGAAATGAGGACAGATTCACTCACTCACTCACTCTCGGGCATTGTGGAAGGAGAGAGGTAGGAAATGAGGTCAGTCACTCACTCACTCACTCTTGGGCAGTGTGGGAGGTGAGAGGTAGGAAATGAGGACAGAGTCACTCACTCACTCATTCTCGGGCAGTGTGGAAGGAGAGAGGTAGGAAATGGGGACAGAGTCACTCACTCACTCACTCTCGGGCGGTGTGGAAGGAGAGAGGTAGGAAATGAGGACAGAGTCACTCACTCACTCACTCTCTCTCGGGCTGTGTGCAAGGTGAGACGAAGGGAATGAGGACAGAGTCACTCACTCACTCACTCACTCACTCACTCTCGGGTTGTGTGGAAGGAGTGAGGTAGGAAATGAGGACAGAGGCACTCAATCACTCACTCGCTCTTTGGCAGTGTGGAAGCTGAGAGGTAGGAAATAAGGACAGAGTCACTCACTCACTCACTCTCGGGCAGTGTGGAAGGAGAGAGGTAGGAAATGAGGACAGAGTCACTCACTCACTCACTCTCGGGCAGTGTGGAAGGAGAGAGGTAGGAAATGAGGACAGAGTCACTCACTCACTTACTCTCGGGCTGTGTGGAAGGAGAGAGGTAGGAAATGAGGACAAAGTCACTCACTCACTCACTCTCGGGCAGTGTGGAAGGAGAGAGGTAGGAATTGAGGACAGAGTCACTCACTCACTCACTCACTCACGGGCTGTGTGGAAGGAGAGAGGTAGGAAATGAGGACAGAGTCACTCACTCACTATCGGTCAGTGTGGAAGGAGAGAGGTAGGAAATGAGGACAGAGTCACTCACTCACTCACTCACGGGCTGTGTGGAAGGAGAGAGGTAGGAAATGAGGACAGAGTCACTAACTCACTCACTCACTCTCGGGCAGTGTGGAATGTGAGAGTTGGAAATGAGGACAGATTCACTCACTCACTCACTCACTCTCGGTCAGTTTGGAAGGAGAGAGGTGGAAATGAGGACAGATTCACTCACTCACTCACTCTCGGGCATTGTGGAAGGAGAGAGGTAGGAAATGAGAACAGAGTCACTCACTCACTCACTCACTCATTCTCGGGCAGTGTGGAATGTGAGAGGTAGGAAATGAGGACAGAGTCACTCACTCACTCACTCTCGGGCTGTGTGCAAGGTGAGAGGAAGGGAATGAGGACAGAGTCACTCACTCACTCACTCACTCTCGGGCAGTGTAGAAGGTGAGAGGTAGGAAATGAGGACAGAGTCACTCACTCACTCACTCTTTGGCAGTGTGGAATGTGAGAGGTAGGAAATAAGGACAGAGTCACTCACTCACACACTCTCGGGCAGTGTGGAAGGAGAGAGGTAGGAAATGAGGACAAAGTCACTCACTCACTCACTCGCTCTCGGGCAGTGTAGAAGGTGAGAGGTAGGAAATGAGGACAGAGTCACTCACTCACTCACTCTTTGGCTTTGTGGAATGTGAGAGGTAGGAAATAAGGACAGAGTCACTCACTCACACACTCTCGGGCAGTGTGGAAGGAGAGAGGTAGGAAATGAGGACAGAGTCACTCACTCACTCACTCTCGGGCAGTGTGGAAGGAGAGAGGTAGGAAATGGGGACAGAGTCACTCACTCACTCACTCACTCATTCTCGGGCAGTGTGGAAGGAGAGAGGTAGGAAATGGGGACAGAGTCACTCACTCACTCACTCTCGGGCAGTGTGGAAGGAGAGAGTTAGGAAATGAGGACAGAGTCACTCACTCGCTCACTCTCGGGCTGTGTGGAAGGAGAGAGGTAGGAAATGAGGACAAAGTCACTCACTCACTCCCTCTCGGGCAGTGTGGAAGGAGAGAGGTCGGAAATGAGGACAGAGTCACTCACTCACTCACTCTCGGTCAGTGTGGAAGGAGAGAGGTAGGAAATGAGGACAGATTCACTCACTCACTGACTCTCGGGCATTGTGGAAGGAGAGAGTTAGGAAATGAGGACAGAGTTACTCACTCACTCACTCACACATTCTCGGGCAGTGTGGAAGGAGAGAGGTAGGAAATGAGGACAGAGTCACTCACTCACTCACTCTCGGGCAGTGTGGAAGGAGAGAGGTAGGAAATGAGGACAGAGTCACTCACTCACTCTCGGGCTGTGTGGAAGGAGAGAGGTAGGAAATGGGGACAGAGTCACTCACTCACTCACTCTCGGGCATTGTGGAAGGAGAGAGGTCGGAAATAAGGACAGAGTCACTCACTGACTCACTCTCGGGCTGTGTGCAAGGTGAGAGGAAGGGAATGAGGACAGAGTCACTCACTCACTCACTCACTCTCGGGTTGTGTGGAAGGAGTGAGGTAGGAAATGAGGACAGAGGCACTCACTCACTAACTCTCGGGCTGAGTGGATGGTGAGAAGAAGGGAATGAGGACAGAGTCACTCACTCACTCGCTCTCGGGCTCTGTGGAAGGAGAGAGGTAGGAAATGAGGACAGAGTCACTCACTCACTCACTCTCGGGCTGTGTGGAAGGAGAGAGGTAGGAAATGAGGACAGAATCACTCACTCACTCACTCTCGGGCAGTGTGGATGGACAGAGGTAGGAAATGAGGACAGAGTCACTCACTCTCTCACTCACTCTTGGGCAGTGTGGAAGGTGAGAGGTAGGAAATAAGGACAGAGTCACTCACTGACTCACTCACTCGGTCAGTGTGGAAGGAGAGAGGTAGGAAATGAGGACAGAGTCACTCACTCACTCATTCTCGGGCAGTGTGGAAGGAGAGAGGTAGGAAATGGGGATAGAGTCACTCACTCACTCACTCTCGGGCTGTGTGGATGGAGAGAGGTAGGAAATGAGGACAGTCACTCACTCACTCACTCTCGGGCAGTGTGGAAGGAGAGAGGTAGGAAATGAGGACAGAGTCACTCACTCACTCATTCTCGGGCAGTGTGGAAGGAGAGAGGTAGGAAATGGGGACAGAGTCACTCACTCACTCACTCTCGGGCGGTGTGGAAGGAGAGAGGTAGGAAATGAGGACAGAGTCACTCACTCACTCACTCTCGGGCTGTGTGGAAGGAGAGAGGTAGGAAATGAGGACAAAGTCACTCACTCACTCCCTCTCGGGCAATGTGGAAGGAGAGAGGTAGGAAATGAGGACAGAGTCACTCACTCACTCACTCTCGGTCAGTGTGGAAGGAGAGAGTTAGGAAATGAGGACAGATTCACTCACTCACTCACTCTCGGGCATTGTGGAAGGAGAGAGTTAGGAAATGAGGACAGAGTTACTCACTCACTCACTCACACATTCTCGGGCAGTGTGGAAGGAGAGAGGTAGGAAATGAGGACAGATTCACTCACTCACTCACTCTCGGGCTGTGTGGAAGGAGAGAGGTAGGAAATGAGTACAGAGTCACTCAATCACTCACTCGCTCTCGGGCAGTGTGGAAGGTGAGAGGTAGGAAATGAGGACAGAGACACTCACTCTCTCACTCACTCTTGGGCAGTGTGGAAGGTGAGAGGTAGGAAATAAGGACAGAGTCACTCACTCACTCACTCACGGGCATTGTGGAAGGAGACAGGTAGGAAATGGGGACAGAGTCACTCACTCACTCACTCTCGGGCAGTGTGCAAGGTGAGAGGTAGGAAATGAGGACAGAGTCACTCACTCACTCACTCTCGGGCTGTGTGGAAGGACAGAGGTAAGAAATGGGGACAGAGTCACTCACTCACTCACTCTCGGGCTTAGGGGATGTTGAGAGGTAGGAAATGAGGACAGAGTCACTCACTCACTCACTCTCGGGCAGTGTGGAAGGAGAGAGGTAGGAAATGAGGACAGAGTCACTCACTCACTCTCGGGCTGTGTGGAAGGAGAGAGGTAGGAAATGGGGACAGAGTCACTCACTCACTCACTCTCGGGCATTGTGGAAGGAGAGAGGTAGGAAATAAGGACAGAGTCACTCACTGACTCACTCTCGGGCTGTGTGCAAGGTGAGAGGAAGGGAATGAGGACAGAGTCACTCACTCACTCACTCACTCTCGGGTTGTGAGGAAGGAGTGAGGTAGGAAATGAGGACAGAGGCACTCACTCACTAACTCTCGGGCTGAGTGGATGGTGAGAAGAAGGGAATGAGGACAGAGTCACTCACTCACTCGCTCTCGGGCTCTGTGGAAGGAGAGAGGTAGGAAATGAGGACAGAGTCACTCACTCACTCACTCTCGGGCTGTGTGGAAGGAGAGAGGTAGGAAATGAGGACAGAGTCACTCACTCACTCACTCTCGGGCAGTGTGGATGGACAGAGGTAGGAAATGAGGACAGAGTCACTCACTCTCTCACTCACTCTTGGGCAGTGTGGAAGGTGAGAGGTAGGAAATAAGGACAGAGTCACTCACTGACTCACTCACTCGGTCAGTGTGGAAGGAGAGAGTTAGGAAATGAGGACAGAGTCACTCACTCACTCATTCTCGGGCAGTGTGGAAGGAGAGAGGTAGGAAATGGGGACAGAGTCACTCACTCACTCACTCACTCATTCTCGGGCAGTGTGGAAGGAGAGAGGTAGGAAATGGGGATAGAGTCACTCACTCACTCACTCTCGGGCTGTGTGCAAGGTGAGAGAAAGGGAATTAGGACAGAGTCACTCACTCACTCACTCACTCTCGGGCTGTGTGGATGGAGAGAGGTAGGAAATGAGGACAGTCACTCACTCACTCACTCTTGGGCAGTGTGGGAGGAGAGAGGTAGGAAATGAGGACAGAATCACTCTCTCACGCACTCTCGTGCTGAGTGGAATGAGTGAGGTAGGAAATGAGGACAGAGTCACTTACTCACTCACTCACTCTCGGGCTGTGTGCAAGGTGAGACGAAGGGAATTAGGACAGAGTCACTCACTCACTCACTCACTCACTCGCTCTCGGGCTTTGTGGAAGGAGTGAGGTTGGAAATAAGGACAGAGTCACTCACTCACTCACTCTCGGGCAGTGTGGAAGGAGAGAGGTAGGAAATGAGGACAGAGTCACTCACTCACTCACTCTCGGGCAGTGTGGAAGGAGAGAGGTAGGAAATGAGGACAGAGTCACTCACTCACTTACTCTCGGGCTGTGTGGAAGGAGAGAGGTAGGAAATGAGGACAAAGTCACTCACTCACTCACTCTCGGGCAGTGTGGAAGGAGAGAGGTAGGAATTGAGGACAGAGTCACTCACTCACTCACTCACTCACGGGCTGTGTGGAAGGAGAGAGGTAGGAAATGAGGACAGAGTCACTCACTCACTATCGGTCAGTGTGGAAGGAGAGAGGTAGGAAATGAGGACAGAGTCACTCACTCACTCACTCACGGGCTGTGTGGAAGGAGAGAGGTAGGAAATGAGGACAGAGTCACTCACTCACTCACTCACTCTCGGTCAGTGTGGAAGGAGAGAGGTGGAAATGAGGACAGATTCACTCACTCACTCACTCTCGGGCATTGTGGAAGGAGAGAGGTAGGAAATGAGGACAGAGTCACTCACTCACTCACTCTCGGGCTGTGTGGAAGGAGAGAGGTAGGAAATGAGGACAGAGTCACTCACTCACTCACTCTCGGGCATTGTGGAAGTAGAGAGTTAGGAAATGAGAACAGAGTCACTCACTCACTCACTCACTCATTCTCGGGCAGTGTGGAATGTGAGAGGTAGGAAATGAGGACAGAGTCACTCACTCACTCACTCTCGGGCTGTGTGCAAGGTGAGAGGAAGGGAATGAGGACAGAGTCACTCACTCACTCACTCACTCTCGGGCAGTGTAGAAGGTGAGAGGTAGGAAATGAGGACAGAGTCACTCACTCACTCACTCTTTGGCAGTGTGGAATGTGAGAGGTAGGAAATAAGGACAGAGTCACTCACTCACACACTCTCGGGCAGTGTGGAAGGAGAGAGGTAAGAAATGAGGACAGAGTCACTCACTCACTCTCGGGCTGTTTGGAAGGAGAGAGGTAGGAAATGAGGACAAAGTCACTCACTCACTCACTCTCGGGCAGTGTAGAAGGTGAGAGGTAGGAAATGAGGACAGAGTCACTCACTCACTCACTCTTTGGCTTTGTGGAATGTGAGAGGTAGGAAATAAGGACAGAGTCACTCACTCACACACTCTCGGGCAGTGTGGAAGGAGAGAGGTAGGAAATGAGGACAGAGTCACTCACTCACTCACTCTCGGGCAGTGTGGAAGGAGAGAGGTAGGAAATGGGGACAGAGTCACTCACTCACTCACTCACTCATTCTCGGGCAGTGTGGAAGGAGAGAGGTAGGAAATGGGGACAGAGTCACTCACTCACTCACTCTCGGGCAGTGTGGAAGGAGAGAGTTAGGAAATGAGGACAGAGTCACTCACTCACTCACTCTCGGGCTGTGTGGAAGGAGAGAGGTAGGAAATGAGGACAAAGTCACTCACTCACTCCCTCTCGGGCAGTGTGGAAGGAGAGAGGTCGGAAATGAGGACAGAGTCACTCACTCACTCACTCTCGGTCAGTGTGGAAGGAGAGAGGTAGGAAATGAGGACAGATTCACTCACTCACTGACTCTCGGGCATTGTGGAAGGAGAGAGTTAGGAAATGAGGACAGAGTTACTCACTCACTCACTCACACATTCTCGGGCAGTGTGGAAGGAGAGAGGTAGGAAATGAGGACAGAGTCACTCACTCACTCACTCTCGGGCAGTGTGGAAGGAGAGAGGTAGGAAATGAGGACAGAGTCACTCACTCACTCTCGGGCTGTGTGGAAGGAGAGAGGTAGGAAATGGGGACAGAGTCACTCACTCACTCACTCTCGGGCATTGTGGAAGGAGAGAGGTAGGAAATGGGGACAGAGTCACTCACTCACTCACTCTCGGGCTGTGTGCAAGGTGAGAGGAAGGGAATGAGGACAGAGTCACTCACTCACTCACTCACTCTCGGGTTGTGTGGAAGGAGTGAGGTAGGAAATGAGGACAGTGGCACTCACTCACTAACTCTCGGGCTGAGTGGATGGTGAGAAGAAGGGAATGAGGACAGAGTCACTCACTCACTCGCTCTCGGGCTCTGTGGAAGGAGAGAGGTAGGAAATGAGGACAGAGTCACTCACTCACTCACTCTCGGGCTGTGTGGAAGGAGAGAGGTAGGAAATGAGGACAGAATCACTCACTCACTCACTCTCGGGCAGTGTGGATGGACAGAGGTAGGAAATGAGGACAGAGTCACTCACTCTCTCACTCACTCTTGGGCAGTGTGGAAGGTGAGAGGTAGGAAATAAGGACAGAGTCACTCACTGACTCACTCACTCGGTCAGTGTGGAAGGAGAGAGGTAGGAAATGAGGACAGAGTCACTCACTCACTCATTCTCGGGCAGTGTGGAAGGAGAGAGGTAGGAAATGGGGATAGAGTCACTCACTCACTCACTCTCGGGCTGTGTGGATGGAGAGAGGTAGGAAATGAGGACAGTCACTCACTCACTCACTCTCGGGCAGTGTGGAAGGAGAGAGGTAGGAAATGAGGACAGAGTCACTCACTCACTTACTCTCGGGCTGTGTGGAAGGAGAGAGGTAGGAAATGAGGACAAAGTCACTCACTCACTCACTCTCGGGCAGTGTGGAAGGAGAGAGGTAGGAATTGAGGACAGAGTCACTCACTCACTCACGGGCTGTGTGGAAGGAGAGAGGTAGGAAATGAGGACAGAGTCACTCACTCACTATCGGTCAGTGTGGAAGGAGAGAGGTAGGAAATGAGGACAGAGTCACTCACTCACTCACTCTCGGGCTGTGTGGAAGGAGAGAGGTAGGAAATGAGGACAGAATCACTCACTCACTCACTCTCGGGCAGTGTGGATGGACAGAGGTAGGAAATGAGGACAGAGTCACTCACTCTCTCACTCACTCTTGGGCAGTGTGGAAGGTGAGAGGTAGGAAATAAGGACAGAGTCACTCACTGACTCACTCACTCGGTCAGTGTGGAAGGAGAGAGGTAGGAAATGAGGACAGAGTCACTCACTCACTCATTCTCGGGCAGTGTGGAAGGAGAGAGGTAGGAAATGGGGATAGAGTCACTCACTCACTCACTCTCGGGCTGTGTGGATGGAGAGAGGTAGGAAATGAGGACAGTCACTCACTCACTCACTCTCGGGCAGTGTGGAAGGAGAGAGGTAGGAAATGAGGACAGAGTCACTCACTCACTTACTCTCGGGCTGTGTGGAAGGAGAGAGGTAGGAAATGAGGACAAAGTCACTCACTCACTCACTCTCGGGCAGTGTGGAAGGAGAGAGGTAGGAATTGAGGACAGAGTCACTCACTCACTCACGGGCTGTGTGGAAGGAGAGAGGTAGGAAATGAGGACAGAGTCACTCACTCACTATCGGTCAGTGTGGAAGGAGAGAGGTAGGAAATGAGGACAGAGTCACTCACTCACTCACTCACGGGCTGTGTGGAAGGAGAGAGGTAGGAAATGAGGACAGAGTCACTCACTCACTCACTCACTCTCGGTCAGTGTGGAAGGAGAGAGGTGGAAATGAGGACAGATTCACTCACTCACTCACTCTCGGGCATTGTGGAAGGAGAGAGGTAGGAAATGAGAACAGAGTCACTCACTCACTCACTCACTCACTCTCGGGCTGTGTGCAAGGTGAGAGGTAGGAAATGAGGACAGAGTCACTCACTCACTCACTCTTTGGCAGTGTGGAATGTGAGAGGTAGGAAATAAGGACAGAGTCACTCACTCACACACTCTCGGGCAGTGTGGAAGGAGAGAGGTAAGAAATGAGGACAGAGTCACTCACTCACTCTCGGGCTGTTTGGAAGGAGAGAGGTAGGAAATGAGGACAAAGTCACTCACTCACTCACTCGATCTCGGGCAGTGTAGAAGGTGAGAGGTAGGAAATGAGGACAGAGTCACTCACTCACTCACTCTTTGGCTTTGTGGAATGTGAGAGGTAGGAAATAAGGACAGAGTCACTCACTCACTCACTCACTCTCGGGCTGTGTGGATGGAGAGAGGTAGGGAATGAGGACAGTCACTCACTCACTCACTCTTGGGCAGTGTGGGAGGAGAGAGGTAGGAAATGAGGACAGAATCACTCTCTCACGCACTCTCGTGCTGAGTGGAAGGAGTGAGGTAGGAAATGAGGACAGAGTCACTCACTCACTCTCGGGCTTTGTGGAAGGAGTGTGGTTGGAAATAAGGACAGAGTCCCTCACTCACTCACTCACTCTCGGGCTGTGTGCAAGGTGAGACGAAGGGAATGAGGACAGAGTCACTCACTCACTCACTCACTCACTCACTCTCGGGTTGTGTGGAAGGAGTGAGGTAGGAAATGAGGACAGAGGCACTCAATCACTCACTCGCTCTTTGGCAGTGTGGAAGCTGAGAGGTAGGAAATAAGGACAGAGTCACTCACTCACTCACTCTCGGGCAGTGTGGAAGGAGAGAGGTAGGAAAAGAGGACAGAGTCACTCACTCACTCACGCTCGGGATGTGTGGAAGGAGTGAGGTAGGAAATGAGGACCGAGTAACTCACTCATTCTCGGGCTGTGTGGATGGAGAGAGGTAGGAAATGAGGATAGAGTCACTCACTCACTCACTCTCAGGCTGTGTGGAAGGTGTGAGGTAGGAAATGAGGACAGAGTCACTCAATCACTCACTCGCTCTCGGGCAGTGTGGAAGGTGAGAGGTAGGAAATGAGGACAGAGTCACTCACTCACACATTCTCGGGCAGTGTGGAAGGAGAGAGGTAGGAAATGGGGACAGAGTCACTCACTCACTCACTCGGGCTGTGTGGATGGAGAGAGGTAGGAAATGAGGTCAGTCACTCACTCACTCACTCTTGGGCAGTGTGGGAGGTGAGCGGTAGGAAATGAGGACAGAGTCACTCACTCACTCATTCTCGGGCAGTGTGGAAGGAGAGAGGTAGGAAATGGGGACAGATTCACTCACTCACTCACTCTCGGGCGGTGTGGAAGGAGAGAGGTAGGAAATGAGGACAGAGTCACTCACTCACTCACTCTCGGGCTGTGTGGAAGGAGAGAGGTAGGAAATGAGGACAAAGTCACTCACTCACTCCCTCTCGGGCAATGTGGAAGGAGAGAGGTAGGAAATGAGGACAGAGTCACTCACTCACTCACTCTCGGTCAGTGTGGAAGGAGAGAGTTAGGAAATGAGGACAGATTCACTCACTCACTCACTCTCGGGCATTGTGGAAGGAGAGAGTTAGGAAATGAGGACAGAGTTACTCACTCACTCACTCACACATTCTCGGGCAGTGTGGAAGGAGAGAGGTAGGAAATGAGGACATATTCACTCACTCACTCACTCTCGGGCATTGTGGAAGGAGACAGGTAGGAAATGGGGACAGAGTCACTCACTCACTCACGCACGGGATGTGTGGAAGGAGTGAGGTAGGAAATGAGGACCGAGTAACTCACTCACTCTCGGGCTGTGTGGATGGAGATAGGTAGGAAATGAGGACTGAGTCACTCACTCACTCACTCTCGGGCTGTGTGGAAGGAGAGAGGTAGGAAATGAGTACAGAGTCACTCAATCACTCACTCGCTCTCGGGCAGTGTGGAAGGTGAGAGGTAGGAAATGAGGACAGAGACACTCACTCTCTCACTCACTCTTGGGCAGTGTGGAAGGTGAGAGGTAGGAAATAAGGACAGAGTCACTCACTCACTCACTCACGGGCATTGTGGAAGGAGACAGGTAGGAAATGGGGACAGAGTCACTCACTCACTCACTCTCGGGCAGTGTGCAAGGTGAGAGGTAGGAAATGAGGACAGAGTCACTCACTCACTCACTCTCGGGCTGTGTGGAAGGACAGAGGTAAGAAATGGGGACAGAGTCACTCACTCACTCACTCTCGGGCTTAGGGGATATTGAGAGGTAGGAAATGAGGACAGAGTCACTCACTCACTCTCGGGCTGTGTGGAAGGAGAGAGGTAGGAAATGGGGACAGAGTCACTCACTCACTCACTCTCGGGCAGTGTGGAAGGAGAGAGGTAGGAAATGAGGACAGAGTCACTAACTCACTCTCGGGCTGTGTGGAAGGAGAGAGGTAGGAAATGAGGACAGAGTCACTCACTCACTCTCGGGCTGTGTGGAAGGAGAGAGGTAGGAAATGGGGACAGAGTCACTCACTCACTCACTCTCGGGCAGTGTGGAAGGAGAGAGGTAGGAAATGAGGACAGAGTCACTAACTCACTCTCGGGCTGTGTGGAAGGAGAGAGGTAGGAAATGAGGACAGAGGCACTCACTGACTCACTCTCGGGCTGTGTGCAAGGTGAGAGGAAGGGAATGAGGACAGAGTCACTCACTCACTCACTCTTTGGCTTTGTGGAATGTGAGAGGTAGGAAATAAGGACAGAGTCACTCACTCACTCACTCACTCTCGGGCTGTGTGGATGGAGAGAGGTAGGAAATGAGGACAGTCACTCACTCACTCACTCTTGGGCAGTGTGGGAGGAGAGAGGTAGGAAATGAGGACAGAATCACTCTCTCACGCACTCTCGTGCTGAGTGGAAGGAGTGAGGTAGGAAATGAGGACAGAGTCACTCACTCACTCTCGGGCTTTGTGGAAGGAGTGTGGTTGGAAATAAGGACAGAGTCACTCACTCACTCACTCACTCTCGGGCTGTGTGCAAGGTGAGACGAAGGGAATGAGGACAGAGTCACTCACTCACTCACTCACTCACTCACTCTCGGGTTGTGTGGAAGGAGTGAGGTAGGAAATGAGGACAGAGGCACTCAATCACTCACTCGCTCTTTGGCAGTGTGGAAGCTGAGAGGTAGGAAATAAGGACAGAGTCACTCACTCACTCACTCTCGGGCAGTGTGGAAGGAGAGAGGTAGGAAAAGAGGACAGAGTCACTCACTCACTCACGCTCGGGATGTGTGGAAGGAGTGAGGTAGGAAATGAGGACCGAGTAACTCACTCATTCTCGGGCTGTGTGGATGGAGAGAGGTAGGAAATGAGGATAGAGTCACTCACTCACTCACTCTCAGGCTGTGTGGAAGGTGTGAGGTAGGAAATGAGGACAGAGTCACTCAATCACTCACTCGCTCTCGGGCAGTGTGGAAGGTGAGAGGTAGGAAATGAGGACAGAGTCACTCACTCACACATTCTCGGGCAGTGTGGAAGGAGAGAGGTAGGAAATGGGGACAGAGTCACTCACTCACTCACTCGGGCTGTGTGGATGGAGAGAGGTAGGAAATGAGGTCAGTCACTCACTCACTCACTCTTGGGCAGTGTGGGAGGTGAGCGGTAGGAAATGAGGACAGAGTCACTCACTCACTCATTCTCGGGCAGTGTGGAAGGAGAGAGGTAGGAAATGGGGACAGATTCACTCACTCACTCACTCTCGGGCGGTGTGGAAGGAGAGAGGTAGGAAATGAGGACAGAGTCACTCACTCACTCACTCTCGGGCTGTGTGGAAGGAGAGAGGTAGGAAATGAGGACAAAGTCACTCACTCACTCCCTCTCGGGCAATGTGGAAGGAGAGAGGTAGGAAATGAGGACAGAGTCACTCACTCACTCACTCTCGGTCAGTGTGGAAGGAGAGAGTTAGGAAATGAGGACAGATTCACTCACTCACTCACTCTCGGGCATTGTGGAAGGAGAGAGTTAGGAAATGAGGACAGAGTTACTCACTCACTCACTCACACATTCTCGGGCAGTGTGGAAGGAGAGAGGTAGGAAATGAGGACATATTCACTCACTCACTCACTCTCGGGCATTGTGGAAGGAGACAGGTAGGAAATGGGGACAGAGTCACTCACTCACTCACGCACGGGATGTGTGGAAGGAGTGAGGTAGGAAATGAGGACCGAGTAACTCACTCACTCTCGGGCTGTGTGGATGGAGATAGGTAGGAAATGAGGACTGAGTCACTCACTCACTCACTCTCGGGCTGTGTGGAAGGAGAGAGGTAGGAAATGAGTACAGAGTCACTCAATCACTCACTCGCTCTCGGGCAGTGTGGAAGGTGAGAGGTAGGAAATGAGGACAGAGACACTCACTCTCTCACTCACTCTTGGGCAGTGTGGAAGGTGAGAGGTAGGAAATAAGGACAGAGTCACTCACTCACTCACTCACGGGCATTGTGGAAGGAGACAGGTAGGAAATGGGGACAGAGTCACTCACTCACTCACTCTCGGGCAGTGTGCAAGGTGAGAGGTAGGAAATGAGGACAGAGTCACTCACTCACTCACTCTCGGGCTGTGTGGAAGGACAGAGGTAAGAAATGGGGACAGAGTCACTCACTCACTCACTCTCGGGCTTAGGGGATATTGAGAGGTAGGAAATGAGGACAGAGTCACTCACTCACTCTCGGGCTGTGTGGAAGGAGAGAGGTAGGAAATGGGGACAGAGTCACTCACTCACTCACTCTCGGGCAGTGTGGAAGGAGAGAGGTAGGAAATGAGGACAGAGTCACTGACTCACTCTCGGGCTGTGTGCAAGGTGAGAGGAAGGGAATGAGGACAGAGTCACTCACTCACTCACTCACTCTCGGGTTGTGTGGAAGGAGTGAGGTAGGAAATGAGGACAGAGGCACTCACTCACTAACTCTCGGGCTGAGTGGATGGTGAGAAGAAGGGAATGAGGACAGAGTCACTCACTCACTCGCTCTCGGGCTCTGTGGAAGGAGAGAGGTAGGAAATGAGGACAGAGTCACTCACTCACTCACTCTCGGGCTGTGTGGAAGGAGAGAGGTAGGAAATGAGGACAGAATCACTCACTCACTCACTCTCGGGCAGTGTGGATGGACAGAGGTAGGAAATGAGGACAGAGTCACTCACTCTCTCACTCACTCTTGGGCAGTGTGGAAGGTGAGAGGTAGGAAATAAGGACAGAGTCACTCACTGACTCACTCACTCGGTCAGTGTGGAAGGAGAGAGGTAGGAAATGAGGACAGAGTCACTCACTCACTCATTCTCGGGCAGTGTGGAAGGAGAGAGGTAGGAAATGGGGATAGAGTCACTCACTCACTCACTCACTCATTCTCGTGCTGAGTGGAAGGAGTGAGGTAGGAAATGGGGATAGAGTCACTTACTCACTCGCTCTCGGGCTTTGTGGAAGGAGTGAGGTTGGAAATAAGGACAGAGTCACTCACTCACTCACACACTCTCGGGCTGTGTGCAAGGTGAGACGAAGGGAATGAGGACAGAGTCACTCACTCACTCACTCTCGGGTTGTGTGGAAGGAGTGAGGTAGGAAATGAGGACAGAGGCACTCAATCACTCACTCGCTCTTTGGCAGTGTGGAAGCTGAGAGGTAGGAAATAAGGACCGAGTCACTCACTCACTCACTCTCGGGCAGTGTGGAAGGAGAGAGGTAGGAAATGAGGACAGAGTCACTCACTCACTTACTCTCGGGCAGTGTGGAAGGAGAGAGGTAGGAAATGAGGACAGAGTCACTCACTCACTCACTCTCGGGCAGTGTGGAAGGAGAGAGGTAGGAAATGAGGACAGAGTCACTCACTCACTTACTCTCGGGCTGTGTGGAAGGAGAGAGGTAGGAAATGAGGACAAAGTCACTCACTCACTCACTCTCGGGCAGTGTGGAAGGAGAGAGGTAGGAATTGAGGACAGAGTCACTCACTCACTCACTCACTCACGGGCTGTGTGGAAGGAGAGAGGTAGGAAATGAGGACAGAGTCACTCACTCACTATCGGTCAGTGTGGAAGGAGAGAGGTAGGAAATGAGGACAGAGTCACTCACTCACTCACTCACGGGCTGTGTGGAAGGAGAGAGGTAGGAAATGAGGACAGAGTCACTCACTCACTCACTCACTCTCGGTCAGTGTGGAAGGAGCGAGGTGGAAATGAGGACAGATTCACTCACTCACTCACTCTCGGGCATTGTGGAAGGAGAGAGGTAGGAAATGAGAACAGAGTCACTCACTCACTCACTCACTCATTCTCGGGCAGTGTGGAATGTGAGAGGTAGGAAATGAGGACAGAGTCACTCACTCACTCACACACTCTCGGGCTGTGTGCAAGGTGAGAGGAAGGGAATGAGGACAGAGTCACTCACTCACTCACTCACTCTCGGGCAGTGTAGAAGGTGAGAGGTAGGAAATGAGGACAGAGTCACTCACTCACACACTCTCGGGCAGTGTGGAAGGAGAGAGGTAAGAAATGAGGACAGAGTCACTCACTCACTCTCGGGCTGTTTGGAAGGAGAGAGGTAGGAAATGAGGACAAAGTCACTCACTCACTCACTCGCTCTCGGGCAGTGTAGAAGGTGAGAGGTAGGAAATGAGGACAGAGTCACTCACTCACTCACTCTTTGGCTTTGTGGAATGTGAGAGGTAGGAAATAAGGACAGAGTCACTCACTCACACACTCTCGGGCAGTGTGGAAGGAGAGAGGTAAGAAATGAGGACAGAGTCACTCACTCACTCTCGGGCTGCTTGGAAGGAGAGAGGTAGGAAATGAGGACAGAGTCACTCACTCACTCTCGGGCAGTGTGGAAGGAGAGAGGTAGGAAATGGGGACAGAGTCACTCACTCACTCACTCACTCACTCTCGGGCTGTGTGGAAGGAGAGAGGTAGGAAATGAGGACAAAGTCACTCACTCACTCCCTCTCGGGCAATGTGGAAGGAGAGAGGTCGGAAATGAGCACAGAGTCACTCACTCACTCACTCTCGGTCAGTGTGGAGTGAGAGAGGTAGGAAATGAGGACAGACTCACTCACTCACTCACTCTCGGGCATTGTGGAAGGAGAGAGGTAGGAAATGGGGACAGAGTCACTCACACACTCACTCACTCTCGGGCATTGTGGAAGGAGAGAGGTAGGAAAGAAGGACAGAGTCACTCACTCGCTCACTCACTCTCGGGCTGTGTTCAAGGTGAGAGGAAGGCAATGAGGACAGAGTCACTCACTCACTCTCGGGCTGTGTGGCTGGAGAGAGTTAGGAAATGAGGACAGAGTCACTCACTCACTCACGCTCGGGATGTGTGGAAGGAGTGAGGTAGGAAATGAGGACCGAGTAACTCACTCATTCTCGGGCTGTGTGGATGGAGAGAGGTAGGAAATGAGGATAGAGTCACTCACTCACTCGCTCTCAGGCTGTGTGGAAGGTGTGAGGTAGGAAATGAGGATAGAGTCACTCAATCACTCACTCGCTCTCGGGCAGTGTGGAAGGTGAGAGGTAGGAAATGAGGACAGAGTCACTCACTCTCTCACTCACTCTTGGGCATTGTGGAAGGTGAGAGGTAGAAAATAAGGACAGAGTCACTCACTCACTCACTCACGGGCATTGTGGAAGGAGAGAGGTAGGAAATGGGGACAGAGTCACTCACTCACTCACTCTCGGGCAGTGTGGAAGGTGAGAGGTAGGAAATGAGGACAGAGTCACTCACTCACTCACTCTCGGGCTGTGTGGAAGGACAGAGGTAAGAAATGGGGACAGAGTCACTCACACACTCACTCTCGGGCTGAGGGGATGGTGAGAGGTAGGAAATGAGGACAGAGTCACTCACTCACTCACTCTCGGGCAGTGTGGAAGGAGAGAGGTGGAAATGAGGACAGATTCACTCACTCACTCACTCTCGGGCATTGTGGAAGGAGAGAGGTAGGAAATGAGGATAGAGTCACTCACTCACTCGCTCTCAGGCTGTGTGGAAGGTGTGAGGTAGGAAATGAGGATAGAGTCACTCAATCACTCACTCGCTCTCGGGCAGTGTGGAAGGTGAGAGGTAGGAAATGAGGACAGAGTCACTCACTCTCTCACTCACTCTTGGGCATTGTGGAAGGTGAGAGGTAGAAAATAAGGACAGAGTCACTCACTCACTCACTCACGGGCATTGTGGAAGGAGAGAGGTAGGAAATGGGGACAGAGTCACTCACTCACTCACTCTCGGGCAGTGTGGAAGGAGAGAGGTAGGAAATGAGGACAGAGTCACTCACTCACTATCGGTCAGTGTGGAAGGAGAGAGGTAGGAAATGAGGACAGAGTCACTCACTCACTCACTCACGGGCTGTGTGGAAGGAGAGAGGTAGGAAATGAGGACAGAGTCACTCACTCACTCACTCACTCTCGGTCAGTGTGGAAGGAGAGAGGTGGAAATGAGGACAGATTCACTCACTCACTCACTCTCGGGCATTGTGGAAGGAGAGAGGTAGGAAATGAGGACAGAGTCACTCACTCACTCACTCTCGGGCTGTGTGGAAGGAGAGAGGTAGGAAATGAGGACAGAGTCACTCACTCACTCACTCTCGGGCATTGTGGAAGTAGAGAGTTAGGAAATGAGAACAGAGTCACTCACTCACTCACTCACTCATTCTCGGGCAGTGTGGAATGTGAGAGGTAGGAAATGAGGACAGAGTCACTCACTCACTCACTCTCGGGCTGTGTGCAAGGTGAGAGGAAGGGAATGAGGACAGAGTCACTCACTCACTCACTCACTCTCGGGCAGTGTAGAAGGTGAGAGGTAGGAAATGAGGACAGAGTCACTCACTCACTCACTCTTTGGCAGTGTGGAATGTGAGAGGTAGGAAATAAGGACAGAGTCACTCACTCACACACTCTCGGGCAGTGTGGAAGGAGAGAGGTAAGAAATGAGGACAGAGTCACTCACTCACTCTCGGGCTGTTTGGAAGGAGAGAGGTAGGAAATGAGGACAAAGTCACTCACTCACTCACTCTCGGGCAGTGTAGAAGGTGAGAGGTAGGAAATGAGGACAGAGTCACTCACTCACTCACTCTTTGGCTTTGTGGAATGTGAGAGGTAGGAAATAAGGACAGAGTCACTCACTCACACACTCTCGGGCAGTGTGGAAGGAGAGAGGTAGGAAATGAGGACAGAGTCACTCACTCACTCACTCTCGGGCAGTGTGGAAGGAGAGAGGTAGGAAATGGGGACAGAGTCACTCACTCACTCACTCACTCATTCTCGGGCAGTGTGGAAGGAGAGAGGTAGGAAATGGGGACAGAGTCACTCACTCACTCACTCTCGGGCAGTGTGGAAGGAGAGAGTTAGGAAATGAGGACAGAGTCACTCACTCACTCACTCTCGGGCTGTGTGGAAGGAGAGAGGTAGGAAATGAGGACAAAGTCACTCACTCACTCCCTCTCGGGCAGTGTGGAAGGAGAGAGGTCGGAAATGAGGACAGAGTCACTCACTCACTCACTCTCGGTCAGTGTGGAAGGAGAGAGGTAGGAAATGAGGACAGATTCACTCACTCACTGACTCTCGGGCATTGTGGAAGGAGAGAGTTAGGAAATGAGGACAGAGTTACTCACTCACTCACTCACACATTCTCGGGCAGTGTGGAAGGAGAGAGGTAGGAAATGAGGACAGAGTCACTCACTCACTCACTCTCGGGCAGTGTGGAAGGAGAGAGGTAGGAAATGAGGACAGAGTCACTCACTCACTCTCGGGCTGTGTGGAAGGAGAGAGGTAGGAAATGGGGACAGAGTCACTCACTCACTCACTCTCGGGCATTGTGGAAGGAGAGAGGTAGGAAATGGGGACAGAGTCACTCACTCACTCACTCTCGGGCTGTGTGCAAGGTGAGAGGAAGGGAATGAGGACAGAGTCACTCACTCACTCACTCACTCTCGGGTTGTGTGGAAGGAGTGAGGTAGGAAATGAGGACAGTGGCACTCACTCACTAACTCTCGGGCTGAGTGGATGGTGAGAAGAAGGGAATGAGGACAGAGTCACTCACTCACTCGCTCTCGGGCTCTGTGGAAGGAGAGAGGTAGGAAATGAGGACAGAGTCACTCACTCACTCACTCTCGGGCTGTGTGGAAGGAGAGAGGTAGGAAATGAGGACAGAATCACTCACTCACTCACTCTCGGGCAGTGTGGATGGACAGAGGTAGGAAATGAGGACAGAGTCACTCACTCTCTCACTCACTCTTGGGCAGTGTGGAAGGTGAGAGGTAGGAAATAAGGACAGAGTCACTCACTGACTCACTCACTCGGTCAGTGTGGAAGGAGAGAGGTAGGAAATGAGGACAGAGTCACTCACTCACTCATTCTCGGGCAGTGTGGAAGGAGAGAGGTAGGAAATGGGGATAGAGTCACTCACTCACTCACTCTCGGGCTGTGTGGATGGAGAGAGGTAGGAAATGAGGACAGTCACTCACTCACTCACTCTCGGGCAGTGTGGAAGGAGAGAGGTAGGAAATGAGGACAGAGTCACTCACTCACTTACTCTCGGGCTGTGTGGAAGGAGAGAGGTAGGAAATGAGGACAAAGTCACTCACTCACTCACTCTCGGGCAGTGTGGAAGGAGAGAGGTAGGAATTGAGGACAGAGTCACTCACTCACTCACGGGCTGTGTGGAAGGAGAGAGGTAGGAAATGAGGACAGAGTCACTCACTCACTATCGGTCAGTGTGGAAGGAGAGAGGTAGGAAATGAGGACAGAGTCACTCACTCACTCACTCTCGGGCTGTGTGGAAGGAGAGAGGTAGGAAATGAGGACAGAATCACTCACTCACTCACTCTCGGGCAGTGTGGATGGACAGAGGTAGGAAATGAGGACAGAGTCACTCACTCTCTCACTCACTCTTGGGCAGTGTGGAAGGTGAGAGGTAGGAAATAAGGACAGAGTCACTCACTGACTCACTCACTCGGTCAGTGTGGAAGGAGAGAGGTAGGAAATGAGGACAGAGTCACTCACTCACTCATTCTCGGGCAGTGTGGAAGGAGAGAGGTAGGAAATGGGGATAGAGTCACTCACTCACTCACTCTCGGGCTGTGTGGATGGAGAGAGGTAGGAAATGAGGACAGTCACTCACTCACTCACTCTCGGGCAGTGTGGAAGGAGAGAGGTAGGAAATGAGGACAGAGTCACTCACTCACTTACTCTCGGGCTGTGTGGAAGGAGAGAGGTAGGAAATGAGGACAAAGTCACTCACTCACTCACTCTCGGGCAGTGTGGAAGGAGAGAGGTAGGAATTGAGGACAGAGTCACTCACTCACTCACGGGCTGTGTGGAAGGAGAGAGGTAGGAAATGAGGACAGAGTCACTCACTCACTATCGGTCAGTGTGGAAGGAGAGAGGTAGGAAATGAGGACAGAGTCACTCACTCACTCACTCACGGGCTGTGTGGAAGGAGAGAGGTAGGAAATGAGGACAGAGTCACTCACTCACTCACTCACTCTCGGTCAGTGTGGAAGGAGAGAGGTGGAAATGAGGACAGATTCACTCACTCACTCACTCTCGGGCATTGTGGAAGGAGAGAGGTAGGAAATGAGAACAGAGTCACTCACTCACTCACTCACTCATTCTCGGGCAGTGTGGAATGTGAGAGGTAGGAAATGAGGACAGAGTCACTCACTCACTCACTCTCGGGCTGTGTGCAAGGTGAGAGGAAGGGAATGAGGACAGAGTCACTCACTCACTCACTCACTCTCGGGCAGTGTAGAAGGTGAGAGGTAGGAAATGAGGACAGAGTCACTCACTCACTCACTCTTTGGCAGTGTGGAATGTGAGAGGTAGGAAATAAGGACAGAGTCACTCACTCACACACTCTCGGGCAGTGTGGAAGGAGAGAGGTAAGAAATGAGGACAGAGTCACTCACTCACTCTCGGGCTGTTTGGAAGGAGAGAGGTAGGAAATGAGGACAAAGTCACTCACTCACTCACTCGATCTCGGGCAGTGTAGAAGGTGAGAGGTAGGAAATGAGGACAGAGTCACTCACTCACTCACTCTTTGGCTTTGTGGAATGTGAGAGGTAGGAAATAAGGACAGAGTCACTCACTCACTCACTCACTCTCGGGCTGTGTGGATGGAGAGAGGTAGGAAATGAGGACAGTCACTCACTCACTCACTCTTGGGCAGTGTGGGAGGAGAGAGGTAGGAAATGAGGACAGAATCACTCTCTCACGCACTCTCGTGCTGAGTGGAAGGAGTGAGGTAGGAAATGAGGACAGAGTCACTCACTCACTCTCGGGCTTTGTGGAAGGAGTGTGGTTGGAAATAAGGACAGAGTCACTCACTCACTCACTCACTCTCGGGCTGTGTGCAAGGTGAGACGAAGGGAATGAGGACAGAGTCACTCACTCACTCACTCACTCACTCACTCTCGGGTTGTGTGGAAGGAGTGAGGTAGGAAATGAGGACAGAGGCACTCAATCACTCACTCGCTCTTTGGCAGTGTGGAAGCTGAGAGGTAGGAAATAAGGACAGAGTCACTCACTCACTCACTCTCGGGCAGTGTGGAAGGAGAGAGGTAGGAAAAGAGGACAGAGTCACTCACTCACTCACGCTCGGGATGTGTGGAAGGAGTGAGGTAGGAAATGAGGACCGAGTAACTCACTCATTCTCGGGCTGTGTGGATGGAGAGAGGTAGGAAATGAGGATAGAGTCACTCACTCACTCACTCTCAGGCTGTGTGGAAGGTGTGAGGTAGGAAATGAGGACAGAGTCACTCAATCACTCACTCGCTCTCGGGCAGTGTGGAAGGTGAGAGGTAGGAAATGAGGACAGAGTCACTCACTCACACATTCTCGGGCAGTGTGGAAGGAGAGAGGTAGGAAATGGGGACAGAGTCACTCACTCACTCACTCGGGCTGTGTGGATGGAGAGAGGTAGGAAATGAGGTCAGTCACTCACTCACTCACTCTTGGGCAGTGTGGGAGGTGAGCGGTAGGAAATGAGGACAGAGTCACTCACTCACTCATTCTCGGGCAGTGTGGAAGGAGAGAGGTAGGAAATGGGGACAGATTCACTCACTCACTCACTCTCGGGCGGTGTGGAAGGAGAGAGGTAGGAAATGAGGACAGAGTCACTCACTCACTCACTCTCGGGCTGTGTGGAAGGAGAGAGGTAGGAAATGAGGACAAAGTCACTCACTCACTCCCTCTCGGGCAATGTGGAAGGAGAGAGGTAGGAAATGAGGACAGAGTCACTCACTCACTCACTCTCGGTCAGTGTGGAAGGAGAGAGTTAGTAAATGAGGACAGATTCACTCACTCACTCACTCTCGGGCATTGTGGAAGGAGAGAGTTAGGAAATGAGGACAGAGTTACTCACTCACTCACTCACACATTCTCGGGCAGTGTGGAAGGAGAGAGGTAGGAAATGAGGACATATTCACTCACTCACTCACTCTCGGGCATTGTGGAAGGAGACAGGTAGGAAATGGGGACAGAGTCACTCACTCACTCACGCACGGGATGTGTGGAAGGAGTGAGGTAGGAAATGAGGACCGAGTAACTCACTCACTCTCGGGCTGTGTGGATGGAGATAGGTAGGAAATGAGGACTGAGTCACTCACTCACTCACTCTCGGGCTGTGTGGAAGGAGAGAGGTAGGAAATGAGTACAGAGTCACTCAATCACTCACTCGCTCTCGGGCAGTGTGGAAGGTGAGAGGTAGGAAATGAGGACAGAGACACTCACTCTCTCACTCACTCTTGGGCAGTGTGGAAGGTGAGAGGTAGGAAATAAGGACAGAGTCACTCACTCACTCACTCACGGGCATTGTGGAAGGAGACAGGTAGGAAATGGGGACAGAGTCACTCACTCACTCACTCTCGGGCAGTGTGCAAGGTGAGAGGTAGGAAATGAGGACAGAGTCACTCACTCACTCACTCTCGGGCTGTGTGGAAGGACAGAGGTAAGAAATGGGGACAGAGTCACTCACTCACTCACTCTCGGGCTTAGGGGATATTGAGAGGTAGGAAATGAGGACAGAGTCACTCACTCACTCTCGGGCTGTGTGGAAGGAGAGAGGTAGGAAATGGGGACAGAGTCACTCACTCACTCACTCACTCATTCTCGGGCAGTGTGGAAGGAGAGAGGTAGGAAATGAGGACAGAGTCACTCACTCACTCACTCACTCACTCTCGGGCAGTGTGGAAGGAGAGAGGTAGGAAATGAGGACAGAGTCACTAACTCACTCTCGGGCTGTGTGGAAGGAGAGAGGTAGGAAATGAGGACAGAGTCACTCACTCACTCACTCTTTGGCTTTGTGGAATGTGAGAGGTAGGAAATAAGGACAGAGTCACTCACTCACTCACTCACTCTCGGGCTGTGTGGATGGAGAGAGGTAGGAAATGAGGACAGTCACTCACTCACTCACTCTTGGGCAGTGTGGGAGGAGAGAGGTAGGAAATGAGGACAGAATCACTCTCTCACGCACTCTCGTGCTGAGTGGAAGGAGTGAGGTAGGAAATGAGGACAGAGTCACTCACTCACTCTCGGGCTTTGTGGAAGGAGTGTGGTTGGAAATAAGGACAGAGTCACTCACTCACTCACTCACTCTCGGGCTGTGTGCAAGGTGAGACGAAGGGAATGAGGACAGAGTCACTCACTCACTCACTCACTCACTCACTCTCGGGTTGTGTGGAAGGAGTGAGGTAGGAAATGAGGACAGAGGCACTCAATCACTCACTCGCTCTTTGGCAGTGTGGAAGCTGAGAGGTAGGAAATAAGGACAGAGTCACTCACTCACTCACTCTCGGGCAGTGTGGAAGGAGAGAGGTAGGAAAAGAGGACAGAGTCACTCACTCACTCACGCTCGGGATGTGTGGAAGGAGTGAGGTAGGAAATGAGGACCGAGTAACTCACTCATTCTCGGGCTGTGTGGATGGAGAGAGGTAGGAAATGAGGATAGAGTCACTCACTCACTCACTCTCAGGCTGTGTGGAAGGTGTGAGGTAGGAAATGAGGACAGAGTCACTCAATCACTCACTCGCTCTCGGGCAGTGTGGAAGGTGAGAGGTAGGAAATGAGGACAGAGTCACTCACTCACACATTCTCGGGCAGTGTGGAAGGAGAGAGGTAGGAAATGGGGACAGAGTCACTCACTCACTCACTCGGGCTGTGTGGATGGAGAGAGGTAGGAAATGAGGTCAGTCACTCACTCACTCACTCTTGGGCAGTGTGGGAGGTGAGCGGTAGGAAATGAGGACAGAGTCACTCACTCACTCATTCTCGGGCAGTGTGGAAGGAGAGAGGTAGGAAATGGGGACAGATTCACTCACTCACTCACTCTCGGGCGGTGTGGAAGGAGAGAGGTAGGAAATGAGGACAGAGTCACTCACTCACTCACTCTCGGGCTGTGTGGAAGGAGAGAGGTAGGAAATGAGGACAAAGTCACTCACTCACTCCCTCTCGGGCAATGTGGAAGGAGAGAGGTAGGAAATGAGGACAGAGTCACTCACTCACTCACTCTCGGTCAGTGTGGAAGGAGAGAGTTAGGAAATGAGGACAGATTCACTCACTCACTCACTCTCGGGCATTGTGGAAGGAGAGAGTTAGGAAATGAGGACAGAGTTACTCACTCACTCACTCACACATTCTCGGGCAGTGTGGAAGGAGAGAGGTAGGAAATGAGGACATATTCACTCACTCACTCACTCTCGGGCATTGTGGAAGGAGACAGGTAGGAAATGGGGACAGAGTCACTCACTCACTCACGCACGGGATGTGTGGAAGGAGTGAGGTAGGAAATGAGGACCGAGTAACTCACTCACTCTCGGGCTGTGTGGATGGAGATAGGTAGGAAATGAGGACTGAGTCACTCACTCACTCACTCTCGGGCTTTGTGGAAGGAGTGTGGTTGGAAATAAGGACAGAGTCACTCACTCACTCACTCACTCTCGGGCTGTGTGCAAGGTGAGACGAAGGGAATGAGGACAGAGTCACTCACTCACTCACTCACTCACTCACTCTCGGGTTGTGTGGAAGGAGTGAGGTAGGAAATGAGGACAGAGGCACTCAATCACTCACTCGCTCTTTGGCAGTGTGGAAGCTGAGAGGTAGGAAATAAGGACAGAGTCACTCACTCACTCACTCTCGGGCAGTGTGGAAGGAGAGAGGTAGGAAAAGAGGACAGAGTCACTCACTCACTCACGCTCGGGATGTGTGGAAGGAGTGAGGTAGGAAATGAGGACCGAGTAACTCACTCATTCTCGGGCTGTGTGGATGGAGAGAGGTAGGAAATGAGGATAGAGTCACTCACTCACTCACTCTCAGGCTGTGTGGAAGGTGTGAGGTAGGAAATGAGGACAGAGTCACTCAATCACTCACTCGCTCTCGGGCAGTGTGGAAGGTGAGAGGTAGGAAATGAGGACAGAGTCACTCACTCACACATTCTCGGGCAGTGTGGAAGGAGAGAGGTAGGAAATGGGGACAGAGTCACTCACTCACTCACTCGGGCTGTGTGGATGGAGAGAGGTAGGAAATGAGGTCAGTCACTCACTCACTCACTCTTGGGCAGTGTGGGAGGTGAGCGGTAGGAAATGAGGACAGAGTCACTCACTCACTCATTCTCGGGCAGTGTGGAAGGAGAGAGGTAGGAAATGGGGACAGATTCACTCACTCACTCACTCTCGGGCGGTGTGGAAGGAGAGAGGTAGGAAATGAGGACAGAGTCACTCACTCACTCACTCTCGGGCTGTGTGGAAGGAGAGAGGTAGGAAATGAGGACAAAGTCACTCACTCACTCCCTCTCGGGCAATGTGGAAGGAGAGAGGTAGGAAATGAGGACAGAGTCACTCACTCACTCACTCTCGGTCAGTGTGGAAGGAGAGAGTTAGGAAATGAGGACAGATTCACTCACTCACTCACTCTCGGGCATTGTGGAAGGAGAGAGTTAGGAAATGAGGACAGAGTTACTCACTCACTCACTCACACATTCTCGGGCAGTGTGGAAGGAGAGAGGTAGGAAATGAGGACATATTCACTCACTCACTCACTCTCGGGCATTGTGGAAGGAGACAGGTAGGAAATGGGGACAGAGTCACTCACTCACTCACGCACGGGATGTGTGGAAGGAGTGAGGTAGGAAATGAGGACCGAGTAACTCACTCACTCTCGGGCTGTGTGGATGGAGATAGGTAGGAAATGAGGACTGAGTCACTCACTCACTCACTCTCGGGCTGTGTGGAAGGAGAGAGGTAGGAAATGAGTACAGAGTCACTCAATCACTCACTCGCTCTCGGGCAGTGTGGAAGGTGAGAGGTAGGAAATGAGGACAGAGACACTCACTCTCTCACTCACTCTTGGGCAGTGTGGAAGGTGAGAGGTAGGAAATAAGGACAGAGTCACTCACTCACTCACTCACGGGCATTGTGGAAGGAGACAGGTAGGAAATGGGGACAGAGTCACTCACTCACTCACTCTCGGGCAGTGTGCAAGGTGAGAGGTAGGAAATGAGGACAGAGTCACTCACTCACTCACTCTCGGGCTGTGTGGAAGGACAGAGGTAAGAAATGGGGACAGAGTCACTCACTCACTCACTCTCGGGCTTAGGGGATATTGAGAGGTAGGAAATGAGGACAGAGTCACTCACTCACTCTCGGGCTGTGTGGAAGGAGAGAGGTAGGAAATGGGGACAGAGTCACTCACTCACTCACTCTCGGGCAGTGTGGAAGGAGAGAGGTAGGAAATGAGGACAGAGTCACTAACTCACTCTCGGGCTGTGTGGAAGGAGAGAGGTAGGAAATGAGGACAGAGGCACTCACTGACTCACTCTCGGGCTGTGTGCAAGGTGAGAGGAAGGGAATGAGGACAGAGTCACTCACTCACTCACTCACTCTCGGGTTGTGTGGAAGGAGTGAGGTAGGAAATGAGGACAGAGGCACTCACTCACTAACTCTCGGGCTGAGTGGATGGTGAGAAGAAGGGAATGAGGACAGAGTCACTCACTCACTCGCTCTCGGGCTCTGTGGAAGGAGAGAGGTAGGAAATGAGGACAGAGTCACTCACTCACTCACTCTCGGGCTGTGTGGAAGGAGAGAGGTAGGAAATGAGGACAGAGTCACTCACTCACTCACTCTCGGGCAGTGTGGATGGACAGAGGTAGGAAATGAGGACAGAGTCACTCACTCTCTCACTCACTCTTGGGCAGTGTGGAAGGTGAGAGGTAGGAAATAAGGACAGAGTCACTCACTGACTCACTCACTCGGTCAGTGTGGAAGGAGAGAGGTAGGAAATGAGGACAGAGTCACTCACTCACTCATTCTCGGGCAGTGTGGAAGGAGAGAGGTAGGAAATGGGGATAGAGTCACTCACTCACTCACTCACTCATTCTCGTGCTGAGTGGAAGGAGTGAGGTAGGAAATGGGGATAGAGTCACTTACTCACTCGCTCTCGGGCTTTGTGGAAGGAGTGAGGTTGGAAATAAGGACAGAGTCACTCACTCACTCACACACTCTCGGGCTGTGTGCAAGGTGAGACGAAGGGAATGAGGACAGAGTCACTCACTCACTCACTCTCGGGTTGTGTGGAAGGAGTGAGGTAGGAAATGAGGACAGAGGCACTCAATCACTCACTCGCTCTTTGGCAGTGTGGAAGCTGAGAGGTAGGAAATAAGGACAGAGTCACTCACTCACTCACTCTCGGGCAGTGTGGAAGGAGAGAGGTAGGAAATGAGGACAGAGTCACTCACTCACTTACTCTCGGGCAGTGTGGAAGGAGAGAGGTAGGAAATGAGGACAGAGTCACTCACTCACTCACTCTCGGGCAGTGTGGAAGGAGAGAGGTAGGAAATGAGGACAGAGTCACTCACTCACTTACTCTCGGGCTGTGTGGAAGGAGAGAGGTAGGAAATGAGGACAAAGTCACTCACTCACTCACTCTCGGGCAGTGTGGAAGGAGAGAGGTAGGAATTGAGGACAGAGTCACTCACTCACTCACTCACTCACGGGCTGTGTGGAAGGAGAGAGGTAGGAAATGAGGACAGAGTCACTCACTCACTATCGGTCAGTGTGGAAGGAGAGAGGTAGGAAATGAGGACAGAGTCACTCACTCACTCACTCACGGGCTGTGTGGAAGGAGAGAGGTAGGAAATGAGGACAGAGTCACTCACTCACTCACTCACTCTCGGTCAGTGTGGAAGGAGCGAGGTGGAAATGAGGACAGATTCACTCACTCACTCACTCTCGGGCATTGTGGAAGGAGAGAGGTAGGAAATGAGAACAGAGTCACTCACTCACTCACTCACTCATTCTCGGGCAGTGTGGAATGTGAGAGGTAGGAAATGAGGACAGAGTCACTCACTCACTCACACACTCTCGGGCTGTGTGCAAGGTGAGAGGAAGGGAATGAGGACAGAGTCACTCACTCACTCACTCACTCTCGGGCAGTGTAGAAGGTGAGAGGTAGGAAATGAGGACAGAGTCACTCACTCACACACTCTCGGGCAGTGTGGAAGGAGAGAGGTAAGAAATGAGGACAGAGTCACTCACTCACTCTCGGGCTGTTTGGAAGGAGAGAGGTAGGAAATGAGGACAAAGTCACTCACTCACTCACTCGCTCTCGGGCAGTGTAGAAGGTGAGAGGTAGGAAATGAGGACAGAGTCACTCACTCACTCACTCTTTGGCTTTGTGGAATGTGAGAGGTAGGAAATAAGGACAGAGTCACTCACTCACACACTCTCGGGCAGTGTGGAAGGAGAGAGGTAAGAAATGAGGACAGAGTCACTCACTCACTCTCGGGCTGCTTGGAAGGAGAGAGGTAGGAAATGAGGACAGAGTCACTCACTCACTCTCGGGCAGTGTGGAAGGAGAGAGGTAGGAAATGGGGACAGAGTCACTCACTCACTCACTCACTCACTCTCGGGCTGTGTGGAAGGAGAGAGGTAGGAAATGAGGACAAAGTCACTCACTCACTCCCTCTCGGGCAATGTGGAAGGAGAGAGGTCGGAAATGAGCACAGAGTCACTCACTCACTCACTCTCGGTCAGTGTGGAGTGAGAGAGGTAGGAAATGAGGACAGACTCACTCACTCACTCACTCTCGGGCATTGTGGAAGGAGAGAGGTAGGAAATGGGGACAGAGTCACTCACACACTCACTCACTCTCGGGCATTGTGGAAGGAGAGAGGTAGGAAAGAAGGACAGAGTCACTCACTCGCTCACTCACTCTCGGGCTGTGTTCAAGGTGAGAGGAAGGCAATGAGGACAGAGTCACTCACTCACTCTCGGGCTGTGTGGCTGGAGAGAGTTAGGAAATGAGGACAGAGTCACTCACTCACTCACGCTCGGGATGTGTGGAAGGAGTGAGGTAGGAAATGAGGACCGAGTAACTCACTCATTCTCGGGCTGTGTGGATGGAGAGAGGTAGGAAATGAGGATAGAGTCACTCACTCACTCGCTCTCAGGCTGTGTGGAAGGTGTGAGGTAGGAAATGAGGATAGAGTCACTCAATCACTCACTCGCTCTCGGGCAGTGTGGAAGGTGAGAGGTAGGAAATGAGGACAGAGTCACTCACTCTCTCACTCACTCTTGGGCATTGTGGAAGGTGAGAGGTAGAAAATAAGGACAGAGTCACTCACTCACTCACTCACGGGCATTGTGGAAGGAGAGAGGTAGGAAATGGGGACAGAGTCACTCACTCACTCACTCTCGGGCAGTGTGGAAGGTGAGAGGTAGGAAATGAGGACAGAGTCACTCACTCACTCACTCTCGGGCTGTGTGGAAGGACAGAGGTAAGAAATGGGGACAGAGTCACTCACACACTCACTCTCGGGCTGAGGGGATGGTGAGAGGTAGGAAATGAGGACAGAGTCACTCACTCACTCACTCTCGGGCAGTGTGGAAGGAGAGAAGTAGGAAATGAGGACAGAGTCACTCACTCACTATCGGGCTGTGTGGAAGGAAAGAGGTAGGAAATGGGGACAGAGTCACTCACTCACTCACTCTCGGGCATTGTGGAAGGAGAGAGGTAGGAAATAAGGACAGAGTCACTCACTCACTCACTCTTGGGCTGTGTGCAAGGTGAGAGGAAGGGAATGAGGACAGAGTCACTCACTCACTCACTCACTCTCGGGTTGTGTGGAAGGAGTGAGGTAGGAAATGAGGAAAGAGGCACTCACTCACTCACTAACTCTCGGGCTGAGTGGATGGTGAGAAGAAGGGAATGAGGACAGAGTCACTCACTCACTCGCTCTCGGGCTCTGTGGAAGGAGAGAGGTAGGAAATGGGGACAGAGTCACTCACTCACTCACTCTCTGGCTGTGTGGAAGGAGAGAGGTAAGAAATGAGGACAGAGTCACTCACTCACTCACTCGCTCTCGGGCAGTGTAGAAGGTGAGAGGTAGGAAATGAAGACAGAGTCACTCACTCACTCACTCTTTGGCAGTGTGGAATGTGAGAGGTAGGAAATAAGGACAGAGTCACTCACTCATACACTCTCGGGCATTGTGGAAGGAGAGTGGTAAGAAATGAGGACAGAGTCACTCACTCACTCTCGGGCTGTGTGGAAGGAGAGAGGTAGGAAATGATGACAAAGTCACTCACTCACTCACTCTCGGGCAGTGTGGTAGGAGAGAGGTAGGAAATGAGGACAGAGTCACTCACTCACTCACTCTCGGGCAGTGTGGAAGGGGAGAGGTAGGAAATGAGGACAGAGTCATTCACTCACTCACTCTCGGGCTGTGTGGAAGGAGAGAGGTAGGAAATGAGGACAGAGTCACTCACTCACTCACTCACTCACGGGTTGTGTGAAAGGAGAGAGGTAGGAAATGAGGACAGAGTCACTCACTCACTCACTCTCGGGCAGTGTGGAAGGAGAGAGGTAGGAAATGGGGACAGAGTCACTCACTCACTCACCCTCGGTCAGTGTGGAAGGAGAGAGGTAGGAAATGAGGACAGAGTCACTCACTCACTCATTCTCGGGCAGTGTGGAAGGAGAGAGGTAGGAAATGGGGACAGAGTCACTCACTCACCACTCTCGGGCTGTGTGCAAGGTGAGAGGAAGGGAATGAGGACAGAGTCACTCACTCACTCACTCACTCGGGCTGTGTGGATGGAGAGAGGTAGGAAATGAGGTCAGTCACTCACTCACTCTCTCTTGGGCAGTGTGGGAGGTGAGAGGTAGGAAATGAGGACAGAGTCACTCACTCACTCACTCACTCATTCTCGGGCAGTGTGGAAGGAGAGAGGTAGGAAATGAGGACAGAGTCACTCACTCACTCACTCTCGGGCTGTGTGGAAGGAGAGAGGTAGGAAATGAGGACAATGTCACTCACTCACTCACTCTCGGTCAGTGTGGAAGGAGAGAGGTAGGAAATGAGGACAGATTCACTCACTCACTGACTCTCGGGCATTGTGGAAGGAGAGAGTTAGAAAATGAGGACAGAGTCACTCACTCACTCACTCTCGGTCAGTGTGGAGTGAGAGAGGTAGGAAATGAGGACAGACTCACTCACTCACTCACTCTCGGGCATTGTGGAAGGAGAGAGGTAGGAAATGGGGACAGAGTCACTCACACACTCACTCACTCTCGGGCATTGTGGAAGGAGAGAGGTAGGAAAGAAGGACAGAGTCACTCACTCGCTCACTCACTCTCGGGCTGTGTTCAAGGTGAGAGGAAGGCAATGAGGACAGAGTCACTCACTCACTCTCGGGCTGTGTGGCTGGAGAGAGTTAGGAAATGAGGACAGAGTCACTCACTCACTCACGCTCGGGATGTGTGGAAGGAGTGAGGTAGGAAATGAGGACCGAGTAACTCACTCATTCTCGGGCTGTGTGGATGGAGAGAGGTAGGAAATGAGGATAGAGTCACTCACTCACTCGCTCTCAGGCTGTGTGGAAGGTGTGAGGTAGGAAATGAGGATAGAGTCACTCAATCACTCACTCGCTCTCGGGCAGTGTGGAAGGTGAGAGGTAGGAAATGAGGACAGAGTCACTCACTCTCTCACTCACTCTTGGGCATTGTGGAAGGTGAGAGGTAGAAAATAAGGACAGAGTCACTCACTCACTCACTCACGGGCATTGTGGAAGGAGAGAGGTAGGAAATGGGGACAGAGTCACTCACTCACTCACTCTCGGGCAGTGTGGAAGGTGAGAGGTAGGAAATGAGGACAGAGTCACTCACTCACTCACTCTCGGGCTGTGTGGAAGGACAGAGGTAAGAAATGGGGACAGAGTCACTCACACACTCACTCTCGGGCTGAGGGGATGGTGAGAGGTAGGAAATGAGGACAGAGTCACTCACTCACTCACTCTCGGGCAGTGTGGAAGGAGAGAAGTAGGAAATGAGGACAGAGTCACTCACTCACTATCGGGCTGTGTGGAAGGAAAGAGGTAGGAAATGGGGACAGAGTCACTCACTCACTCACTCTCGGGCATTGTGGAAGGAGAGAGGTAGGAAATAAGGACAGAGTCACTCACTCACTCACTCTTGGGCTGTGTGCAAGGTGAGAGGAAGGGAATGAGGACAGAGTCACTCACTCACTCACTCACTCTCGGGTTGTGTGGAAGGAGTGAGGTAGGAAATGAGGAAAGAGGCACTCACTCACTCACTAACTCTCGGGCTGAGTGGATGGTGAGAAGAAGGGAATGAGGACAGAGTCACTCACTCACTCGCTCTCGGGCTCTGTGGAAGGAGAGAGGTAGGAAATGGGGACAGAGTCACTCACTCACTCACTCTCTGGCTGTGTGGAAGGAGAGAGGTAAGAAATGAGGACAGAGTCACTCACTCACTCACTCGCTCTCGGGCAGTGTAGAAGGTGAGAGGTAGGAAATGAAGACAGAGTCACTCACTCACTCACTCTTTGGCAGTGTGGAATGTGAGAGGTAGGAAATAAGGACAGAGTCACTCACTCATACACTCTCGGGCATTGTGGAAGGAGAGTGGTAAGAAATGAGGACAGAGTCACTCACTCACTCTCGGGCTGTGTGGAAGGAGAGAGGTAGGAAATGATGACAAAGTCACTCACTCACTCACTCTCGGGCAGTGTGGTAGGAGAGAGGTAGGAAATGAGGACAGAGTCACTCACTCACTCACTCTCGGGCAGTGTGGAAGGGGAGAGGTAGGAAATGAGGACAGAGTCATTCACTCACTCACTCTCGGGCTGTGTGGAAGGAGAGAGGTAGGAAATGAGGACAGAGTCACTCACTCACTCACACTCACGGGTTGTGTGAAAGGAGAGAGGTAGGAAATGAGGACAGAGTCACTCACTCACTCACTCTCGGGCAGTGTGGAAGGAGAGAGGTAGGAAATGGGGACAGAGTCACTCACTCACTCACCCTCGGTCAGTGTGGAAGGAGAGAGGTAGGAAATGAGGACAGAGTCACTCACTCACTCATTCTCGGGCAGTGTGGAAGGAGAGAGGTAGGAAATGGGGACAGAGTCACTCACTCACCACTCTCGGGCTGTGTGCAAGGTGAGAGGAAGGGAATGAGGACAGAGTCACTCACTCACTCACTCACTCGGGCTGTGTGGATGGAGAGAGGTAGGAAATGAGGTCAGTCACTCACTCACTCTCTCTTGGGCAGTGTGGGAGGTGAGAGGTAGGAAATGAGGACAGAGTCACTCACTCACTCACTCACTCATTCTCGGGCAGTGTGGAAGGAGAGAGGTAGGAAATGAGGACAGAGTCACTCACTCACTCACTCTCGGGCTGTGTGGAAGGAGAGAGGTAGGAAATGAGGACAATGTCACTCACTCACTCACTCTCGGTCAGTGTGGAAGGAGAGAGGTAGGAAATGAGGACAGATTCACTCACTCACTGACTCTCGGGCATTGTGGAAGGAGAGAGTTAGAAAATGAGGACAGAGTTACTCACTCACTCACTCACACATTCTCGGGCAGTGTGGAAGGAGAGAGGTAGGAAATGAGGACAGATTCACTCACTCACTCACTCTCGGGCATTGTGGAAGGAGAGAGGTAGGAAATGGGGACAGAGTCACTCACACACTCACTCACTCTCGGGCATTGTGGAAGGAGAGAGGTAGGAAAGAAGGACAGAGTCACTCACTCGCTCACTCACTCTCGGGCTGTGTTCAAGGTGAGAGGAAGGGAATGAGGACAGAGTCACTCACTCACTCACTCACTCTCGGGCTGTGTTGCTGGAGAGAGTTAGGAAATGAGGACAGAGCCACTCACTCACTCACTCTCGGGATGTGTGGAAGGAGTGAGGTAGGAAATGAGGACCGAGTAACTCACTCACTCTCGGGCTGTGTGGATGGAGAGAGGTAGGAAATGAGGACAGAGTCACTCACTCACTCACTCTCAGGCTGTGTGGAAGCTGTGAGGTAGGAAATGAGGACAGAGTCACTCACTCACTCACTCACGGGCATTGTGGAAGGAGAGAGGTAGGAAATGGGGACAGAGTCACTCACTCACTCACTCTCGGGCAGTGTGGAAGGTGAGAGGTAGGAAATGAGGACAGAGTCACTCACTCACTCACTCTCGGGCTGTGTGGAAGGAGAGAGGTAGGAAATGAGGACAGAGTCACTCACTCACTCACTCACTCTCGGGCTGTGTGGAAGGAGAGAGGTAGGAAATGATGACAAAGTCACTCACTCACTCACTCTCGGGCAGTGTGGTAGGAGAGAGGTAGGAAATGAGGACAGAGTCACTCACTCACTCACTCTCGGGCAGTGTGGAAGGGGAGAGGTAGGAAATGAGGACAGAGTCATTCACTCACTCACTCTCGGGCTGTGTGGAAGGAGAGAGGTAGGAAATGAGGACAGAGTCACTCACTCACTCACTCACTCACGGGTTGTGTGAAAGGAGAGAGGTAGGAAATGAGGACAGAGTCACTCACTCACTCACTCTCGGGCAGTGTGGAAGGAGAGAGGTAGGAAATGGGGACAGAGTCACTCACTCACTCACCCTCGGTCAGTGTGGAAGGAGAGAGGTAGGAAATGAGGACAGAGTCACTCACTCACTCATTCTCGGGCAGTGTGGAAGGAGAGAGGTAGGAAATGGGGACAGAGTCACTCACTCACCACTCTCGGGCTGTGTGCAAGGTGAGAGGAAGGGAATGAGGACAGAGTCACTCACTCACTCACTCACTCGGGCTGTGTGGATGGAGAGAGGTAGGAAATGAGGTCAGTCACTCACTCACTCTCTCTTGGGCAGTGTGGGAGGTGAGAGGTAGGAAATGAGGACAGAGTCACTCACTCACTCACTCACTCATTCTCGGGCAGTGTGGAAGGAGAGAGGTAGGAAATGAGGACAGAGTCACTCACTCACTCACTCTCGGGCTGTGTGGAAGGAGAGAGGTAGGAAATGAGGACAATGTCACTCACTCACTCACTCTCGGTCAGTGTGGAAGGAGAGAGGTAGGAAATGAGGACAGATTCACTCACTCACTGACTCTCGGGCATTGTGGAAGGAGAGAGTTAGAAAATGAGGACAGAGTTACTCACTCACTCACTCACACATTCTCGGGCAGTGTGGAAGGAGAGAGGTAGGAAATGAGGACAGATTCACTCACTCACTCACTCTCGGGCATTGTGGAAGGAGAGAGGTAGGAAATGGGGACAGAGTCACTCACACACTCACTCACTCTCGGGCATTGTGGAAGGAGAGAGGTAGGAAAGAAGGACAGAGTCACTCACTCGCTCACTCACTCTCGGGCTGTGTTCAAGGTGAGAGGAAGGGAATGAGGACAGAGTCACTCACTCACTCACTCACTCTCGGGCTGTGTTGCTGGAGAGAGTTAGGAAATGAGGACAGAGCCACTCACTCACTCACTCTCGGGATGTGTGGAAGGAGTGAGGTAGGAAATGAGGACCGAGTAACTCACTCACTCTCGGGCTGTGTGGATGGAGAGAGGTAGGAAATGAGGACAGAGTCACTCACTCACTCACTCTCAGGCTGTGTGGAAGCTGTGAGGTAGGAAATGAGGACAGAGTCACTCAATCACTCACTCGCTCTCGGGCAGTGTGGAAGGTGAGAGGTAGGAAATGAGGACAGAGTCACTCACTCTCTCACTCACTCTTGGGCATTGTGGAAGGTGAGAGGTAGGAAATAAGGACAGAGTCACTCACTCACTCACTCACGGGCATTGTGGAAGGAGAGAGGTAGGAAATGGGGACAGAGTCACTCACTCACTCACTCTCGGGCAGTGTGGAAGGTGAGAGGTAGGAAATGAGGACAGAGTCACTCACTCACTCAATCTCGGGCTGTGTGGAAGGACAGAGGTAAGAAATGGGGACAGAGTCACTCACTCACTCACTCTCGGGCTGTGTGGAAGGAGAGAGGTAGGAAATGAGGACAGAGTCACTCACTCACTCACTCACTCTCGGGCTGTGTGGAAGGAGTGAGGTAGGAAATGGGGACAGAGTCACTCACTCACTCACTCTAGGGCAGTGTGGAAGGAGAGAGGTAGGAAATGAGGACAGAGTCACTCACCCACTCACGCTCGGGCTGAGGGGATGGTGAGAGGTAGGAAATGAGGACAGAGTCACTCACTCACTCACTCTCGTGCAGTGTGGAAGGAGTGAGGTAGGAAATGGGGACCGAGTCACTCAAACACTCACTCTCGGGCTGAGGGGATGGTGAGAGGTAGGAAATGAGGACAGAGTCACTCACTCACTCACTCTCGTGCAGTGTGGAAGGAGTGAGGTAGGAAATGGGGACCGAGTCACTCAAACACTCACTCTCGGGCTGAGGGGATGGTGAGAGGTAGGAAATGAGGACAGAGTCACTCACTCACTCACTCTCGTGCAGTGTGGAAGGAGTGAGGTAGGAAATGGGGACCGAGTCACTCAAACACTCACTCTCGGGCTGAGGGGATGGTGAGAGGAAGGGAATGAGGACAGAGTCACTTACTCACTCACTCACTCTCGGGCTGTGTGCAAGGTGAGAGGAAGGGAATGAGGACAGAGTCACTCACTCACTCACTCACTCTCGGGTTGTGTGGAAGGAGTGAGGTAGGAAATGAGGACAGAGTCACTTACTCACTCACTCACTCTCGGGCTGTGTGCAAGGTGAGAGGAAGGGAATGAGGACAGAGTCACTCACTCACTCACTCACTCTCGGGTTGTGTGGAAGGAGTGAGGTAGGAAATGGGGACAGAGTCACTCACTCACTCACTCACTCTCGGGCTGTGTTCAAGTTGAGAGGAAGGGAATGAGGACAGAGTCACTCACTCACTCACTCACTCTCGGGCTGTGTGGCTGGAGAGAGTTAGGAAATGAGGACAGAGTCACTCACCCACTCACGCTCGGGATGTGTGGAAGGAGTGAGGTAGGAAATGAGGACCGAATAACTCACTCACTCTCGGGCTGTGTGGATGGAGAGAGGTAGGAAATGAGGACAGAGTCACTCACTCACTCACTCGCTCTCGGGCAGTGTGGAAGATGAGAGGTAGGAAACGAGGACAGAGTCACTCACTCTCTCACTCACTCTTGGGCATTGTGGAAGGTGAGAGGTAGGAAATAAGGACAGAGTCACTCACTCACTCACTCACGGGCATTGTGGAAGGAGAGAGGTAGGAAATGGGGACAGAGTCACTCACTCACTCACTCTCGGGCAGTGTGGAAGGTGAGAGGTAGGAAATGAGGACAGAGTCACTCACTCACTCACTCTCGGGCTGTGTGCAAGGTGAGAGGAAGGGAATGAGGACAGAGTCACTCACTCACTCACTCACTCTCTGGTTGTGTGGAAGGAGTGAGGTAGGAAATGAGGACAGAGGCACTCACTCACTCACTAACTCTCGGGCTGAGTGGATGGTGAGAAGAAGGGAATGAGGACAGAGTCACTCACTCACTCGCTCTCGGGCTCTGTGGAAGGAGAGAAGTAGGAAATGGGGACAGATTCACTCACTCACTTACTCTCGGGCAGTGTGGAAGGAGAGAGGTAGGAAATGAGGACAGAGTCACTCACTCACTCACTCTCGGGCTGTGTGGAAGGAGAGAGGTAGGAAATGAGGACAGATTCACTCACTCACTCTCTCTTGGGCAGTGTGGGAGGTGAGAGGTAGGAAATGAGGACAGAGTCACTCACTCACTCACTCACTCATTCTCGGGCAGTGTGGAAGGAGAGAGGTAGGAAATGGGAACAGAGTCACTCACTCACTTACTCTCGGGCAGTGTGGAATGTGAGAGGTAGGAAATGAGGACAGAGTCACTCACTCACTCACTCTCGGGCTGTGTGGAAGGAGAGAGGTAGGAAATGAGGACAATGTCACTCACTCACTCACTCTCGGTCAGTGGGGAAGGAGAGAGGTAGGAAATGAGGACAGATTCACTCACTCACTGACTCTCGGGCATTGTGGAAGGAGAGAGTTAGGAAATGAGGACAGAGTTACTCACTCACTCACTCACACATTCTCGGGCAGTGTGGAAGGAGAGAGGTAGGAAATGAGGACAGATTCACTCACTCACTCACTCTCGGGCATTGTGGAAGGAGAGAGGTAGGAAATGGGGACAGAGTCACTCACACACTCACTCACTCTCGGGCATTGTGGAAGGAGAGAGGTAGGAAAGAAGGACAGAGTCACTCACTCGCTCACTCACTCTCGGGCTGTGTTCAAGGTGAGAGGAAGGGAATGAGGACAGAGTCACTCACTCACTCACTCACTCTCGGGCATTGTGGAAGGAGAGAGGTAGGAAAGAAGGACAGAGTCACTCACTCACTCACTCACTCTCGGGCTGTGTGGCTGGAGAGAGTTAGGAAATGAGGACAGAGCCACTCACTCACTCACGCTCGGGATGTGGTGAAGGAGTGAGGTAGGAAATGAGGACCGAGTAACTCACTCACTCTCGGGCTGTGTGGATGGAGAGAGGTAGGAAATGAGGACAGAGTCACTCACTCACTCACTCTCAGGCTGTGTGGAAGCTGTGAGGTAGGAAATGAGGACAGAGTCACTCAATCACTCACTCGCTCTCGGGCAGTGTGGAAGGTGAGAGGTAGGAAATAAGGACAGAGTCACTCACTCACTCACTCACGGGCATTGTGGAAGGAGAGAGGTAGGAAATGGGGACAGAGTCACTCACTCACTCACTCTCGGGCAGTGTGGAAGGTGAGAGGTAGGAAATGAGGACAGAGTCACTCACTCACTCACTCTCGGGCTGTGTGGAAGGACAGAGGTAAGAAATGGGGACAGAGTCACTCAAACACTCACTCTCGGGCTGAGGGGATGGTGAGAGGTAGGAAATGAGGACAGAGTCACTCACTCACTCACTCTCGTGCAGTGTGGAAGGAGAGAGGTAGGAAATAAGGACAGAGTCACTCACTCACTCACTCTCGGGCTGTGTGCAAGGTGAGAGGAAGGGAATGAGGACAGAGTCACTCAATCACTCACTCACTCTCGGGTTGTGTGGAAGGAGTGAGGTAGGAAATGAGGACAGAGGCACTCGCTCACTCACTCACTCTCGGGCATTGTGGAAGGAGAGAGGTAGGAAAGAAGGACAGAGTCACTCACTCGCTCACTCACTCTCGGGCTGTGTTCAAGTTGAGAGGAAGGGAATGAGGACAGAGTCACTCACTCACTCACTCACTCTCGGGCTGTGTGGCTGGAGAGAGTTAGGAAATGAGGACAGAGTCACTCACTCACTCACGCTCGGGATGTGTGGAAGGAGTGAGGTAGGAAATGAGGACCGAGTAACTCACTCACTCTCGGGCTGTGTGGATGGAGAGAGGTAGGAAATGAGGACAGAGTCACTCACTCACTCACTCACTCACTCACTCTCAGGCTGTGTGGAAGCTGTGAGGTAGGAAATGAGGACAGAGTCACTCAATCACTCACTCGCTCTCGGGCAGTGTGGAAGGTGAGAGGTAGGAAACGAGGACAGAGTCACTCACTCTCTCACTCACTCTTGGGCATTGTGGAAGGTGAGAGGTAGGAAATAAGGACAGAGTCACTCACTCACTCACTCACGGGCATTGTGGAAGGAGAGAGGTAGGAAATGGGGACAGAGTCACTCACTCACTCACTCTCGGGCAGTGTGGAAGGTGAGAGGTAGGAAATGAGGACAGAGTCACTCACTCACTCACTCTCGGGCTGTGTGGAAGGACAGAGGTAAGAAATGGGGACAGAGTCACTCACACACTCACTCTCGGGCTGAGGGGATGGTGAGAGGTAGGAAATGAGGACAGAGTCTCTCACTCACTCACTCTCGTGCAGTGTGGAAGGAGAGAGGTAGGAAATAAGGACAGAGTCACTCACTCACTTACTCTCGGGCTGTGTGGAAGGAGAGAGGTAGGAAATAAGGACAGAGTCACTCACTCACTCACTCTCGGGCTGTGTGCAAGGTGAGAGGAAGGGAATGAGGACAGAGTCACTCACTCACTCACTCACTCACTCTCGGGCTGTGTGGAAGGAGAGAGGTAGGAAATGAGGACAAAGTCACTCACTCACTCCCTCTCGGGCAATGTGGAAGGAGAGAGGTCGGAAATGAGCACAGAGTCACTCACTCACTCACTCTCGGTCAGTGTGGAGTGAGAGAGGTAGGAAATGAGGACAGACTCACTCACTCACTCACTCTCGGGCATTGTGGAAGGAGAGAGTTAGGAAATGAGGACAGAGTTACTCACTCACTCACTCACACATTCTCGGGCAGTGTGGAAAGAGAGAGGTAGGAAATGAGGACAGATTCACTCATTCACTCACTCTCGGGCATTGTGGAAGGCGAGAGGTAGGAAATGGGGACAGAGTCACTCACACACTCACTCACTCTCGGGCATTGTGGAAGGAGAGAGGTAGGAAAGAAGGACAGAGTCACTCACTCGCTCACTCACTCTCGGGCTGTGTTCAAGGTGAGAGGAAGGGAATGAGGACAGAGTCACTCACTCACTCTCGGGCTGTGTGGCTGGAGAGAGTTAGGAAATGAGGACAGAGTCACTCACTCACTCACGCTCGGGATGTGTGGAAGGAGTGAGGTAGGAAATGAGGACCGAGTAACTCACTCATTCTCGGGCTGTGTGGATGGAGAGAGGTAGGAAATGAGGATAGAGTCACTCACTCACTCGCTCTCAGGCTGTGTGGAAGGTGTGAGGTAGGAAATGAGGATAGAGTCACTCAATCACTCACTCGCTCTCGGGCAGTGTGGAAGGTGAGAGGTAGGAAATGAGGACAGAGTCACTCACTCTCTCACTCACTCTTGGGCATTGTGGAAGGTGAGAGGTAGAAAATAAGGACAGAGTCACTCACTCACTCACTCACGGGCATTGTGGAAGGAGAGAGGTAGGAAATGGGGACAGAGTCACTCACTCACTCACTCTCGGGCAGTGTGGAAGGTGAGAGGTAGGAAATGAGGACAGAGTCACTCACTCACTCACTCTCGGGCATTGTGGAAGGACAGAGGTAAGAAATGGGGACAGAGTCACTCACACACTCACTCTCGGGCTGTGTGGAAGGACAGAGGTAAGAAATGGGGACAGAGTCACTCACACACTCACTCTCGGGCTGAGGGGATGGTGAGAGGTAGGAAATGAGGACAGAGTCACTCACTCACTCACTCTCGGGCAGTGTGGAAGGAGAGAAGTAGGAAATGAGGACAGAGTCACTCACTCACTATCGGGCTGTGTGGAAGGAAAGAGGTAGGAAATGGGGACAGAGTCACTCACTCACTCACTCTCGGGCATTGTGGAAGGAGAGAGGTAGGAAATAAGGACAGAGTCACTCACTCACTCACTCTCGGGCTGTGTGCAAGGTGAGAGGAAGGGAATGAGGACAGAGTCACTCACTCACTCACTCACTCTCGGGTTGTGTGGAAGGAGTGAGGTAGGAAATGAGGACAGAGGCACTCACTCACTCACTAACTCTCGGGCTGAGTGGATGGTGAGAAGAAGGGAATGAGGACAGAGTCACTCACTCACTCGCTCTCGGGCTCTGTGGAAGGAGAGAGGTAGGAAATGGGGACAGAGTCACTCACTCACTCACTCGCTCTCGGGCAGTGTAGAAGGTGAGAGGTAGGAAATGAAGACAGAGTCACTCACTCACTCACTCTTTGGCAGTGTGGAATGTGAGAGGTAGGAAATAAGGACAGAGTCACTCACTCATACACTCTCGGGCATTGTGGAAGGAGAGTGGTAAGAAATGAGGACAGAGTCACTCACTCACTCTCGGGCTGTGTGGAAGGAGAGAGGTAGGAAATGATGACAAAGTCACTCACTCACTCACTCTCGGGCAGTGTGGTAGGAGAGAGGTAGGAAATGAGGACAGAGTCACTCACTCACTCACTCTCGGGCAGTGTGGAAGGGGAGAGGTAGGAAATGAGGACAGAGTCATTCACTCACTCACTCTCGGGCTGTGTGGAAGGAGAGAGGTAGGAAATGAGGACAGAGTCACTCACTCACTCACTCACTCACGGGTTGTGTGAAAGGAGAGAGGCAGGAAATGAGGACAGAGTCACTCACTCACTCACTCTCGGGCAGTGTGGAAGGAGAGAGGTAGGAAATGGGGACAGAGTCACTCACTCACTCACCCTCGGTCAGTGTGGAAGGAGAGAGGTAGGAAATGAGGACAGAGTCACTCACTCACTCATTCTCGGGCAGTGTGGAAGGAGAGAGGTAGGAAATGGGGACAGAGTCACTCACTCACCACTCTCGGGCTGTGTGCAAGGTGAGAGGAAGGGAATGAGGACAGAGTCACTCACTCACTCACTCACTCGGGCTGTGTGGATGGAGAGAGGTAGGAAATGAGGTCAGTCACTCACTCACTCTCTCTTGGGCAGTGTGGGAGGTGAGAGGTAGGAAATGAGGACAGAGTCACTCACTCACTCACTCACTCATTCTCGGGCAGTGTGGAAGGAGAGAGGTAGGAAATGAGGACAGAGTCACTCACTCACTCACTCTCGGGCTGTGTGGAAGGAGAGAGGTAGGAAATGAGGACAATGTCACTCACTCACTCACTCTCGGTCAGTGTGGAAGGAGAGAGGTAGGAAATGAGGACAGATTCACTCACTCACTGACTCTCGGGCATTGTGGAAGGAGAGAGTTAGGAAATGAGGACAGAGTTACTCACTCACTCACTCACACATTCTCGGGCAGTGTGGAAGGAGAGAGGTAGGAAATGAGGACAGATTCACTCACTCACTCACTCTCGGGCATTGTGGAAGGAGAGAGGTAGGAAATGGGGACAGAGTCACTCACACACTCACTCACTCTCGGGCATTGTGGAAGGATAGAGGTAGGAAAGAAGGACAGAGTCACTCACTCGCTCACTCACTCTCGGGCTGTGTTCAAGGTGAGAGGAAGGGAATGAGGACAGAGTCACTCACTCACTCACTCACTCTCGGGCTGTGTTGCTGGAGAGAGTTAGGAAATGAGGACAGAGCCACTCACTCACTCACTCTCGGGATGTGTGGAAGGAGTGAGGTAGGAAATGAGGACCGAGTAACTCACTCACTCTCGGGCTGTGTGGATGGAGAGAGGTAGGAAATGAGGACAGAGTCACTCACTCACTCACTCTCAGGCTGTGTGGAAGCTGTGAGGTAGGAAATGAGGACAGAGTCACTCAATCACTCACTCGCTCTCGGGCAGTGTGGAAGGTGAGAGGTAGGAAATGAGGACAGAGTCACTCACTCTCTCACTCACTCTTGGGCATTGTGGAAGGTGAGAGGTAGGAAATAAGGACAGAGTCACTCACTCACTCACTCACGGGCATTGTGGAAGGAGAGAGGTAGGAAATGGGGACAGAGTCACTCACTCACTCAATCTCGGGCTGTGTGGAAGGACAGAGGTAAGAAATGGGGACAGAGTCACTCAAACACTCACTCTCGGGCTGAGGGGATGGTGAGAGGTAGGAAATGAGGACAGAGTCACTCACTCACTCACTCTCGTGCAGTGTGGAAGGAGTGAGGTAGGAAATGGGGACAGAGTCACTCACTCACTCACTCTCGGGCTGTGTGGAAGGAGAGAGGTAGGAAATAAGGACAGAGTCACTCACTCACTCACTCTCGGGCTGTGTGAAAGGTGAGAGGTAGGAAAGAAGGACAGAGTCACTCACTCACTCACTCACTCACTCACTCACTCTCGGGCTGTGTGCAAGGTGAGAGGAAGGGAATGAGGACAGAGTCACTCACTCACTCACTCACTCTCGGGCAGTGTGGAAGGAGAGAGGTAGGAAATGGGGACAGAGTCACTCACTCACTCACTCTCGGGCATTGTGGAAGGAGAGAGGTAGGAAAGAAGGACAGAGTCACTCACTCACTCACTCACTCTCGGGCTGTGTTCAAGTTGAGAGGAAGGGAATGAGGACAGAGTCACTCACTCACTCACTCACTCTCGGGCTGTGTGGCTGGAGAGAGTTAGGAAATGAGGACAGAGTCACTCACCCACTCACGCTCGGGATGTGTGGAAGGAGTGAGGTAGGAAATGAGGACCGAGTAACTCACTCACTCTCGGGCTGTGTGGATGGAGAGAGGTAGGAAATGAGGACAGAGTCACTCACTCACTCACTCACGGGCATTGTGGAAGGAGAGAGGTAGGAAATGGGGACAGAGTCACTCACTCACTCACTCTCGGGCAGTGTGGAAGGTGAGAGGTAGGAAATGAGGACAGAGTCACTCACTCACTCACTCTCGGGCTGTGTGCAAGGTGAGAGGAAGGGAATGAGGACAGAGTCACTTACTCACTCACTCACTCTCTGGTTGTGTGGAAGGAGTGAGGTAGGAAATGAGGACAGAGGCACTCACTCACTCACTAACTCTCGGGCTGAGTGGATGGTGAGAAGAAGGGAATGAGGACAGAGTCACTCACTCACTCGCTCTCGGGCTCTGTGGAAGGAGAGAAGTAGGAAATGGGGACAGATTCACTCACTCACTTACTCTCGGGCAGTGTGGAAGGAGAGAGGTAGGAAATGAGGACAGAGTCACTCACTCACTCACTCTCGGGCTGTGTGGAAGGAGAGAGGGAGGAATTGAGGACAGATTCACTCACTCACTCTCTCTTGGGCAGTGTGGGAGGTGAGAGGTAGGAAATGAGGACAGAGTCACTCACTCACTCACTCACTCATTCTCGGGCAGTGTGGAAGGAGAGAGGTAGGAAATGGGAACAGAGTCATTCACTCACTTACTCTCGGGCAGTATGGAATGTGAGAGGTAGGAAATGAGGACAAAGTCACTCACTCACTCACTCTCGGGCTGTGTGGAAGGAGAGAGGTAGGAAATGAGGACAGAGTCACTCACTCACTCACTCTCGGGCTGTGTGGAAGGAGAGAGGTAGGAAATGAGGACAATGTCACTCACTCACTCACTCTCGGTCAGTGTGGAAGGAGAGAGGTAGGAAATGAGGACAGATTCACTCACTCACTGACTCTCGGGCATTGTGGAAGGAGAGAGTTAGGAAATGAGGACAGAGTTACTCACTCACTCACTCACACATTCTCGGGCAGTGTGGAAGGAGAGAGGTAGGAAATGAGGACAGATTCACTCACTCACTCACTCTCGGGCATTGTGGAAGGAGAGAGGTAGGAAATGGGGACAGAGTCACTCACACACTCACTCACTCTCGGGCATTGTGGAAGGAGAGAGGTAGGAAAGAAGGACAGAGTCACTCACTCGCTCACTCACTCTCGGGCTGTGTTCAAGGTGAGAGGAAGGGAATGAGGACAGAGTTACTCACTCACTCACTCACACATTCTCGGGCAGTGTGGAAGGAGAGAGGTAGGAAATGAGGACAGATTCACTCACTCACTCACTCTCGGGCATTGTGGAAGGAGAGAGGTAGGAAATGAGGACAGAGTCACTCACTCACTCACTCACTCTCGGGCATTGTGGAAGGAGAGAGGTAGGAAAGAAGGACAGAGTCACTCACTCACTCACTCACTCTCGGGCTGTGTGGCTGGAGAGAGTTAGGAAATGAGGACAGAGCCACTCACTCACTCACGCTCGGGATGTGTGGAAGGAGTGAGGTAGGAAATGAGGACCGAGTAACTCACTCACTCTCGGGCTGTGTGGATGGAGAGAGGTAGGAAATGAGGACAGAGTCACTCACTCACTCACTCTCAGGCTGTGTGGAAGCTGTGAGGTAGGAAATGAGGACAGAGTCACTCAATCACTCACTCGCTCTCGGGCAGTGTGGAAGGTGAGAGGTAGGAAATGAGGACAGAGTCACTCACTCTCTCACTCACTCTTGGGCATTGTGGAAGGTGAGAGGTAGGAAATAAGGACAGAGTCACTCACTCACTCACTCACGGGCATTGTGGAAGGAGAGAGGTAGGAAATGGGGACAGAGTCACTCACTCACTCACTCTCGGGCAGTGTGGAAGGTGAGAGGTAGGAAATGAGGACAGAGTCACTCACTCACTCACTCTCGGGTTGTGTGGAAGGAGTGAGGTAGGAAATGAGGACAGAGGCACTCGCTCACTCACTCACTCTCGGGCATTGTGGAAGGAGAGAGGTAGGAAAGAAGGACAGAGTCACTCACTCGCTCACTCACTCTCGGGCTGTGTTCAAGTTGAGAGGAAGGGAATGAGGACAGAGTCACTCACTCACTCACTCACTCTCGGGCTGTGTGGCTGGAGAGAGTTAGGAAATGAGGACAGAGTCACTCACTCACTCACGCTCGGGATGTGTGGAAGGAGTGAGGTAGGAAATGAGGACCGAGTAACTCACTCACTCTCGGGCTGTGTGGATGGAGAGAGGTAGGAAATGAGGACAGAGTCACTCACTCACTCACTCACTCACTCTCAGGCTGTGTGGAAGCTGTGAGGTAGGAAATGAGGACAGAGTCACTCAATCACTCACTCGCTCTCGGGCAGTGTGGAAGGTGAGAGGTAGGAAATGAGGACAGAGTCACTCACTCTCTCACTCACTCTTGGGCATTGTGGAAGGTGAGAGGTAGGAAATAAGGACAGAGTCACTCACTCACTCACTCTCGGGCTGTGTGGATGGAGAGAGGTAGGAAATGGGGACAGAGTCACTCACTCACTCACTCTCGGGCAGTGTGGAAGGTGAGAGGTAGGAAATGAGGACAGAGTCACTCACTCACTCACTCTCGGGCTGTGTGGAAGGAGAGAGGTAGGAAATGAGGACAGAGTCACTCACTCACTCACTCTCGGGCATTGTGGAAGGACAGAGGTAAGAAATGGGGACAGAGTCACTCACACACTCACTCTCGGGCTGAGGGGATGGTGAGAGGTAGGAAATGAGGACAGAGTCTCTCACTCACTCACTCTCGTGCAGTGTGGAAGGAGAGAGGTAGGAAATAAGGACAGAGTCACTCACTCACTCACTCTCGGGCTGTGTGCAAGGTGAGAGGAAGGGAATGAGGACAGAGTCACTTACTCACTCACTCACTCTCGGGTTGTGTGGAAGGAGTGAGGTAGGAAATGAGGACAGAGTCACTCACTCACTCGCTCTCGGGCTCTGTGGAAGGAGAGAAGTAGGAAATGGGGACAGATTCACTCACTCACTCTCGGGCAGTGTGGAAGGAGAGAGGTCGGAAATGAGGACAGAGTCACTCACTCACTCACTCTCGGGCTGTGTGGAAGGAGAGAGGTAGGAAATGAGGACAGATTCACTCACTCACTCACTCTCGGGCAGTGTGGATGGACAGAGGTAGGAAATGAGGACAGAGTCACTCACTCTCTCACTCACTCTTGTGCAGTGTGGAAGGTGAGAGGTAGGAAATAAGGACAGAGTCACTCACTCACTCACTCACTCGGTCAGTGTGGAAGGAGAGAGGTAGGAAATGAGGACAGAGTCACTCACTCACTCATTCTCGGGCAGTGTGGAAGGAGAGAGGTAGGAAATGGGGACAGAGTCACTCACTCACTCACTCACTCATTCTCGGGCAGTGTGGAAGGAGAGAGGTAGGAAATGGGGATAGAGTCACTCACTCACTCACTCTCGGGCTGTGTGCAAGGTGAGAGGAAGGGAATTAGGACTGAGTCACTCACTCACTCACTCTCGGGCTGTGTGGATGGAGAGAGGTAGGAAATGAGAACAGAGTCACTCACTCACTCACTCACGGGTTGTGTGAAAGGAGAGAGGTAGGAAATGAGGACAGAGTCACTCACTCACTCACTCTCGGGCAGTGTGGAAGGAGAGAGGTAGGAAATGGGGACAGAGTCACTCACTCACTCACCCTCGGTCAGTGTGGAAGGAGAGAGGTAGGAAATGAGGACAGAGTCACTCACTCACTCATTCTCGGGCAGTGTGGAAGGAGAGAGGTAGGAAATGGGGACAGAGTCACTCACTCACCACTCTCGGGCTGTGTGCAAGGTGAGAGGAAGGGAATGAGGACAGAGTCACTCACTCACTCACTCACTCGGGCTGTGTGGATGGAGAGAGGTAGGAAATGAGGTCAGTCACTCACTCACTCTCTCTTGGGCAGTGTGGGAGGTGAGAGGTAGGAAATGAGGACAGAGTCACTCACTCACTCACTCACTCATTCTCGGGCAGTGTGGAAGGAGAGAGGTAGGAAATGAGGACAGAGTCACTCACTCACTCACTCTCGGGCTGTGTGGAAGGAGAGAGGTAGGAAATGAGGACAATGTCACTCACTCACTCACTCTCGGTCAGTGTGGAAGGAGAGAGGTAGGAAATGAGGACAGATTCACTCACTCACTGACTCTCGGGCATTGTGGAAGGAGAGAGTTAGGAAATGAGGACAGAGTTACTCACTCACTCACTCACACATTCTCGGGCAGTGTGGAAGGAGAGAGGTAGGAAATGAGGACAGATTCACTCACTCACTCACTCTCGGGCATTGTGGAAGGAGAGAGGTAGGAAATGGGGACAGAGTCACTCACACACTCACTCACTCTCGGGCATTGTGGAAGGAGAGAGGTAGGAAAGAAGGACAGAGTCACTCACTCGCTCACTCACTCTCGGGCTGTGTTCAAGGTGAGAGGAAGGGAATGAGGACAGAGTCACTCACTCACTCACTCACTCTCGGGCTGTGTTGCTGGAGAGAGTTAGGAAATGAGGACAGAGCCACTCACTCACTCACTCTCGGGATGTGTGGAAGGAGTGAGGTAGGAAATGAGGACCGAGTAACTCACTCACTCTCGGGCTGTGTGGATGGAGAGAGGTAGGAAATGAGGACAGAGTCACTCACTCACTCACTCTCAGGCTGTGTGGAAGCTGTGAGGTAGGAAATGAGGACAGAGTCACTCAATCACTCACTCGCTCTCGGGCAGTGTGGAAGGTGAGAGGTAGGAAATGAGGACAGAGTCACTCACTCTCTCACTCACTCTTGGGCATTGTGGAAGGTGAGAGGTAGGAAATAAGGACAGAGTCACTCACTCACTCACTCACGGGCATTGTGGAAGGAGAGAGGTAGGAAATGGGGACAGAGTCACTCACTCACTCACTCTCGGGCTGTGTGGAAGGTGAGAGGTAGGAAATGAGGACAGAGTCACTCACTCACTCAATCTCGGGCTGTGTGGAAGGACAGAGGTAAGAAATGGGGACAGAGTCACTCACACACTCACTCTCGGGCTGAGGGGATGGTGAGAGGTAGGAAATGAGGACAGAGTCACTCACTCACTCACTCTCGTGCAGTGTGGAAGGAGTGAGGTAGGAAATGGGGACAGAGTCACTCACTCACTCACTCTCGGGCTGTGTGGAAGGTGAGAGGTAGGAAATGAGAACAGAGTCACTCACTCACTCACTCACTCTCGGGCTGTGTGAAAGGTGAGAGGAAGGGAATGAGGACAGAGTCACTCACTCACTCACTCACTCTCGGGTTGTGTGGAAGGAGTGAGGTAGGAAATGAGGACAGAGGCACTCACTCACTCACTAACTCTAGGGCAGTGTGGAAGGAGAGAGGTAGGAAATGGGGACAGAGTCACTCACTCACTCACTCTCGGGCATTGTGGAAGGAGAGAGGTAGGAAAGTAGGACAGAGTCACTCACTCACTCACTCACTCTCGGGCTGTGTTCAAGTTGAGAGGAAGGGAATGAGGACAGAGTCACTCACTCACTCACTCACTCTCGGGCTGTGTGGCTGGAGAGAGTTAGGAAATGAGGACAGAGTCACTCACCCACTCACGCTCGGGATGTGTGGAAGGAGTGAGGTAGGAAATGAGGACCGAGTAACTCACTCACTCTCGGGCTGTGTGGATGGAGAGAGGTAGGAAATGAGGACAGAGTCACTCACTCACTCACTCGCTCTCGGGCAGTGTGGAAGGTGAGAGGTAGGAAACGAGGACAGAGTCACTCACTCTCTCACTCACTCTTGGGCATTGTGGAAGGTGAGAGGTAGGAAATAAGGACAGAGTCACTCACTCACTCACTCACGGGCATTGTGGAAGGAGAGAGGTACGAAATGGGGACAGAGTCACTCACTCACTCACTCTCGGGCAGTGTGGAAGGTGAGAGGTAGGAAATGAGGACAGAGTCACTCACTCACTCACTCTCGGGCTGTGTGCAAGGTGAGAGGAAGGGAATGAGGACAGAGTCACTCACTCACTCTCTGGTTGTGTGGAAGGAGTGAGGTAGGAAATGAGGACAGAGGCACTCACTCACTCACTAACTCTCGGGCTGAGTGGATGGTGAGAAGAAGGGAATGAGGACAGAGTCACTCACTCACTCGCTCTCGGGCTCTGTGGAAGGAGAGAAGTAGGAAATGGGGACAGATTCACTCACTCACTTACTCTCGGGCAGTGTGGAAGGAGAGAGGTAGGAAATGAGGACAGTCACTCACTCACTCACTCTCGGGCTGTGTGGAAGGAGAGAGGTAGGAAATGAGGACAGATTCACTCACTCACTCTCTCTTGGGCAGTGTGGGAGGTGAGAGGTAGGAAATGAGGACAGAGTCACTCACTCACTCACTCACTCATTCTCGGGCAGTGTGGAAGGAGAGAGGTAGGAAATGGGAACAGAGTCACTCACTCACTTACTCTCGGGCAGTGTGGAATGTGAGAGGTAGGAAATGAGGACAAAGTCACTCACTCACTCACTCTCGGGCTGTGTGGAAGGAGAGAGGTAGGAAATGAGGACAGAGTCACTCACTCACTCACTCTCGGGCTGTGTGGAAGGAGAGAGGGAGGAAATGAGGACAATGTCACTCACTCACTCACTCTCGGTCAGTGTGGAAGGAGAGAGGTAGGAAATGAGGACAGATTCACTCACTCACTGACTCTCGGGCATTGTGGAAGGAGAGAGTTAGGAAATGAGGACAGAGTTACTCACTCACTCACTCACACATTCTCGGGCAGTGTGGAAGGAGAGAGGTAGGAAATGAGGACAGATTCACTCACTCACTCACTCTCGGGCATTGTGGAAGGAGAGAGGTAGGAAATGGGGACAGAGTCACTCACACACTCACTCACTCTCGGGCATTGTAGAAGGAGAGAGGTAGGAAAGAAGGACAGAGTCACTCACTCGCTCACTCACTCTCGGGCTGTGTTCAAGGTGAGAGGAAGGGAATGAGGACAGAGTCACTCACTCACTCACTCACTCTCGGGCATTGTGGAAGGAGAGAGGTAGGAAAGAAGGACAGAGTCACTCACTCACTCACTCACTCTCGGGCTGTGTGGCTGGAGAGAGTTAGGAAATGAGGACAGAGCCACTCACTCACTCACGCTCGGGATGTGTGGAAGGAGTGAGGTAGGAAATGAGGACCGAGTAACTCACTCACTCTCGGGCTGTGTGGATGGAGAGAGGTAGGAAATGAGGACAGAGTCACTCACTCACTCTCGGGCTGTGTGGATGGAGAGAGGTAGGAAATGAGGACAGAGTCACTCACTCACTCACTCTCAGGCTGTGTGGAAGCTGTGAGGTAGACAATGAGGACAGAGTCACTCAATCACTCACTCGCTCTCGGGCAGTGTGGAAGGTGAGAGGTAGGAAATGAGGACAGAGTCACTCACTCTCTCACTCACTCTTGGGCATTGTGGAAGGTGAGAGGTAGGAAATAAGGACAGAGTCACTCACTCACTCACTCTCGGGCAGTGTGGAAGGTGAGAGGTAGGAAATGAGGACAGAGTCACTCACTCACTCACTCTCGGGCTGTGTGGAAGGACAGAGGTAGGAAATAAGGACAGAGTCACTCACACACTCACTCTCGGGCTGTGTGCAAGGTGAGAGGAAGGGAATGAGGACAGAGTCACTTACTCACTCACTCACTCTCGGGTTGTGTGGAAGGAGTGAGGTAGGAAATGAGGACAGAGGCACTCGCTCACTCACTCACTCTCGGGCATTGTGGAAGGAGAGAGGTAGGAAAGAAGGACAGAGTCACTCACTCACTCACTCACTCTCGGGCTGTGTGGCTGGAGAGAGTTAGGAAATGAGGACAGAGTCACTCACTCACTCACGCTCGGGATGTGTGGAAGGAGTGAGGTAGGAAATGAGGACCGAGTAACTCACTCACTCTCGGGCTGTGTGGATGGAGAGAGGTAGGAAATGAGGACAGAGTCACTCACTCACTCACTCTCGGGCTGAGGGGATGGTGAGAGGTAGGAAATGAGGACAGAGTCACTCACTCACTCACTCACTCACTCACTCTCAGGCTGTGTGGAAGCTGTGAGGTAGGAAATGAGGACAGAGTCACTCACTCACTCACTCACTCTCAGGCTGTGTGGAAGCTGTGAGGTAGGAAATGAGGACAGAGTCACTCAATCACTCACTCGCTCTCGGGCAGTGTGGAAGGTGAGAGGTAGGAAACGAGGACAGAGTCACTCACTCACTCACTCACTCTCGGGCAGTGTGGAAGGTGAGAGGTAGGAAATGAGGACAGAGTCACTCACTCACTCTCGGGCTGTGTGGAAGGAGTGAGGTAGGAAATGAGGACAGAGTCACTCACTCACTCACTCTCGGGCTGTGTGGAAGGACAGAGGTAAGAAATGGGGACAGAGTCACTCACACACTCACTCTCGGGCTGAGGGGATGGTGAGAGGTAGGAAATGAGGACAGAGTCTCTCACTCACTCACTCTCGTGCAGTGTGGAAGGAGAGAGGTAGGAAATAAGGACAGAGTCACTCACTCACTCACTCTCGGGCTGTGTGCAAGGTGAGAGGAAGGGAATGAGGACAGAGTCACTCACTCACTCACTCTCGGGTTGTGTGGAAGGAGTGAGGTAGGAAATGAGGACAGAGGCACTCACTCACTCACTAACTCTCGGGCTGAGTGGATGGTGAGAAGAAGGGAATGAGGACAGAGTCACTCACTCACTCGCTCTCGGGCTCTGTGGAAGGAGAGAAGTAGGAAATGGGGACAGATTCACTCACTCACTTACTCTCGGGCAGTGTGGAAGGAGAGAGGTAGGAAATGAGGACAGAGTCACTCAGTCACTCACTCTCGGGCTGTGTGGAAGGAGAGAGGTAGGAAATGAGGACAGATTCACTCACTCACTCACTCTCGGACAGTGTGGATGGACAGAGGTAGGAAATGAGGACAGAGTCACTCACTCTCTCACTCACTCTTGTGCAGTGTGGAAGGTGAGAGGTAGGAAATAAGGACAGAGTCACTCACTCACTCACTCACTCGGTCAGTGTGGAAGGAGAGAGGTAGGAAATGAGGACAGAGTCACTCACTCACTCATTCTCGGGCAGTGTGGAAGGAGAGAGGTAGGAAATGGGGACAGAGTCACTCACTCACTCACTCACTCATTCTCGGGCAGTGTGGAAGGAGAGAGGTAGGAAATGGGGATAGAGTCACTCACTCACTCACTCTCGGGCTGTGTGCAAGGTGAGAGGAAGGGAATTAGGACTGAGTCACTCACTCACTCACTCTCGGGCTGTGTGGAAGGAGCGAGGTAGGAAATGAGGACAAAGTCACTCACTCACTCACTCTCGGGCAGTGTGGAAGGAGAGAGGTAGGAAATGAGGACAGAGTCACTCACTCACTGTCGGTCAGTGTGGAAGGAGAGAGGTAGGAAATGAGGAAAGAGTCACTCACTCACTCACTCGCTCATGGGCTGTGTGGAAGGAGAGAGGTCGGAAATGAGGACAGAGTCACTCACTCACTCACTCACTCTCGGTCAGTGTGGAAGGTGAGAGGTAGGAAATGAGGACAGATTCACTCACTCACTCACTCTCGGGCAGTGTGGATGGACAGAGGTAGGAAATGAGGACAGAGTCACTCACTCTCTCACTCACTCTTGGGCAGTGTGGAAGGTGAGAGGTAGGAAATAAGGACAGAGTCACTCACTCACTCACTCACTCGGTCAGTGTGGAAGGAGAGAGGTAGGAAATGAGGACAGAGTCACTCACTCACTCATTCTCGGGCAGTGTGGAAGGAGAGAGGTAGGAAATGGGGATAGAGTCACTCACTCACTCTCGGGCTGTGTGCAAGGTGAGAGGAAGGGAATTAGGACAGAGTCACTCACTCACTCACTCTCGGGCTGTGTGGATGGAGTGAGGTAGGAAATGAGGACAGTCACTCACTCACTCACTCTTGGGCAGTGTGGAAGGTGAGAGGTAGGAAATGAGGACAGAATCACTTACTCACTCGCTCTCGGGCTTTGTGGAAGGAGTGAGGTTGGGAATAAGGACAGAGTCACTCACTCACTCACTCACTCTTGGGCATTGTGGAAGGTGAGAGGTAGGAAATAAGGACAGAGTCACTCACTCACTCACTCACTCACTCTCGGGTTGTGTGGAAGGAGTGAGGTAGGAAATGAGGACAGAGGCACTCACTCACTCACTAACTCTCGGGCTGAGTGGATGGTGAGAAGAAGGGAATGAGGACAGAGTCACTCACTCACTCGCTCTCGGGCTCTGTGGAAGGAGAGAAGTAGGAAATGGGGACAGATTCACTCACTCACTTACTCTCGGGCAGTGTGGAAGGAGAGAGGTAGGAAATGAGGACAGAGTCACTCACTCACTCACTCTCGGGCTGTGTGGAAGGAGAGAGGTAGGAAATGAGGACAGATTCACTCACTCACTCTCTCTTGGGCAGTGTGGGAGGTGAGAGGTAGGAAATGAGGACAGAGTCACTCACTCACTCACTCACTCATTCTCGGGCAGTGTGGAAGGAGAGAGGTAGGAAATGGGAACAGAGTCACTCACTCACTCACTCTCGGGCAGTGTGGAAGGAGAGAGGTAGGAAATGAGGACAGAGTCACTCACTCACTCACTCTCGGGCTGTGTGGAAGGAGAGAGGTAGGAAATGAGGACAATGTCACTCACTCACTCACTCTCGGTCAGTGTGGAAGGAGAGAGGTAGGAAATGAGGACAGATTCACTCACTCACTGACTCTCGGGCATTGTGGAAGGAGAGAGTTAGGAAATGAGGACAGAGTTACTCACTCACTCGCTCACACATTCTCGGGCAGTGTGGAAGGAGAGAGGTAGGAAATGAGGACAGATTCACTCACTCACTCACTCTCGGGCATTGTGGAAGGAGAGAGGTAGGAAATGGGGACAGAGTCACTCACACACTCACTCACTCTCGGGCATTGTGGAAGGAGAGAGGTAGGAAAGAAGGACAGAGTCACTCACTCGCTCACTCACTCTCGGGCTGTGTTCAAGGTGAGAGGAAGGGAATGAGGACAGAGTCACTCACTCACTCACTCACTCTCGGGCTGTGTGGCTGGAGAGAGTTAGGAAATGAGGACAGAGCCACTCACTCACTCACGCTCGGGATGTGTGGAAGGAGTGAGGTAGGAAATGAGGACCGAGTAACTCACTCACTCTCGGGCTGTGTGGATGGAGAGAGGTAGGAAATGAGGACAGAGTCACTCACTCACTCTCAGGCTGTGTGGAAGCTGTGAGGTAGGAAATGAGGACAGAGTCACTCAATCACTCACTCGCTCTCGGGCAGTGTGGAAGGTGAGAGGTAGGAAATGAGGACAGAGTCACTCACTCACTCACTCACTCTCGGGCTCTGTGGAAGGAGAGAGGTAGGAAATGAGGACAGATTCACTCACTCACTGACTCTCGGGCATTGTGGAAGGAGAGAGTTAGGAAATGAGGACAGAGTTACTCACTCACTCGCTCACACATTCTCGGGCAGTGTGGAAGGAGAGAGGTAGGAAATGAGGACAGATTCACTCACTCACTCACTCTCGGGCATTGTGGAAGGAGAGAGGTAGGAAATGGGGACAGAGTCACTCACACACTCACTCACTCTCGGGCATTGTGGCAGGAGAGAGGTAGGAAAGAAGGACAGAGTCACTCACTCGCTCACTCACTCTCGGGCTGTGTTCAAGGTGAGAGGAAGGGAATGAGGACAGAGTCACTCACTCACTCACTCACTCTCGGGCTGTGTGGCTGGAGAGAGTTAGGAAATGAGGACAGAGCCACTCACTCACTCACGCTCGGGATGTGTGGAAGGAGTGAGGTAGGAAATGAGGACCGAGTAACTCACTCACTCTCGGGCTGTGTGGATGGAGAGAGGTAGGAAATGAGGACAGAGTCACTCACTCACTCTCAGGCTGTGTGGAAGCTGTGAGGTAGGAAATGAGGACAGAGTCACTCAATCACTCACTCGCTCTCGGGCAGTGTGGAAGGTGAGAGGTAGGAAATGAGGACAGAGTCACTCACTCTCTCACTCACTCTTGGGCATTGTGGAAGGTGAGAGGTAGGAAATAAGGACAGAGTCACTCACTCACTCACTCACGGGCATTGTGGAAGGAGAGAGGTAGGAAATGGGGACAGAGTCACTCACTCACTCACTCTCGGGCAGTGTGGAAGGTGAGAGGTAGGAAATGAGGACAGAGTCACTCACTCACTCACTCTCGGGCTGTGTGGAAGGACAGAGGTAAGAAATGGGGACAGAGTCACTCAAACACTCACTCTCGGGCTGAGGGGATGGTGAGAGGTAGGAAATGAGGACAGAGTCACTCACTCACTCACTCTCGTGCAGTGTGGAAGGAGAGAGGTAGGAAATAAGGACAGAGTCACTCACTCACTCACTCTCGGGTTGTGTGGAAGGAGTGAGGTAGGAAATGAGGACAGAGGCACTCACTCACTCACTAACTCTCGGGCACTGTGGAAGGAGAGAGGTAGGAAATGGGGACAGAGTCACTCACACACTCACTCACTCTCGGGCATTGTGGAAGGAGAGAGGTAGGAAAGAAGGACAGAGTCACTCACTCGCTCACTCACTCTCGGGCTGTGTTCAAGTTGAGAGGAAGGGAATGAGGACAGAGTCACTCACTCACTCACTCACTCTCGGGCTGTGTGGCTGGAGAGAGTTAGGAAATGAGGACAGAGTCACTCACTCACTCACTCACTCTCGGGTTGTGTGGAAGGAGTGAGGTAGGAAATGAGGACAGAGGCACTCAATCACTTACTCGCTCTCGGGCAGTGTAGAAGGCGAGAGGTAGGAAATGAGGACAGAGTCACTCACTCTCTCACTCACTCTTTGGCAGTGTGGAAGCTGAGAGGTAGGAAATGAGGACAGAGTCACTCACTCACTCACTCACTCTCGGGCAGTGTGGAAGGAGAGAGGTAGGAAATGAGGACAGAGTCACTCACTCACTCACTCACTCATTCTCGGGCAGTGTGGAAGGAGAGAGGTAGGAAATGAGGACAAAGTCACTCACTCACTCACTCTCGGGCTGTGTGGAAGGAGAGAGGTAGGAAATGAGGACAAAGTCACTCACTCACTCACTCTCGGGCAGTGTGGAAGGAGAGAGGTAGGAATTGAGGACAAAGTCACTCACTCACTCACTCTCGGGCAGTGTGGAAGGAGAGAGGTAGGAAATGAGGACAAAGTCACTCACTCACTCACTCTCGGGCAGTGTGGAAGGAGAGAGGTAGGAATTGAGGACAGAGTCACTCACTCACTCACGGGCTGTGTTGAAGGAGAGAGGTAGGAAATGAGGACAGAGTCACTCACTCACTGTCGGTCAGTGTGGAAGGAGAGAGGTAGGAAATGAGGACAGAGTCACTCACTCACTCACTCGCTCATGGGCTGTGTGGAAGGAGAGAGGTCGGAAATGAGGACAGAGTCACTCACTCACTCACTCACTCTCGATCAGTGTGGAAGGAGAGAGGTAGGAAATGAGGACAGAGTCACTCACTCACTCACTCTCGGGCAGTGTGGATGGACAGAGGTAGGAAATGAGGACAGAGTCACTCACTCTCTCACTCACTCTTGGGCAGTGTGGAAGGTGAGAGGTAGGAAATAAGGACAGAGTCACTCACTCACTCACTCACTCGGTCAGTGTGGAAGGAGAGAGGTAGGAAATGAGGACAGAGTCACTCACTCACTCATTCTCGGGCAGTGTGGAAGGAGAGAGGTAGGAAATGGGGATAGAGTCACTCACTCACTCTCGGGCTGTGTGCAAGGTGAGAGGAAGGGAATTAGGACAGAGTCACTCACTCACTCACTCTCGGGCTGTGTGGATGGAGAGAGGTAGGAAATGAGGACAGTCACTCACTCACTCACTCTCGGGCAGTGTGGAAGGTGAGAGGTAGGAAATGAGGACAGAGTCACTCACTCACTCACTCTCGGGCTGTGTGGAAGGACAGAGCTAAGAAATGGGGACAGAGTCACTCAAACACTCACTCTCGGGCTGAGGGGATGGTGAGAGGTAGGAAATGAGGACAGAGTCACTCACTCACTCACTCTCGTGCAGTGTGCAAGGTGAGAGGAAGGGAATTAGGACTGAGTCACTCACTCACTCACTCACTCTCGGGTTGTGTGGAAGGAGTGAGGTAGGAAATGAGGACAGAGGCACTCACTCTCTCACTCACTCTTTGGCAGTGTGGAAGCTGAGAGGTAGGAAATGAGGACAAAGTCACTCACTCACTCACTCTCGGGCTGTGTGGAAGGAGAGAGGTAGGAAATGAGGACAAAGTCTCTCACTCACTCACTCTCGGGCAGTGTGGAAGGAGAGAGGTAGGAATTGAGGACAGAGTCACTCACTCACTCACTCACTCACGGGCTGTGTTGAAGGAGAGAGGTAGGAAATGAGGACAGAGTCACTCACTCACTCACTCGCTCATGGGCTGTGTGGAAGGAGAGAGGTCGGAAATGAGGACAGAGTCACTCACTCACTCACTCACTCTTGGTCAGTGTGGAAGGAGAGAGGTAGGAAATGAGGACAGAGTCACTCACTCACTCACTCTCGGGCAGTGTTGGTGGACAGAGGTAGGAAATGAGGACAGAGTCACTCACTCTCTCACTCACTCTCGGGCAGTGTGGAAGGAGAGAGGTAGGAAATGAGGACAGAGTCACTCACTCACTCACTCACTCGGTCAGTGTGGAAGGAGAGAGGTAGGAAATGAGGACAGAGTCACTCACTCACTCATTCTCGGGCAGTGTGGAAGGAGAGAGGTAGGAAATGGGGATAGAGTCACACACTCACTCTCGGGCTGTGTGCAAGGTGAGAGGAAGGGAATTAGGACAGAGTCACTCACTCACTCACTCTCGGGCTGTGTGGATGGAGAGAGGTAGGAAATGAGGACAGTCACTCACTCACTCACTCTTGGGCAGTGTGGGAGGTGAGAGGTAGGAAATGAGGACAGAATCACTCTCTCACGCACTCTCGTGCTGAGTGGAAGGAGTGAGGTAGGAAATGAGGACAGAGTCACTCACTCACTCACTCTCGGGCTTTGTGGAAGGAGTGAGGTTGGGAATAAGGACAGAGTCACTCACTCACTCACTCACTCTTGGGCATTGTGGAAGGTGAGAGGTAGGAAATAAGGACAGAGTCACTCACTCACTCACTCACGGGCATTGTGGAAGGAGAGAGGTAGGAAATGGGGACAGAGTCACTCACTCACTCACTCTCGGGCAGTGTGGAAGGTGAGAGGTAGGAAATGAGGACAGAGTCACTCACTCACTCACTCTCGGGCTGTGTGGAAGGACAGAGGTAAGAAATGGGGACAGAGTCACTCACACACTCACTCTCGGGCTGAGGGGATGGTGAGAGGTAGGAAATGAGGACAGAGTCACTCACTCACTCACTCTCGGGCAGTGTGGAAGGAGAGAGGTAGGAAATAAGGACAGAGTCACTCACTCACTCACTCTCGGGCTGTGTGCAAGGTGAGAGGAAGGGAATTAGGACTGAGTCACTCACTCACTCACTCACTCTCGGGTTGTGTGGAAGGAGTGAGGTAGGAAATGAGGACAGAGGCACTCAATCACTCACTCGCTCTCCGGCAGTGTAGAAGGCGAGAGGTAGGAAATGAGGACAGAGTCACTCACTCTCTCACTCACTCTTTGGCAGTGTGGAAGCTGAGAGGTAGGAAATGAGGACAAAGTCACTCACTCACTCACTCTCGGGCTGTGTGGAAGGAGAGAGGTAGGAAATGAGGACAAAGTCTCTCACTCACTCACTCTCGGGCAGTGTGGAAGGAGTGAGGTAGGAAATGAGGACAGAGTCACTCACTCACTCACTCTCGGGCTTTGTGGAAGGAGTGAGGTTGGGAATAAGGACAGAGTCACTCACTCACTCACTCACTCTTGGGCATTGTGGAAGGTGAGAGGTAGGAAATAAGGACAGAGTCACTCACTCACTCACTCACGGGCATTGTGGAAGGAGAGAGGTAGGAAATGGGGACAGAGTCACTCACTCACTCACTCTCGGGCAGTGTGGAAGGTGAGAGGTAGGAAATGAGGACAGAGTCACTCACTCACTCACTCTCGGGCTGTGTGGAAGGACAGAGGTAAGAAATGGGGACAGAGTCACTCACACACTCACTCTCGGGCTGAGGGGATGGTGAGAGGTAGGAAATGAGGACAGAGTCACTCACTCACTCACTCTCGGGCAGTGTGGAAGGAGAGAGGTAGGAAATAAGGACAGAGTCACTCACTCACTCACTCTCGGGCTGTGTGCAAGGTGAGAGGAAGGGAATTAGGACTGAGTCACTCACTCACTCACTCACTCTCGGGTTGTGTGGAAGGAGTGAGGTAGGAAATGAGGACAGAGGCACTCAATCACTCACTCGCTCTCCGGCAGTGTAGAAGGCGAGAGGTAGGAAATGAGGACAGAGTCACTCACTCTCTCACTCACTCTTTGGCAGTGTGGAAGCTGAGAGGTAGGAAATGAGGACAAAGTCACTCACTCACTCACTCTCGGGCTGTGTGGAAGGAGAGAGGTAGGAAATGAGGACAAAGTCTCTCACTCACTCACTCTCGGGCAGTGTGGAAGGAGAGAGGTAGGAATTGAGGACAGAGTCACTCACTCACTCACTCACTCACGGGCTGTGTTGAAGGAGAGAGGTAGGAAATGAGGACAGAGTCACTCACTCACTCACTCGCTCATGGGCTGTGTGGAAGGAGAGAGGTCGGAAATGAGGACAGAGTCACTCACTCACTCACTCACTCTCGGTCAGTGTGGAAGGAGAGAGGTAGGAAATGAGGACAGAGTCACTCACTCACTCACTCTCGGGCAGTGTTGGTGGACAGAGGTAGGAAATGAGGACAGAGTCACTCACTCTCTCACTCACTCTCGGGCAGTGTGGAAGGAGAGAGGTAGGAAATGAGGACAGAGTCACTCACTCACTCACTCACTCGGTCAGTGTGGAAGGAGAGAGGTAGGAAATGAGGACAGAGTCACTCACTCACTCATTCTCGGGCAGTGTGGAAGGAGAGAGGTAGGAAATGGGGATAGAGTCACACACTCACTCTTGGGCTGTGTGCAAGGTGAGAGGAAGGGAATTAGGACAGAGTCACTCACTCACTCACTCTCGGGCTGTGTGGATGGAGAGAGGTAGGAAATGAGGACAGTCACTCACTCACTCACTCTTGGGCAGTGTGGGAGGTGAGAGGTAGGAAATGAGGACAGAATCACTCTCTCACGCACTCTCGTGCTGAGTGGAAGGAGTGAGGTAGGAAATGAGGACAGAGTCACTCACTCACTCACTCTCGGGCTTTGTGGAAGGAGTGAGGTTGGGAATAAGGACAGAGTCACTCACTCACTCACTCACTCTTGGGCATTGTGGAAGGTGAGAGGTAGGAAATAAGGACAGAGTCACTCACTCACTCACTCACGGGCATTGTGGAAGGAGAGAGGTAGGAAATGGGGACAGAGTCACTCACTCACTCACTCTCGGGCAGTGTGGAAGGTGAGAGGTAGGAAATGAGGACAGAGTCACTCACTCACTCACTCTCGGGCTGTGTGGAAGGACAGAGGTAAGAAATGGGGACAGAGTCACTCACACACTCACTCTCGGGCTGAGGGGATGGTGAGAGGTAGGAAATGAGGACAGAGTCACTCACTCACTCACTCTCGGGCAGTGTGGAAGGAGAGAGGTAGGAAATGAGGACAGAGTCACTCACTCACTATCGGGCTGTGTGGAAGGAGAGAGGTAGGAAATGGGGACAGAGTCACTCACTCACTCACTCTCGGGCATTGTGGAAGGAGAGAGGTAGGAAATAAGGACAGAGTCTCTCACTCACTCACTCTCGGGCTGTGTGCAAGGTGAGAGGAAGGGAATGAGGACAGAGTCACTCACTCACTCACTCACTCTCGGGTTGTGTGGAAGGAGTGAGGTAGGAAATGAGGACAGAGGCACTCACTCACTCACTAACTCTCGGGCTGAGTGGATGGTGAGAAGAAGGGAATGAGGACAGAGTCACTCACTCACTCGCTCTCGGGCTCTGTGGAAGGAGAGAGGTAGGAAATGGGGACAGAGTCACTCACTCACTTACTCTCGGGCAGTGTGGAAGGAGAGAGGTAGGAAATGAGGACAGAGTCACTCACTCACGCACTCTCTGGCTGTGTGGAAGGAGAGAGGTAAGAAATGAGGACAGAGTCACTCACTCACTCACTCTCGGGCTGTGTAGAAGGTGAGAGGTAGGAAATGAAGACAGAGTCACTCACTCACTCACTCTTTGGCAGTGTGGAATGTGAGAGGTAGGAAATAAGGACAGAGTCACTCACTCACACACTCTCGGGCAGTGTGGAAGGAGAGTGGTAAGAAATGAGGACAGAGTCACTCACTCACTCTCGGGCTGTGTGGAAGGAGAGAGGTAGGAAATGATGACAAAGTCACTCACTCACTCACTCTCGGGCAGTGTGGTAGGAGAGAGGTAGGAAATGAGGACAGAGTCACTCACTCACTCACTCTCGGGCAGTGTGGAAGGGGAGAGGTCGGAAATGAGGACAGAGTCACTCACTCACTCACTCACTCTCGGTCAGTGTGGAAGGAGAGAGGTAGGAAATGAGGACAGAGTCACTCACTCACTCACTCTCGGGCAGTGTGGATGGACAGAGGTAGGAAATGAGGACAGAGTCACTCACTCTCTCACTCACTCTTGGGCAGTGTGGAAGGTGAGAGGTAGGAAATAAGGACAGAGTCACTCACTCACTCACTCACTCGGTCAGTGTGGAAGGAGAGAGGTAGGAAATGAGGACAGAGTCACTCACTCACTCACTCACTCACGGGTTGTGTGGAAGGAGAGAGGTAGGAAATGAGGACAGAGTCACTCACTCACTCATTCTCGGGCAGTGTGGAAGGAGAGAGGTAGGAAATGGGGACAGAGTCACTCACTCACCACTCTCGGGCTGTGTGCAAGGTGAGAGGAAGGGAATGAGGACAGAGTCACTCACTCACTCACTCACTCGGGCTGTGTGGATGGAGAGAGGTAGGAAATGAGGTCAGTCACTCACTCACTCTCTCTTGGGCAGTGTGGGAGGTGAGAGGTAGGAAATGAGGACAGAGTCACTCACTCACTCATTCTCGGGCAGTGTGGAAGGAGAGAGGTAGGAAATGAGGACAGAGTCACTCACTCACTCACTCTCGGGCTGTGTGGAAGGAGAGAGGTAGGAAATGAGGACAGATTCACTCACTCACTGACTCTCGGGCATTGTGGAAGGAGAGAGTTAGGAAATGAGGAGAGAGTTACTCACTCACTCACTCACACATTCTCGGGCAGTGTGGAAGGAGAGAGGTAGGAAATGAGGACAGATTCACTCACTCACTCACTCTCGGGCATTGTGGAAGGAGAGAGGTAGGAAAGGGGGACAGAGTCACTCACACACTCACTCACTCTCGGGCATTGTGGAAGGAGAGAGGTAGGAAAGAAGGACAGAGTCACTCACTCACTCTCGGGCTGTGTTCAAGGTGAGAGGAAGGGAATGAGGACAGAGTCACTCACTCACTCACTCACTCTCGGGCTGTGTGGCTGGAGAGAGTTAGGAAATGAGGACAGAGCCACTCACTCACTCACGCTCGGGATGTGTGGAAGGAGTGAGGTAGGAAATGAGGACCGAGTAACTCACTCACTCTCGGGCTGTGTGGATGGAGAGAGGTAGGAAATGAGGACCGAGTAACTCACTCACTCTCGGGCTGTGTGGATGGAGAGAGGTAGGAAATGAGGACAGAGTCACTCACTCACTCACTCTCAGGCTGTGTGGAAGCTGTGAGGTAGGAAATGAGGACAGAGTCACTCAATCACTCACTCGCTCTCGGGCAGTGTGGAAGGTGAGAGGTAGGAAATGAGGACAGAGTCACTCACTCTCTCACTCACTCTTGGGCATTGTGGAAGGTGAGAGGTAGGAAATAAGGACAGAGTCACTCACTCACTCACTCACGGGCATTGTGGAAGGAGAGAGGTAGGAAATGGGGACAGAGTCACTCACTCACTCACTCTCGGGCAGTGTGGAAGGTGAGAGGTAGGAAATGAGGACAGAGTCACTCACTCTCGGGCTGTGTGGAAGGACAGAGGTAAGAAATGGGGACAGAGTCACTCACACACTCACTCTCGGGCTGAGGGGATGGTGAGAGGTAGGAAATGAGGACAGAGTCACTCACTCACTCACTCTCGGGCTGTGTGCAAGGTGAGAGGAAGGGAATGAGGACAGAGTCACTCACTCACTCACTCTCGGGCTGTGTGGAAGGAGAGAGGTAGGAAATAAGGACAGAGTCACTCACTCACTCACTCTCGGGCTGTGTGCAAGGTGAGAGGAAGGGAATGAGGACAGAGTCACTTACTCACTCACTCACTCTCGGGCACTGTGGAAGGAGTGAGGTAGGAAATGAGGACAGAGGCACTCACTCACTCACTAACTCTCGGGCACTGTGGAAGGAGAGAGGTAGGAAATGGGGACAGAGTCACTCACTTACTCGCTCTCTGGCATTGTGGAAGGAGAGAGGTAGGAAAGAAGGACAGAGTCACTCACTCGCTCACTCACTCTCGGGCTGTGTTCAAGGTGAGAGGAAGGGAATGAGGACAGAGTCACTCACTCACTCACTCACTGTCGGGCTGTGTGGCTGGTGAGAGTTAGGAAATGAGGACAGAGTCACTCACTCACTCACGCTCGGGATGTGTGGAAGGAGTGAGGTAGGAAATGAGGACCGAGTAACTCACTCACTCTCGGGCTGTGTGGATGGAGAGAGGTAGGAAATGAGGACAGAGTCACTCACTCACTCACTCTCAGGCTGTGTGGAAGCTGTGAGGTAGGAAATGAGGACAGAGTCACTCAATCACTCACTCGCTCTCGGGCAGTGTGGAAGGTGAGAGGTAGGAAATGAGGACAGAGTCACTCACTCTCTCACTCACTCTTGGGCATTGTGGAAGGTGAGAGGTAGGAAATAAGGACAGAGTCACTCACTCACTCACTCACGGGCATTGTGGAAGGAGAGAGGTAGGAAATGGGGACAGAGTCACTCACTCACTCACTCTCGGGCAGTGTGGAAGGTGAGAGGTAGGAAATGAGGACAGAGTCACTCACTCACTCACTCTCGGGCTGTGTGGAAGGACAGAGGTAAGAAATGGGGACAGAGTCACTCACACACTCACTCTCGGGCTGAGGGGATGGTGAGAGGTAGGAAATGAGGACAGAGTCTCTCACTCACTCACTCTCGTGCAGTGTGGAAGGAGAGAGGAAGGGAATGAGGACAGAGTCACTCACTCACTCAATCTCGGGCTGTGTGCAAGGTGAGAGGAAGGGAATGAGGACAGAGTCACTCACTCACTCGCTCTCGGGCTCTGTGGAAGGAGAGAGGTAGGAAATGGGGACAGATTCACTCACTCACTTACTCTCGGGCAGTGTGGAAGGAGAGAGGTAGGAAATGAGGACAGAGTCACTCACTCACTCACTCTCGGGCTGTGTGGAAGGAGAGAGGTAGGAAATGGGGACAGATTCACTCACTCACTCACTCTCGGGCAGTGTGGATGGACAGAGGTAGGAAATGAGGACAGAGTCACTCACTCTCTCACTCACTCTTGTGCAGTGTGGAAGGTGAGAGGTAGGAAATAAGGACAGAGTCACTCACTCACTCACTCACTCGGTCAGTGTGGAAGGAGAGAGGTAGGAAATGAGGACAGAGTCACTCACTCACTCATTCTCGGGCAGTGTGGAAGGAGAGAGGTAGGAAATGGGGACAGAGTCACTCACTCACTCATTCTCGGGCAGTTTGGAAGGAGAGAGGTAGGAAATGGGGATAGAGTCACTCACTCACTCACTCTCGGGCTGTGTGCAAGGTGAGAGGAAGGGAATTAGGACTGAGTCACTCACTCACTCACTCTCGGGCTGTGTGGATGGAGAGAGGTAGGAAATGAGGACAGAGTCACTTACTCACTCGCTCTCGGGGTTTTTGGAAGGAGTGAGGTTGGAAATAAGGACAGAGTCACTCACTCACTCACTCACTCACTCTCGGGTTGTGTGGAAGGAGTGAGGTAGGAAATGAGGACAGAGGCACTCAATCACTCACTCGCTCTCGGGCAGTGTAGAAGGCGAGAGGTAGGAAATGAGGACAGAGTCACTCACTCACTCACTCACTCTCGGGCAGTGTGGAAGGAGTGAGGTAGGAAATGAGGACAGAGTCACTCACTCACTCACTCTCGGGCTGTGTGGAAGGAGAGAGGTAGGAAATGAGGACAAAGTCACTCACTCACTCACTCTCGGGCAGTGTGGAAGGAGAGAGGTAGGAATTGAGGACAGAGTCACTCACTCACTCACTCACTCACGGGCTGTGTTGAAGGAGAGAGGTAGGAAATGAGGACAGAGTCACTCACTCACTGTCGGTCAGTGTGGAAGGAGAGAGGTAGGAAATGAGGACAGAGTCACTCACTCACTCACTCACTCACTCATGGGCTGTGTGGAAGGAGAGAGGTCGGAAATGAGGACAGAGTCACTCACTCACTCACTCACTCTCGGTCAGTGTGGAAGGAGAGAGGTAGGAAATGAGGACAGAGTCACTCACTCACTCACTCTCGGGCAGTGTGGATGGACAGAGGTAGGAAATGAGGACAGAGTCACTCACTCTCTCACTCACTCTTGGGCAGTGTGGAAGGTGAGAGGTAGGAAATAAGGACAGAGTCACTCACTCACTCACTCGGTCAGTGTGGATGGAGAGAGGTAGGAAATGAGGACAGAGTCACTCACTCACTCATTCTCGGGCAGTGTGGAAGGAGAGAGGTAGGAAATGGGGATAGAGTCACTCACTCACTCTCGGGCTGTGTGCAAGGTGAGAGGAAGGGAATTAGGACAGAGTCACTCACTCACTCACTCTCGGGCTGTGTGGATGGAGAGAGGTAGGTGTAAGGTTTTCGGGCAATTCGGCCCTTTTGGAAAAACTCAGAGACTGTAAACTGACTTTTCAGCCAAGAGAACAGAACCAGTTTTCCCAGCAGGCTTGGTCCGCTGAGCTGAGTAGGGACATAAGTACATAAGTATTTACAAACACCCCCCTAGGAGCTACAAGGAAGAAGGAGCCAGACAACAAGATAACATCAAAACACAGACAAAGGGGCACGGGAATACACAGGAGGCTTGCATGCAAGCAGGACAATGGGATGGTCATAGCCCCATGCAAATGTAAATGACCTGGCCTCCACCAGAGCAGAATCCAATCAACACCCCATCAACATAGCAGCTATCTCCGGAGCAGATGGAAGTCTTTGAAAATCTTCAAGGGAGCTCAACCTCGTTATCTCAAAAAACAGACTGGAGGCGGACCTAGGGGAGGTACTCCCATCTCGACAGGTCTGACCGGCCCAAAGTGGGCGGGACCAGCGGGAACTTTAAACCTTACCTTTTTCAATGCAAAAGGGGCTGGCCGATCACAGGACAAAGCCAGGTAAAACAATATAAAAGGGGCTGTGTTTCGATTGAGGGTCTCTTCGTTCTTGGCTCGACCTCTGCACCCCTGACTTGACCTCTGCAGCCTGTGACCGTAAGTACCCTGCAGCAGCTTGCGAAACTCCCTTGACTTTAATAGTGGTTGAGGCTTTGGGGAAGGGAACTTGTTTTGTGCCTCGTGCTATTGCTAAAAACTGTGTAATCATAAGAATTTTCGTTGTGTCCGTTATATTACTTTTGAATAGACTTAGTTTGTATTAGAGCATAAGATTTTATTGTATTTCTTCTGTTGATGATTTTGACCTGGGTTTTGCAATAAACCTTGATTTGATGATAATTGGAGTCGTTTAAATTCTTCAATCTTTCACCAGCGATCTCTGACCAAGTCATTGTTAAAATACTCCTCACCTTAATTCCGGGTTCAAGAATCGAGGGTCATCTTGAGCGATTCACTCAGGACAGACTGCTGGTTAGGAAATAAACAGCAGTGTCCTATTCTCTCTCTTGGGAAAGCTACTCTAGCGAAGTAGGAACCGGGTGGGTGTTGCACCACCGGCAAGAGAGAGAATCACCTGGGTATTGGTAGGGGTCTGGAGATCTGTGTGATATAAGCCTCAGGCTGCCGGTTAGGAATAAACGGCAGGCTTGAATCAGTGCTCTCTTCAGTGGAAGTGTCCCAGTGCGACATCCCCTGGCCTCTGAAGTTTCAGTGTCAGCTGGAGAGAGACACACACAGATATTCAAACCCCAGATATCGGCCCAGTAGTGGAGTAGCGGAGATGGCACCCTCTACATAGGAAATGAGGACAGTCACTCACTCACTCACTCTTGGGCAGTGTGGGAAGTGAGAGGTAGGAAATGAGGACAGAATCACTCTCTCACGCACTCTCGTGCTGAGTGGAAGGAGTGAGGTAGGAAATGAGGACAGAGTCACTTACTCACTCGCTCTCGGGCTTTGTGGAAGGAGTGAGGTTGGGAATAAGGACAGAGTCACTCACTCACTCACTCACTCTCGGGTTGTGTGGAAGGATGAGGTAGGAAAAGAGGACAGAGGCACTCAATCACTCACTCGCTCTCGGGCAGTGTAGAAGGTGAGAGGTAGGAAATGAGGACAGAGTCACTCACTCTCTCACTCACTCTTTGACAGTGTGGAAGCTGAGAGGTAGGATATGAGGACAGAGTCACTCAATCACTCACTCACTCTCGGGCAGTGTAGAAGGAGAGAGGTAGGAAATGAGGACAGAGTCACTCACTCACTCACTCTCGGGCTGTGTGGAAGGAGAGAGGTAGGAAATGAGGACAAAGTCACTCACTCACTCACTCTCGGGCAGTGTGGAAGGAGAGAGGTAGGAATTGAGGACAGAGTCACTCACTCACTCACTCACTCACGGGCTGTGTGGAAGGAGAGAGGTAGGAAATGAGGACAGAGTCACTCACTCACTCACTCACTCACGGGCTGTGTGGAAGGAGAGAGGTCGGAAATGAGGACAGAGTCACTCACTCACTCACTCACTCTCGGTCAGTGTGGAAGGAGAGAGGTAGGAAATGACGACAGATTCACTCACTCACTCACTCTCGAGCATTGTGGAAGGAGAGAGGTAGGAAATGAGAACAGAGTCACTCACTCACTCACTCACTCATTCTCGGGCAGTGTGGAATGTGAGAGGTAGGAAATGAGGACAGAGTCACTCACTCACTCATTCTCGGGCAGTGTGGAAGGAGAGAGGTAGAAAATGGGGACAGAGTCACTCACTCACTCACTCTCGGGCTGTGTGCAAGGTGAGAGGAAGGGAATGAGGACAGAGTCACTCACTCACTCACTCACTCTCGGGCTGTGTGGATGGAGAGAGGTAGGAAATGAGGACAGTCACTCACTCACTCACTCTTGGGCAGTGTGGGAGGTGAGAGGTAGAAAATGAGGACAGAGTCACTCACTCACTCACTCACTGTCGGGCTGTGTGGAAGGAGAGAGGTAGGAAATGAGGACAGAGTCACTCACTCAGTCACTCTCTGGCTGTGTGGAAGGAGAGAGGTAGGAAATGAAGACAGAGTCACTCACTCACTCACTCTTTGGCAGTGTGGAAGGTGAGAGGTAGGAAATAAGGACAGAGTCACTCACTCACTCACTCTCGGTCAGTATGGAAGGAGAGAGGTAGGAAATGAAGACAGAATCACTCACTCACTCACTCTCGGGCTGTGTGGAAGGAGAGAGGTAGGAAATGAGGACAAAGTGACTCACTCACTCACTCTCGGGCAGTGTGGTAGGAGAGAGGTAGGAAATGAGGACAGAGTCACTCACTCACTCAATCACTCTCGGGCAATGTGGAAGGAGAGAGGTAAGAAATGAGGACAGAATCACTCACTCACTCGCTCTCGGGCTTTGTGGAAGGAGTGAGGTTGGAAATGAGGACAGAGTCACTCACTCACTCACTCTCGGTCATTGTGGAAGAAGAGAGGTAGGAAATGAGGACAGTCACTCACTCACTCACTCACTCTCGGGCTGTGTGCAAGGTGAGACAAAAGGGAATGAGGACAGAGTCACTCACTCACTCACTCACTCTCGGGTTGTGTGATAGGAGTGAGGTAGGAAATGAGGACAGAGTCACTCACTCTCTCACTCACTCTTTGGCAGTGTGGAAGGAGAGAGGTAAGAAATGGAGACAGATTCACTCACTCACTCTCTCACTCTCGGGCTCTGTGGAAGGAGAGAGGTAGGAAATGGGGACAGAGTCACTCACTCACTCACTCTCGGGCAGTGTGGAAGGAGAGAGGTAGGAAATGAGGACAGACTCACTCACTCACTCACTCACTCACTCACTGTCGGGCTGTGTGGAAGGAGAGAGGTACGAAATGAGGACAGAGTCACTCACTCACTCACTCTCGGGCAGTGTAGAAGATGAGAGGTAGGAAATGAGGACAGAGTCACTCACTCACTCACTCTTTGGCAGTGTGGAAGGTGAGAGGTAGGAAATAAGGACAGAGTCACTCACTCACTCACTCTCGGGCAGTGTGGAAGGAGAGAGGTAGGAAATGCGGACAGAGTCACTCACTCACTCACTCTCGGGCTGTGTGCAAGGTGAGGGGAAGGGAATGAGGACAGAGTCACTCACTCACTCTCGGGCTGTGTGGATGGAGAGAGGTAGGAAATGAGGACAGTCACTCACTCACTCACTCTTGGGCAGTGGGGGAGGTGAGAGGTAGGAAATGAGGACAGAATCACTCTCTCACGCACTCTCGGGCTGTGTGGAAGGAGAGAGGTAGGAAATGGGGACAGAGTCACTCACTCACTCACTCTCCGGCTGTGTGGAAGGAGTGAGGTAGGAAATGAGGACAGAGTCACTCACTCACTCACTCGCTCTCGGGCAGTGTAGAAGGTGAGAGGTAGGAAATGAGGACAGAGTCACTCACTCACTCACTCTTTGGCAGTGTGGAAGGTGAGAGGTAGGAAATAAGGACAGAGCCACTCACTCACCCACTCTCGGGCAGTCTGGAAGGAGAGAGGTAGGAAATGGGGACAGAGTCACTCACTCACTCACTCTTGGGCTGTGTGGAAGGAGTGAGGTCGGAAATGCGGACAGAGTCACTCACTCACTCACTCTCGGGCTGTGTGGAAGGAGAAAGGTAGGAAATGAGGGCAGAGTCACTCACTCACTCACTCACTCACTGTCGGGCTGTGTGGAAGGAGAGAGGTAGGAAATGAGGACAGAGTCACTCACTCACTCATTCTCGGGCTGTGTGGAAGGAGTGAGGTCGGAAATGCGGACAGAGTCACTCACTCACTCACTCTCGGGCTGTGTGGAAGGAGAAAGGTAGGAAATGAGGACAGAGTCACTCACTCACTCACTCACTCTCGGGCTGTGTGGAAGGAGTGAGGTTTGAAATGAGGACAGAGTCTCTCACTCATTCACTCACTCTCGGGCTGTGTGGAAGGAGTGAGGTAGGAAATGTGGACAGAGTCACACACGCACTCACTCTCGGGCTGTGTGGGAGGAGAGAGGTAGGAAATGAGGACAGAGTCACTCACCCACTCACTCACTCACTGTCGGGCTGTGTGGAAGGAGAGAGGTAGGAAATGAGGACAGAGTCACTCACTCACTCACTCTTGGGCAGTGTGCAAGGTGAGAGGTAGGAAATGAGGACAGAGTCACTCACTCACTCACTCTCGGGCTGTGTGGAAGGTGAGAGGTAGGAAATGAGGACAGAGTCACTCACTCACTCACTCACTGTCGGGCTGTGTGAAGGAGAGAGGTAGGAAATGAGGACAGAGTCACTCACTCACTCACTCACACACTCTCGGGCAGTGTGGAAGGAGAGAGGTAAGAAATGGGGACAGATTCTCTCACTCACTCTCTCACTCGGCCTCTGTGGAAGGAGAGAGGTAGGAAATGAGGGCAGAGTCACTCACTCACTCACTCACTCACTGTCGGGCTGTGTGGAAGGAGAGAGGTAGGAAATGAGGACAAAGTCACTCACTCACTCACTCTCGGGCAGTGTGGAAGGAGAGAGGTAGGAAATGAGGACAGTGTTACTCACTCACTCACTCATTCTCGGGCAGTGTGGAAGGAGAGAGGTAGGAAATCAGGACAGATTCACACACTCACTCACTCTCGGGCATTGTGGAAGGAGAGAGGTAGGAATTAAGGACAGAGTCACTCAGTCACTCACTCACTCACTCTCGGGCTGTGTGCAAGGTGAGAGGAAGGGAATGAGGACAGAGTCACTCACACACTCACTCACTCTCGGGCATTGTGGCAGGAGAGAGGTAGGAATTAAGGACAGAGTCACTCAGTCACTCACTCACTCACTCTCGGGCTGTGTGCAAGGTGAGAGGAAGGGAATGAGGACAGAGTCACTCACTCACTCACTCTCGGGCTGTGTGGATGGAGAGAGTTAGGAAATGAGGACAGAGTCACTCACTCACTCACGCTCGGGCTGTGTGGAAGGAGTGAGGTAGGAAATGAGGACAGAGTCACTCAATCACTCACTCGCTCTCGCGCAGTGTGGAAGGTGAGAGGTTGGAAATGAGGACAGATTCACTCACTCTCTCACTCACTCTTGGGCAGTGTGGAAGGTGAGAGGTAGGAAATAAGGACAGAGTCGCTCACTCACTCAGTCTCGGGCTGTGTGGAAGGACGGAGGTAAGAAATGGGGACAGAGTCACTCACTCACTCTCGGGCAGTGTGGAAGGAGAGAGGTAGGAAATGAGGACAGTCACTCACTCACTCTCTCTCGGGCTGTGTGGAAGGAGAGAGGTAGGAAATGAGGACAGAGTCACTGACTCACTCACTCTCGGGCTGAGGGGATGGTGAGAGGTAGGAAATGAGGACAGAGTCACTCACTCGCTCACTCTCGGGCTGTGTGGAAGGAGAGAGGTAGGAAATGAGGACAGAGTCACTCACTCATTCACTCTCGGGCTGAGGGGATGGTGAGAGGTAGGAAATGGGGACAGAGTCACTCACACACTCACTCACTCTCGGGCATTGTGGCAGGAGAGAGGTAGGAAATAACGACAGAGTCATTCACTCACTCACTCACTCTCGGGCTGTGTGCAAGGTGAGAGGAAGGGAATGAGGACAGAGTCACTCACTCACTCACTCACTCTCGGGCTGTGTGGATGGAGAGAGTTAGGAAATGAGGACAGAGTCACTCACTCACTCACGCTCGGGCTGTGTGGAAGGAGTGAGGTAGGAAATGAGGACAGAGTCACTCACTCACTCACTCACTCTCTGGCTGTGTGGATGGAGAGAGGTAGGAATAGAGGACAGAGTCACTCACTCACTCACTCTCGGGCTGAGTGGATGGTGAGAGGAAGGAAATGAGGACAGAGTCACTCACTCTCTCACTCACTCTTGGGCAGTGTGGAAGGTGAGAGGTAGGAAATAAGGACAGAGTCACTCACTCACTCACTCTCGTGCAGTGTGGAAGGAGAGAGGAAGGAAATGGGGACAGAGTCACTCACTCACTCACTCACGGGCAGTGTGGAAGGAGAGAGGTAGGAAATGAGGACAGAGTCACTCACTCACTCACTCTCGGGCAGTGTCGATGGTGAGAGGAAGGAAATGAGGACAGAGTCACTCACTCACTCACTCTCGGGCTGTGTGGAAGGAGTGAAGTAGGAAATGAGGACAGAGTCACTCAATCACTCACTCGTTCTCGGGCAGTGTGGAAGGTGAGAGGTAGGAAATGAGGACAGAGTCACTCACTCTCTCACTCACTCTTGGGCATTGTGGAAGGTGAGAGGTAGGAAATAAGGACAGAGTCACTCACTCACTCACTCTCGGGCAGTGTGGAAGGTGAGAGGTAGGAAATGAGGACAGAGTCGCTCACTCACTCACTCTCGGGCTGTGTGGAAGGAGAGAAGTAGGAAATGAGGACAGTCACTCACTCACTCTCTCTCGGGCTGTGTGGAAGGAGAGAGGTAGGAAATGAGGACAGAGTCACTCACTCACTCACTCACTCACTCTCGGGCTGTGTGGAAGGAGAGAGGTAGGAAATGAGGACAGAGTCACTCACTCATTCACTCTCGGGCTGAGGGGATGGTGAGAGGTCGGAAATGGGGACAGAGTCACTCACACACTCACTCTCTCTCGGGCATTGTGGCAGGAGAGAGGAAGGAAATAACGACAGAGTCATTCACTCACTCTCGGGCTGTGTGCAAGGTGAGAGGAAGGCAATGAGGACAGAGTCACTCACTCACTCACTCACTCTCGGGCTGTGTGGATGGAGAGATGTAGGAAATGAGGACAGAGTCACTCACTCACTCACGCTCGGGCTCTGTGGAAGGAGTAAGGTAGGAAATGAGGACAGAGTCACTCACTCACTCACTCACTCTCGGGCTGTGTGGATGGAGAGAGGTAGGAAATGAGGACAGAGTCACTCACTGACTCACTCTCGGGCTGAGTGGATGGTGAGAGGAAGGAAATGAGGACAGAGTCACTCACTCTCTCACTCACTCTTGGGCAGTGTGGAAGGTGAGAGGTAGGAAATAAGGACAGAGTCACTCACTCACTCACTCTCGTGCAGTGTGGAAGGAGAGAGGTAGGAAATGGGGACAGAGTCACTCACTCACTCACTCACGGGCAGTGTGGAAGGAGAGAGGTAGGAAATGAGGACAGAGTCACTCACTCACTCACTCTCGGGCTGTGTAGAAGGAGAGAGGTAGGAAATGAGGACAAAGTCACTCACTCACTCACTCTCGGGCAGTTTGGAAGGAGAGAGGTAGGAAATGAGGACAGAGTCACTGACTCACTCTCGGGCTGAGGGGATGGTGAGGTAGGAAATGAGGACAGAGTCACTCACTCACTCACTCACTCTCTGGCTGTGTGCAAGGAGAGAGGAAGGAAATGAGGACAGAGTCACTCACTCATTCACTCTCGGGCTGAGTGGATGGTGAGAGGTAGAAAATGAGGACAGTCACTCACTCACTCACGGGCTGTGTGGAAGGAGTGAGGTAGGAAATGAGGACAGAGTCACTCACTCACTCACTCTCGGGCAGTGTGGAAGGAGAGAGGTAGGAAATGAGGACAGAGTCACTCACTCACTCACTCTCGGGCTGTGTGGAAGGAGAGAGGTAGGAAATGAGGACAGAGTCACTCACTCACACTCGGGCAGTGTGGAAGGAGAGAGGTAGGAAATGAGGACAGAGTCACTCACTCACTCACTCTCGGGCTGTGTGGAAGGAGAGAGGTAGGAACTAAGGACAGAGTCACTCACTCACTCACTCTCGGGCAGTGTGGAAGGAGAGAAGTAGGAAATGAGGACAGAGTCCCTCACACACTCACTCTCGGGCAGTGTGGAAGGAGAGAGGTAGGAAATGAGGACAAAGTCACTCACTCACTCACTCTCAGGCATTGTGGAAGGAGAGAGGTAGGAACTAAGGACAGAGTCACTCACTCACTCACTCACTCTCGGGCTGTGTGGATGGAGCGAGTTAGGAAATGAGGACAGAGTCACTCACTCATGCTCGGGCTGTGTGGAAGGAGTGAGGTAGCAAATGAGGACAGAGTCACTCAATCACTCACTCGCTCTCGGGCAGTGTGGAAGGACAGAGGTAGGAAATGGGGACAGATTCACTCACTCACTCACTCTCGGGCTGTGTGGAAGGAGAGAGGTAGGAAATGAGGACAGAGTCACTCACTCACTCACTCACTCACTCACTGTCGGGCTGTGAGGAAGGAGAGAGGTAGGAAATGAGGACAAAGTCACTCACACACTGACTCTCGAGCAGTGTGGAAGTAGTGAGGTAGGAAATGAGGACAGAGTCACTCACTCACTCATTCACTCTCGGGCTGGGTGGAAGTAGAGAGGTAGGAAAAGAGGACAGAGTCACTCACTCACTCACTCTCGGGCAGTGTGGAAGGAGTGCGGTCGGAAATGAGGACAGAGTCACTCACTCACTCACTCACTCTCGGGCTGTGTGGAAGGGGAGAGGTAGGAAATGAGGACAGAGTCACTCACTCACTCACTCTCGGGCTGTGTGGAAGGTGAGAGGTAGGAAATGATGACAAAGTCACTCACTCACTCACTCTCGGGCAGTTTGGAAGGAGAGAGGTAGGAAATGAGGACAGAGTCACTGACTCACTCTCGGGCTGAGGGGATGGTGAGGTAGGAAATGAGGACAGAGTCACTCACTCACTCACTCACTCTCTGGCTGTGTGCAAGGAGAGAGGAAGGAAATGAGGACAGAGTCACTCACTCACTCACTCATTCACTCTCGGGCTGAGGGGATGGTGAGAGGTAGAAAATGAGGACAGTCACTCACTCACTCACGGGCTGTGTGGAAGGAGTGAGGTAGGAAATGAGGACAGAGTCACTCACTCACTCTTGGGGTGTGTGGAAGGTGAGAGGTAGGAAATGGGAACAGAGTCACTCACTCACTCTCTCACTCTCGGGCTCTGTGGAAGGAGAGAGGTAGGAAATGGGGACAGAGTCACTCACTCACTCACTAACTCTCGGGCAGTGTGGAAGGTGAGAGGTAGGAAATGGGAACAGAGTCACTCACTCACTCTCTCACTCTCGGGCTCTGTGGAAGGAGAGAGGTAGGAAATGGGGACAGAGTCACTCACTCACTCACTAACTCTCGGGCAGTGTGGAAGGAGAGAGGTAGGAAATGAGGACAGAGTCACTCACACACTCACTCTCGGGCAGTGTGGAAGGAGAGAGGTAGGAAATGAGGACAGAGTCCCTCACACACTCACTCTCGGGCAGTGTGGAAGGAGAGAGGTAGGAAATGAGGACAAAGTCACTCACTCACTCACTTACTCTCGGGCAGTGTGGAAGGAGAGAGGTAGGAAATGAGGACAGAGTCCCTCACACACTCACTCTCGGACTGTGTGGAAGGAGAGAGGTAGGAAATGAGGACAAAGTCACTCACTCACTCACACTCGGCCAGTGTGGAAGGAGAGAGGTAGGAAATGGGGACAGAGTTACTCACTCACTCACTCTCGGGCATTGTGGAAGGAGAGAGGTAGGAAATGAGGACAGAGTCACTCACTCACTCACACTCGGGCAGTGTGGAAGGAGAGAGGTAGGAAATGAGGACAGAGTCACTCACTCACTCACTCTCGGGCTGTGTGGAAGGAGAGAGGTAGGAAATGAGGACAGAGTCACTCACTCACTCACTCTCGGGCTGTGTGGAAGGAGAGAGGTAGGAAATGAGGACAGAGTCACTCTCTCACGCACTCTCGGGCAGTGTGGAAGGAGAGAGGTAGGGAATGAGGACAAAGTCACTCACTCACTCACTCTCGGGCAGTGTGGAAGGAGAGAAGTAGGAAATGAGGACAGAGTCCCTCACACACTCACTCTCAGGCTGTGTGGAAGGAGAGAGGTAGGAAATGAGGACAAAGTCACTCACTCACTCACTCTCAGGCATTGTGGAAGGAGAGAGGTAGGAACTAAGGACAGAGTCACTCACTCACTCACTCACTCTCGGGCTGTGTGGATGGAGCGAGTTAGGAAATGAGGACAGAGTCACTCACTCATGCTCGGGCTGTGTGGAAGGAGTGAGGTAGCAAATGAGGACAGAGTCACTCAATCACTCACTCGCTCTCGGGCAGTGTGGAAGGACAGAGGTAGGAAATGGGGACAGAGTCACTCACTCACTCACTCTCGCGCTGTGTGGAAGGAGAGAGGTAGGAAATGAGGACAGAGTCACTCACTCACTCACTCACTCACTCACTGTCGGGCTGTGAGGAAGTAGTGAGGTAGGAAATGAGGACAGAGTCACTCACTCACTCATTCACTCTCGGGCTGGGTGGAAGTAGAGAGGTAGGAAATGAGGACAGAGTCACTCACTCACTCACTCTCGGGCTGTGTGGAAGGAGTGAGGTCGGAAATGAGGACAGAGTCACTCACTCAATCACTCTCGGGCTGTGTGGAATGAGAGAGGTAGGAAATGAGGACAGTCACTCACTCACTCACTCTCGGGCTGTGTGGAAGGAGAGAGGTACGAAATGAGGACATAGTCACTCACTCACTAAGTCTCGGGCTGAGTGGATGGTGAGAGGTAGGAAATAAGGACAGAGTCACTCACTCACTAACTCTCGGGCTGTGTGGATGGTGAGAGGAAGGGAATGAGGACAGAGTCACTCACTCACTCTCGGGCTGTGTGGAAGGTGAGAGGTAGGAAATGAGGAGAGAGTCACTCGCTCACTCACTCACTCTCGGGCTGTGTGGAAGGAGTGAGGTTGGAAATGAGGACAGAGTCTCTCACTCACTCACTCTCGGGCTGTGTGGAAGGAGTGAGGTAGGAAATGAGGACAAGTCACTCACTCAATCACTCTCGGGCTGTGTGGAAGGTGAAAGGTAGGAAATGAGAACAGAGTCACTCACTCACTCACTCTCGGGCTGTGTGGAAGGAGTGAGGTTGGAAATGAGGACAGAGTCTCTCACTCACTCACTCTCGGGCTGTGTGGAAGGAGTGAGGTAGGAAATGGGGACAGAGTCACTCACTCACTCACTCTCGGGCTGTGTGCAAGGTGAGAGGAAGGGAATGAGGACAGAGTCACTCACTCACTCATTCTCGGGCAGTGTGGAGGGAGAGAGGTAGGAAATGGGGACAGATTCACTCACTCACTCATTCTCGGGCTGTGTGCAAGGTGAGAGGAATGGAATGAGGACAGAGTCACTCACTCACTCATTCACTCTCGGGCTGTGTGGATGGAGAGAGGTAGGAAATGAGGACAGTCACTCACTCGCTCACTCTTGGGCAGTGTGGGAGGTGAGAGGTAGGAAATGAGGACAGAATCACTCTCTCACGCACTCTCGGGCTGAGTGGATGGTGAGGGGAAGGAGATGAGGACAGAGTCACTCACTCTCTCACGCACTCTCGGGCAGTGTGGAAGGAGAGAGGTAGGGAATGAGGACAAAGTCACTCACTCACTCACTCTCGGGCAGTGTGGAAGGAGAGAAGTAGGAAATGAGGACAGAGTCCCTCACACACTCACTCTCAGGCTGTGTGGAAGGAGAGAGGTAGGAAATGAGGACAAAGTCACTCACTCACTCACTCTCAGGCATTGTGGAAGGAGAGAGGTAGGAACTAAGGACAGAGTCACTCACTCACTCACTCACTCCCGGGCTGTGTGGATGGAGCGAGTTAGGAAATGAGGACAGAGTCACTCACTCATGCTCGGGCTGTGTGGAAGGAGTGAGGTAGCAAATGAGGACAGAGTCACTCAATCACTCACTCGCTCTCGGGCAGTGTGGAAGGACAGAGGTAGGAAATGGGGACAGAGTCACTCACTCACTCACTCTCGCGCTGTGTGGAAGGAGAGAGGTAGGAAATGAGGACAGAGTCACTCACTCACTCACTCACTCACTCACTGTCGGGCTGTGAGGAAGGAGAGAGGTAGGAAATGAGGACAAAGTCACTCACACACTGACTCTCGAGCAGTGTGGAAGTAGTGAGGTAGGAAATGAGGACAGAGTCACTCACTCACTCATTCACTCTCGGGCTGGGTGGAAGTAGAGAGGTAGGAAAAGAGGACAGAGTCACTCACTCACTCACTCTCGGGCAGTGTGGAAGGAGTGCGGTCGGAAATGAGGACAGAGTCACTCACTCACTCACTCTCGGGCTGTGTGGAAGGAGAGAGGTAGGAAATGAGGACAGTCACTCACTCACTAAGTCTCGGGCTGAGTGGATGGTGAGAGGTAGGAAATGAGGACAGAGTCACTCACTCACTCACTCACTCTCGGGCTGTGTGGAAGGGGAGAGGTAGGAAATGAGGACAGAGTCACTCACTCACTCACTCTCGGGCTGTGTGGAAGGTGAGAGGTAGGAAATGATGACAAAGTCACTCACTCACTCACTCTCGGGCAGTTTGGAAGGAGAGAGGTAGGAAATGAGGACAGAGTCACTGACTCACTCTCGGGCTGAGGGGATGGTGAGGTAGGAAATGAGGACAGAGTCACTCACTCACTCACTCACTCTCTGGCTGTGTGCAAGGAGAGAGGAAGGAAATGAGGACAGAGTCACTCACTCACTCACTCATTCACTCTCGGGCTGAGGGGATGGTGAGAGGTAGAAAATGAGGACAGTCACTCACTCACTCACGGGCTGTGTGGAAGGAGTGAGGTAGGAAATGAGGACAGAGTCACTCACTCTCGGGCTGTGTGGAAGGTGAGAGGTAGGAAATGGGAACAGAGTCACTCACTCACTCTCTCACTCTCGGGCTCTGTGGAAGGAGAGAGGTAGGAAATGGGGACAGAGTCACTCACTCACTCACTAACTCTCGGGCAGTGTGGAAGGAGAGAGGTAGGAAATGAGGACAGAGTCACTCACTCACTCACTCTCGGGCAGTGTGGAAGGAGAGAGGTAGGAAATGAGGACAAAGTCACTCACTCACTCACTCTCGGGCAGTGTGGAAGGAGAGAGGTAGGAAATGAGGACAGAGTCCCTCACACACTCACTCTCGGACTGTGTGGAAGGAGAGAGGTAGGAAATGAGGACAGAGTCACTCACTCACTCATGCTCGGGCTGTGTGGAAGGAGTGAGGTAGCAAATGAGGACAGAGTCACTCAATCACTCACTCGCTCTCGGGCAGTGTGGAAGGACAGAGGTAGGAAATGGGGACAGAGTCACTCACTCACTCACTCTCGCGCTGTGTGGAAGGAGAGAGGTAGGAAATGAGGACAGAGTCACTCACTCACTCACTCACTCACTCACTGTCGGGCTGTGAGGAAGGAGAGAGGTAGGAAATGAGGACAGTCACTCACTCACTAAGTCTCGGGCTGAGTGGATGGTGAGAGGTAGGAAATGAGGACAGAGTCACTCACTCACTCATTCACTCTCGGGCTGGGTGGAAGTAGAGAGGTAGGAAAAGAGGACAGAGTCACTCACTCACTCACTCTCGGGCTGTGTGGAAGGAGTGCGGTCGGAAATGAGGACAGAGTCACTCACTCACTCACTCTCGGGCTGAGTGGATGGTGAGAGGTAGGAAATGAGGACAGAGTCACTCACTCACTAACTCTCGGGCTGTGTGGATGGTGAGAGGAAGGGAATGAGGACAGAGTCACTCACTGACTCACTCTCGGTCAGTGTGGAAGGTGAGAGGTAGGAAATAATGACAGAGTCACTCACTCACTCACTCACTCACTCTCGGGCTGTGTGGAAGGAGTGAGGTAGGAAATGGGGACAGAGTCACTCACTCACTCACTCTCCGGCTGTGTGGAAGGAGAGAGGTAGGACATGAGGACAGAGTCACTCACTCATTCACTCTCGGGCTGTGTGGAAGGAGAGAGGTAGGAAATGAGGACAGAGTCACTCACTCACTCACTCACTCTCGGGATGTGTGGAAGGCTCTCCTTCCACAGAGGTAGGAAATGACAACAAAGTCACTCACTCACTCACACTCGGGCAGTGTGGAAGGAGAGAGGTAGGAAATGAGGACAGAGTCACTCACTCACGCACTCTCGGGCTGTGTGGAAGGAGAGAGGTAGGAAATGGGGACAGAGTCACTCACTCACTCACTCTCGGGCATTGTGGAAGGAGAGAGGTAGGAACTAAGGACAGAGTCACTCAATCACTCACTCTCGGGCTGTGTGCAAGGTGAGAGGAAGGGAATGAGGACAGAGTCACTCACTCACTCACTCACTCTCGGGCTGTGTGGATGGAGCGAGTTAGGAAATGAGGGCAGAGTCACTCACTCACTCATGCTCGGGCTGTGTGGAAGGAGTGAGGTAGCAAATGAGGACAGAGTCACTCAATCACTCACTCGCTCTCGGGCAGTGTTGAAGGACAGAGGTAGGAAATGGGTACAGAGTCACTCACTCACTCACTCTCGCGCTGTGTGGAAGGAGAGAGGTAGGAAATGAGGACAGAGTCACTCACTCACTCACTCACTCACTCACTGTCGGGCTGTGAGGAAGGAGAGAGGTAGGAAATGAAAACAAAGTCACTCACTCACACACTCTCGAGCAGTGTGGAAGTAGTGAGGTAGGAAATGAGGACAGAGTCACTCACTCACTCATTCACTCTCGGGCTGGGTGGAAGTAGAGAGGTAGGAAATGAGGACAGAGTCACTCACTCACTCACTCTCGGGCTGTGTGGAAGGAGTGAGGTCGGAAATGAGGACAGAGTCACTCACTCAATCACTCTCGGGCTGTGTGGAATGAGAGAGGTAGGAAATGAGGACAGTCACTCACTCACTCACTCTCGGGCTGTGTGGAAGGAGAGAGGTACGAAATGAGGACATAGTCACTCACTCACTAAGTCTCGGGCTGAGTGGATGGTGAGAGGTAGGAAATAAGGACAGAGTCACTCACTCACTAACTCTCGGGCTGTGTGGATGGTGAGAGGAAGGGAATGAGGACAGAGTCACTCACTCACTCTCGGGCTGTGTGGAAGGTGAGAGGTAGGAAATGAGGAGAGAGTCACTCGCTCACTCACTCACTCTCGGGCTGTGTGGAAGGAGTGAGGTTGGAAATGAGGACAGAGTCTCTCACTCACTCACTCTCGGGCTGTGTGGAAGGAGTGAGGTAGGAAATGAGGACAAGTCACTCACTCAATCACTCTCGGGCTGTGTGGAAGGTGAAAGGTAGGAAATGAGAACAGAGTCACTCACTCACTCACTCTCGGGCTGTGTGGAAGGAGTGAGGTTGGAAATGAGGACAGAGTCTCTCACTCACTCACTCTCGGGCTGTGTGGAAGGAGTGAGGTAGGAAATGGGGACAGAGTCACTCACTCACTCACTCTCGGGCTGTGTGCAAGGTGAGAGGAAGGGAATGAGGACAGAGTCACTCACTCACTCATTCTCGGGCAGTGTGGAGGGAGAGAGGTAGGAAATGGGGACAGAGTCACTCACTCACTCATTCACTCTCGGGCTGTGTGGATGGAGAGAGGTAGGAAATGAGGACAGTCACTCACTCGCTCACTCTTGGGCAGTGTGGGAGGTGAGAGGTAGGAAATGAGGACAGAATCACTCTCTCACGCACTCTCGGGCTGAGTGGATGGTGAGGGGAAGGAGATGAGGACAGAGTCACTCACTCACTCACTCACTCTCGGGCTCTGTGGAAAGAGAGAGGTATAAATGGGGACAGAGTCACTCACTCACTCACTCTCGGGCAGTGTGGATGGAGAGAGGTAGGAAATGAGGATAGAGTCACTCACTCACTCGCTCTCGGGCAGTGTAGAATGTGAGAGGAAGGAAATGAGGACAGAGTCACTCACTCTCTCACTCACTCTTTGGCAGTGTGGAAGGTGAGAGGTAGGAAATAAGGACAGAGTCACTCACTCACTCTCTCACTCTCGGGCTCTGTGAAAAGAGAGAGGTAGGAAATGGGGACAGAGTCACTCACTCACTCACTCTCGGGCTGTGTGGAAGGAGAGAGGTAGGAAATGAGGACAGTGTCACTCACTCACCGACTCTCGGGCTGTGTGGAAGGAGAGAGGTAGGAAATGAAGACAGAGTCACTCACTCGCTCACTCGCAGGTTGTGTGGAAGGAGAGAGGTAGGAAATGAGGACAGAGTCACTCACTCATTCACTCTCGGGCTGAGACGATGGTGAGAGGTAGGAAATGGGGACAGAGTCGCTCACTCACTCACTCGCGGGTTGTGTGGAAGGAGAGAGGTAGGAAATGAGGACAGAGTCACACACTCACTCACTCTCGGGCATTGTGGCAGGAGAGAGGTAGGAAATAACGACAGAGTCATTCACTCACTCACTCACTCTCGGGCTGTGTGCAAGGTGAGAGGAAGGGAATGAGGACAGAGTCACTCACTCACTCACTCACTCTCGGGCTGTGTGGATGGAGAGAGGTAGGAAATGAGGACAGAGTCACTCACTCACTCACGCTCGGGCTGTGTGGAAGGAGTGAGGTAGGAAATGAGGACAGAGTCACTCACTCACTCACTCACTCTCGAGCTGTGTGGATGGAGAGAGGTAGGAAATGGGGACAGAGTCACTCACTCACTCACTCATTCTTGAGCAGTGTGGAAGCTGAGAGGTAGGAAATAAGGACAGAGTCACTCACTCACTCACTCTAGGGCAGTGTGGAAGGAGAGAGGTAGGAAATGGGGACAGAGTCACTCACGCACTCACTCTCGGGCAGTGTGGAAGGAGAGAGGTAGGAAATGGGAACAGAGTCACTCACTCACTCACTCACTCACTCTCGGGCAGTGTGGAAGGAGAGAGGTAGGAAATGAGGACAGAGTCACTCACTCACTCACTCTCGGGCTGTGTGGAAGGAGAGAGGTAGGAAATGAGGACAAAGTCACTCACTCACTCACACTCGGGCAGTGTGGAAGGAGAGAGGTAGGAAATGAGGACAGAGTCACTCACTCACGCACTCTCGGGCAGTGTGGAAGGAGAGAGGTAGGAAATGAGGACAAAGTCACTCACTCACTCACTCTCGGGCAGTGTGGAAGGAGAGAGGTAGGAAATGAGGACAGAATCACTCTCTCACTCATTCTCGGGCAGCGTGGAAGGAGAGAGGTAGGAAATGAGGACAGAGTCACTCACTCACTCACGCTCGGGCTGTGTGGAAGGAGTGAGGTAGGAAATGAGGACAGAGTCACTCACTCACTCACTCACGCTCGGGCTGTGTGGAAGGAGTGAGGTAGGAAATGAGGACAGAGTCACTCACTCACTCATTCACTCTCGGGCTGTGTGGATGGAGAGAGGTAGGAAATGAGGACAGAGTCACTCACTCACTCACTCTCGGGCTGAGTGGATGGTGAGAGGAAGGAAATGAGGACAGAGTCACTCACTCACTCACTCACTCTCGGGCTGTGTGGGTGGAGAGAGGTAGGAAATGAGGACAGAGTCACTCACTCACTCTCGGGCTGAGTGGAAGGTGAGAGGAAGGAAATGAGGACAGAGTCACTCACTCTCTCACTCACTCTTGGGCAGTGTGGAAGGTGAGAGGTAGGAAATAAGGACAGAGTCACTCACTCACTCACTCTCGTGCAGTGTGGAAGGAGAGAGGTAGGAAATGGGGACAGAGTCACTCACTCACTCACTCTCGGGCAGTGTGGAAGGAGAGAGGTAGGAAATGAGGACAGAGTCACTCACTCACTGACTCTCGGGCTGTGTGGAAGGAGAGAGGTAGGAAATGAGGACAGAGTCACTGACTCACTCTCGGGCTGAGGGGATTGTGAGGTAGGAAATGAGGACAGAGTCACTCACTCATTCACTCTCGGGCTGAGGGGATGGTGAGAGGTAGGAAATGAGGACAGTCACTCACTCACTCACTCTCGGGCTGTGTGGAAGGAGTGAGGTAGGAAATGAGGACAGAGTCACTCACTCACTCACTCTCGGGCTGTGTGGAAGGAGAGAGGTAGGAAATGAGGACAGAGTCACTCACTCATGCACTCTCGGGCAGCGTGGAAGGAGAAAGGTAGGAAATGAGGACAAAGTCACTCACTCACTCACTCTCGGGCTGTGTGGAAGGATAGAGGTAGGAAATGAGGACAAAGTCACTCACTCACTCACACTCGGGCAGTGTGGAAGGAGAGAGGTAGGAAATGGGGACAGAGTCACTCACTCACTCACTCTCGGGCTGTGTGGAAGGAGTGAGGTCGGAAATGAGGACAGAGTCACTCACTCAATCACTCTCGGGCTGTGTGGAATGAGAGAGGAAGGAAATGAGGACAGAGTCACTCATTCACTCACTCACTCTCGGGCTGTGTGGATGGAGAGAGGTAGGAAATGAGGACAGAGTCACTCACTCACTCACTCTCGGGCTGAGTGGATGGTGAGAGGAAGGAAATGAGGACAGAGTCACTCACTCTCTCACTCACTCTTGGGCAGTGTGGAAGGTGAGAGGTAGGAAATGGGGACAGAGTCACTCACTCACTGACTCTCGGGCTGTGTGGAAGGAGAGAGGTAGGAAATGAGGACAAAGTCACTCACTCACTCACTCTCGGGCAGTTTGGAAGGAGAGAGGTAGGAAATGAGGACAGAGTCACTGACTCACTCTCGGGCTGAGGGGATGGTGAGGTAGGAAATGAGGACAGAGTCACTCACTCATTCACTCTCGGGCTGAGGGGATGGTGAGAGGTAGTAAATGAGGACAGAGTCACTCACTCATTCACTCTTGGCCTGTGTGGAAGGTGAGAGGTAGTAAATGAGGAGAAAGTCACTCACTCACTCACACTCAGGCAGTGTGGAAGGAGAGAGGTAGGAAATGAGGACAGTCACTCACTTTCTCACTCTCGGGCTGTGTGGAAGGAGAGAGGTAGGAAATGAGGACAGAGTCACTCACTCACTCACTCTCGGGCTGTGTGGAATGTGAGAGGTAGTAAATGAGGACAGAGTCACTCACTCATTCACTCTTGGCCTGTGTGGAAGGTGAGAGGTAGTAAATGAGGAGAAAGTCACTCACTCACTCACACTCAGGCAGTGTGGAAGGAGAGAGGTAGGAAATGAGGACAGTCACTCACTTTCTCACTCTCGGGCTGTGTGGAAGGAGAGAGGTAGGAAATGAGGACAGAGTCACTCACTCATGCACTCTCGGGCAGCGTGGAAGGAGAGAGGTAGGAAATGAGGACAGTCACTCACTTTCTCACTCTCGGGCTGTTTGGAAGGAGAGAGGTAGGAAATGATGACAGAGTCACTCACTCACTCACTCACTCACTCACTCACTCTCGGGCTGTGTGGAAGGATAGAGGTAGGAAATGGGGACAGAGTCACTCACTCACTCACTCTCGGGCATTGTGGAAGGAGAGAAGTAGGAAATGAGGACAGAGTCACTCACTCATGCACTCTCGGGCAGCGTGGAAGGAGAGAGGTAGGAAATGAGGACAGTCACTCACTTTCTCACTCTCGGGCTGTTTGGAAGGAGAGAGGTAGGAAATGATGACAGAGTCACTCACTCACTCACTCACTCACTCACTCACTCTCGGGCTGTGTGGAAGGATAGAGGTAGGAAATGGGGACAGAGTCACTCACTCACTCACTCTCGGGCATTGTGGAAGGAGAGAGGTAGGAAATGGGGACAGAGTCACTCACTCACTCACTCTCGGGCATTGTGGAAGGAGAGAGGTAGGAACTAAGGACAGAGTCACTCACTCACTCACACTCGGGCAGTGTGGAAGGAGAGAGGTAGGAAATGGGGACAGAGTCACTCACTCACTCACTCTCGGGCATTGTGGAAGGAGAGAGGTAGGAACTAAGGACAGAGTCACTCACTCACTCACTCACTCTCGGGCTGTGTGCAAGGTGAGAGGAAGGGAATGAGGACAGAGTCACTCACTCACTCACTCACTCTCGGGCTGTGTGGATGGAGTGAGTTAGGAAATGAGGACAGTGTGACTCACTCACTCACGCTCGGGCTGTGTGGAAGGAGTGAGGTAGCAAATGAGAACAGAGTCACTCAATCACTCACTCGCTCACGGGCAGTGTGGAAGGACAGAGGTAGGAAATGGGGACAGAGTCACTCACTCACTCACTCTCGCGCTGTGTGGAAGGAGAGAGGTAGGAAATGAGGACAGAGTCACTCACTCACTCACTCACTCACTCACTGTCGGGCTGTGTGGAAGGAGAGAGGTAGGAAATGAGGACAAAGTCACTCACTCACTGACTCTCGAGCAGTGTGGAAGTAGTGAGGTAGGAAATGAGGACAGAGTCACTCACTCACTCACTCACTCTCGGGCTGGGTGGAAGGAGAGAGGTAGGAAATGAGGACAGAGTCATTCACTCACTCTCGGGCTGTGTGGAAGGAGTGAGGTCGGAAATGAGGACAGAGTCACTCACTCACTCACTCTCGGGCAGTGTGGAAGGAGAGAGGTAGGAAATGAGGACAGAGTCACTCACTCACTCACTCTCGGGCAGTGTGGAAGGAGAGAGGTAGGAAATGAGGACAGAGTCACTCACTCACTTACTCTCGGGCTGTGTGGAAGGAGAGAGGTAGGAAATGAGGACAAAGTCACTCACTCACTCACTCTCGGGCAGTGTGGAAGGAGAGAGGTAGGAATTGAGGACAGAGTCACTCACTCACTCACTCACTCACGGGCTGTGTGGAAGGAGAGAGGTAGGAAATGAGGACAGAGTCACTCACTCACTATCGGTCAGTGTGGAAGGAGAGAGGTAGGAAATGAGGACAGAGTCACTCACTCACTCACTCACGGGCTGTGTGGAAGGAGAGAGGTAGGAAATGAGGACAGAGTCACTCACTCACTCACTCACTCTCGGTCAGTGTGGAAGGAGAGAGGTGGAAATGAGGACAGATTCACTCACTCACTCACTCTCGGGCATTGTGGAAGGAGAGAGGTAGGAAATGAGAACAGAGTCACTCACTCACTCACTCACTCATTCTCGGGCAGTGTGGAATGTGAGAGGTAGGAAATGAGGACAGAGTCACTCACTCACTCACTCTCGGGCTGTGTGCAAGGTGAGAGGAAGGGAATGAGGACAGAGTCACTCACTCACTCACTCACTCTCGGGCAGTGTAGAAGGTGAGAGGTAGGAAATGAGGACAGAGTCACTCACTCACTCACTCTTTGGCAGTGTGGAAGGAGAGAGGTAAGAAATGAGGACAGAGTCACTCACTCACTCACTCTCGGGCTGTTTGGAAGGAGAGAGGTAGGAAATGAGGACAAAGTCACTCACTCACTCACTCGCTCTCGGGCAGTGTAGAAGGTGAAAGGTAGGAAATGAGGACAGAGTCACTCACTCACTCACTCTTTGGTTTGTGGAATGTGAGAGGTAGGAAATAAGGACAGAGTCACTCACTCACTCACTCTCGGGCTGTTTGGAAGGAGAGAGGTAGGAAATGAGGACAGAGTCACTCACTCACTCACTCTCGGGCAGTGTGGAAGGAGAGAGGTAGGAAATGGGGACAGAGTCACTCACTCACTCACTCACTCATTCTCGGGCAGTGTGGAAGGAGAGAGGTAGGAAATGGGGACAGAGTCACTCACTCACTCACTCTCGGGCAGTGTGGAAGGAGAGAGTTAGGAAATGAGGACAGAGTCACTCACTCACTCACTCTCGGGCTGTGTGGAAGGAGAGAGGTAGGAAATGAGGACAAAGTCACTCACTCACTCCCTCTCGGGCAGTGTGGAAGGAGAGAGGTCGGAAATGAGGACAGAGTCACGCACTCACTCACTCTCGGTCAGTGTGGAAGGAGAGAGGTAGGAAATGAGGACAGATTCACTCACTCACTGACTCTCGGGCATTGTGGAAGGAGAGAGTTAGGAAATGAGGACAGAGTTACTCACTCACTCACTCACACATTCTCGGGCAGTGTGGAAGGAGAGAGGTAGGAAATGAGGACAGAGTCACTCACTCACTCACTCTCGGGCATTGTGGAAGGAGAGAGGTAGGAACTAAGGACAGAGTCACTCACTCACTCACTCACTCTCGGGCTGTGTGCAAGGTGAGAGGAAGGGAATGAGGACAGAGTCACTCACTCACTCACTCACTCTCGGGCTGTGTGGATGGAGTGAGTTAGGAAATGAGGACAGTGTGACTCACTCACTCACGCTCGGGCTGTGTGGAAGGAGTGAGGTAGCAAATGAGAACAGAGTCACTCAATCACTCACTCGCTCACGGGCAGTGTGGAAGGACAGAGGTAGGAAATGGGGACAGAGTCACTCACTCACTCACTCTCGCGCTGTGTGGAAGGAGAGAGGTAGGAAATGAGGACAGAGTCACTCACTCACTCACTCACTCACTCACTGTCGGGCTGTGTGGAAGGAGAGAGGTAGGAAATGAGGACAAAGTCACTCACTCACTGACTCTCGAGCAGTGTGGAAGTAGTGAGGTAGGAAATGAGGACAGAGTCACTCACTCACTCACTCACTCTCGGGCTGGGTGGAAGGAGAGAGGTAGGAAATGAGGACAGAGTCATTCACTCACTCTCGGGCTGTGTGGAAGGAGTGAGGTCGGAAATGAGGACAGAGTCACTCACTCACTCACTCTCGGGCAGTGTGGAAGGAGAGAGGTAGGAAATGAGGACAGAGTCACTCACTCACTCACTCTCGGGCAGTGTGGAAGGAGAGAGGTAGGAAATGAGGACAGAGTCACTCACTCACTTACTCTCGGGCTGTGTGGAAGGAGAGAGGTAGGAAATGAGGACAAAGTCACTCACTCACTCACTCTCGGGCAGTGTGGAAGGAGAGAGGTAGGAATTGAGGACAGAGTCACTCACTCACTCACTCACTCACGGGCTGTGTGGAAGGAGAGAGGTAGGAAATGAGGACAGAGTCACTCACTCACTATCGGTCAGTGTGGAAGGAGAGAGGTAGGAAATGAGGACAGAGTCACTCACTCACTCACTCACGGGCTGTGTGGAAGGAGAGAGGTAGGAAATGAGGACAGAGTCACTCACTCACTCACTCACTCTCGGTCAGTGTGGAAGGAGAGAGGTGGAAATGAGGACAGATTCACTCACTCACTCACTCTCGGGCATTGTGGAAGGAGAGAGGTAGGAAATGAGAACAGAGTCACTCACTCACTCACTCACTCATTCTCGGGCAGTGTGGAATGTGAGAGGTAGGAAATGAGGACAGAGTCACTCACTCACTCACTCTCGGGCTGTGTGCAAGGTGAGAGGAAGGGAATGAGGACAGAGTCACTCACTCACTCACTCACTCTCGGGCAGTGTAGAAGGTGAGAGGTAGGAAATGAGGACAGAGTCACTCACTCACTCACTCTTTGGCAGTGTGGAAGGAGAGAGGTAAGAAATGAGGACAGAGTCACTCACTCACTCACTCTCGGGCTGTTTGGAAGGAGAGAGGTAGGAAATGAGGACAAAGTCACTCACTCACTCACTCGCTCTCGGGCAGTGTAGAAGGTGAAAGGTAGGAAATGAGGACAGAGTCACTCACTCACTCACTCTTTGGTTTGTGGAATGTGAGAGGTAGGAAATAAGGACAGAGTCACTCACTCACTCACTCTCGGGCTGTTTGGAAGGAGAGAGGTAGGAAATGAGGACAGAGTCACTCACTCACTCACTCTCGGGCAGTGTGGAAGGAGAGAGGTAGGAAATGGGGACAGAGTCACTCACTCACTCACTCACTCATTCTCGGGCAGTGTGGAAGGAGAGAGGTAGGAAATGGGGACAGAGTCACTCACTCACTCACTCTCGGGCAGTGTGGAAGGAGAGAGTTAGGAAATGAGGACAGAGTCACTCACTCACTCACTCTCGGGCTGTGTGGAAGGAGAGAGGTAGGAAATGAGGACAAAGTCACTCACTCACTCCCTCTCGGGCAGTGTGGAAGGAGAGAGGTCGGAAATGAGGACAGAGTCACGCACTCACTCACTCTCGGTCAGTGTGGAAGGAGAGAGGTAGGAAATGAGGACAGATTCACTCACTCACTGACTCTCGGGCATTGTGGAAGGAGAGAGTTAGGAAATGAGGACAGAGTTACTCACTCACTCACTCACACATTCTCGGGCAGTGTGGAAGGAGAGAGGTAGGAAATGAGGACAGAGTCACTCACTCACTCACTCTCGGGCAGTGTGGAAGGAGAGAGGTAGGAAATGAGGACAGAGTCACTCACTCACTCTCGGGCTGTGTGGAAGGAGAGAGGTAGGAAATGGGGACAGAGTCACTCACTCACTCACTCTCGGGCATTGTGGAAGGAGAGAGGTCGGAAATAAGGACAGAGTCACTCACTGACTCACTCTCGGGCTGTGTGCAAGGTGAGAGGAAGGGAATGAGGACAGAGTCACTCACTCACTCACTCACTCTCGGGTTGTGTGGAAGGAGTGAGGTAGGAAATGAGGACAGAGTCACTCACTCACTCACTCTCGGGCATTGTGGAAGGAGAGAGGTCGGAAATAAGGACAGAGTCACTCACTCACTCGCTCTCGGGCTCTGTGGAAGGAGAGAGGTAGGAAATGAGGACAGAGTCACTCACTCACTCACTCTCGGGCTGTGTGGAAGGAGAGAGGTAGGAAATGAGGACAGAATCACTCACTCACTCACTCTCGGGCAGTGTGGATGGACAGAGGTAGGAAATGAGGACAGAGTCACTCACTCTCTCACTCACTCATGGGCAGTGTGGAAGGAGAGAGGTAGGAAATAAGGACAGAGTCACTCACTGACTCACTCACTCGGTCATTGTGGAAGGAGAGAGGTAGGAAATGAGGACAGAGTCACTCACTCACTCATTCTCGGGCAGTGTGGAAGGAGAGAGGTAGGAAATGAGGACAGTCACTCACTCACTCACTCTCGGGCTGTGTGGATGGAGAGAGGTAGGAAATGAGGACAGTCACTCACTCACTCACTCTCGGGCTGTGTGGATGGAGAGAGGTAGGAAATGAGGACAGTCACTCACTCACTCACTCTTGGGCAGTGTGGGAGGAGAGAGGTAGGAAATGAGGACAGAATCACTCTCTCACGCACTCTCGTGCTGAGTGGAAGGAGTGAGGTAGGAAATGAGGACAGAGTCACTCACACACTCACTCGCTCTCGGGCTTTGTGGAAGGAGTGAGGTTGGAAATAAGGACAGAGTCACTCACTCACTCACTCACTCTCGGGCTGTGTGCAAGGTGAGACGAAGGGAATGAGGACAGAGTCACTCACTCACTCACTTACTCACTCACTCTCGGGTTGTGTGGAAGGAGTGAGGTAGGAAATGAGGACAGAGGGACTCAATCACTCACTCGCTCTTTGGCAGTGTGGAAGCTGAGAGGTAGGAAATAAGGACAGAGTCACTCACTCACTCTCGGGCAGTGTGGAAGGAGAGAGGTAGGAAATGAGGACAGAGCCACTCACTCACTCACGCTCGGGATGTGTGGAAGGAGTGAGGTAGGAAATGAGGACCGAGTAACTCACTCATTCTCGGGCTGTGTGGATGGAGAGAGGTAGGAAATGAGGATAGAGTCACTCACTCACTCACTCTCAGGCTGTGTGGAAGGTGTGAGGTAGGAAATGAGGACGGAGTCACTCAATCACTCACTCGCTCTCGGGCAGTGTGGAAGGTGAGAGGTAGGAAATGAGGACAGAGTCACTCACTCACTCATTCTCGGGCAGTGTGGAAGGAGAGAGGTAGGAAATGGGGACAGAGTCACTCACTCACTCACTCGGGCTGTGTGGATGGAGAGAGGTAGGAAATGAGGTCAGTCACTCACTCACTCACTCTTGGGCAGTGTGGGAGGTGAGAGGTAGGAAATGAGGACAAAGTCACTCACTCACTCCCTCTCGGTCAGTGTGGAAGGAGAGAGTTAGGAAATGAGGACAGATTCACTCACTCACTCACTCTCGGGCATTGTGGAAGGAGAGAGTTAGGAAATGAGGACAGAGTTACTCACTCACTCACTCACACATTCTCGGGCAGTGTGGAAGGAGAGAGGTAGGAAATGAGGACAGATTCACTCACTCACTCACTCTCGGGCATTGTGGAAGGAGAGAGGTAGGAAATGGGGACAGAGTCACTCACTCACTCACGCTCGGGATGTGTGGAAGGAGTGAGGTAGGAAATGAGGACCGAGTAACTCACTCACTCTCGGGCTGTGTGGATGGAGATAGGTAGGAAATGAGGACTGAGTCACTCACTCACTCACTCTCGGGCTGTGTGGAAGGAGAGAGGTAGGAAATGAGTACAGAGTCACTCAATCACTCACTCGCTCTCGGGCAGTGTGGAAGGTGAGAGGTAGGAAATGAGGACAGAGACACTCACTCTCTCACTCTTGGGCAGTGTGGAAGGTGAGAGGTAGGAAATAAGGACAGAGTCACTCACTCACTCACTCACGGGCATTGTGGAAGGAGACAGGTAGGAAATGGGGACAGAGTCACTCACTCACTCACTCTCGGGCAGTGTGCAAGGTGAGAGGTAGGAAATGAGGACAGAGTCACTCACTCACTCACTCTCGGGCTGTGTGGAAGGACAGAGGTAAGAAATGGGGACAGAGTCACTCACTCACTCACTCTCGGGCTTAGGGGATATTGAGAGGTAGGAAATGAGGACAGAGTCACTCACTCACTCACTCTCGGGCAGTGTGGAAGGAGAGAGGTAGGAAATGAGGACAGAGTCACTAACTCACTCTCGGGATGTGTGGAAGGAGAGAGGTAGGAAATGGGGACAGAGTCACTCACTCACTCACTCTCGGGCATTGTGGAAGGAGAGAGGTAGGAAATAAGGACAGAGTCACTCACTGACTCACTCTCGGGCTGTGTGCAAGGTGAGAGGAAGGGAATGAGGACAGAGTCACTCACTCACTCACTCACTCTCGGGTTGTGTGGAAGGAGTGAGGTAGGAAATGAGGACAGAGGCACTCACTCACTAACTCTCGGGCTGAGTGGATGGTGAGAAGAAGGGAATGAGGACAGAGTCACTCACTCACTCGCTCTCGGGCTCTGTGGAAGGAGAGAGGTAGGAAATGAGGACAGAGTCACTCACTCACTCACTCTCGGGCTGTGTGGAAGGAGAGAGGTAGGAAATGAGGACAGAATCACTCAATCACTCACTCTCGGGCAGTGTGGATGGGCAGAGGTAGGAAATGAGGACAGAGTCACTCACTCTCTCACTCACTCTTGGGCAGTGTGGAAGGTGAGAGGTAGGAAATAAGGACAGAGTCACTCACTGACTGACTCACTCAGTCAGTGTGGAAGGAGAGAGGTAGGAAATGAGGACAGAGTCACTCACTCACTCATTCTCGGGCAGTGTGGAAGGAGAGAGGTAGGAAATGGGGACAGAGTCACTCACTCACTCACTCACTCATTCTCGGGCAGTGTGGAAGGAGAGAGGTAGGAAATGGGGATAGAGTCACTCACTCACTCACTCTCGGGCTGTGTGCAAGGTGAGAGGAAGGGAATTAGGACAGAGTCACTCACTCACTCACTCTCGGGCTGTGTGGATGGAGAGAGGTAGGAAATGAGGACAGTCACTCACTCACTCACTCTTGGGCAGTGTGGGAGGAGAGAGGTAGGAAATGAGGACAGAATCACTCTCTCACGCACTCTCGTGCTGAGTGGAAGGAGTGAGGTAGGAAATGAGGACAGAGTCACTCACTCACTTACTCTCGGGCTGTGTGGAAGGAGAGAGGTAGGAAATGAGGACAAAGTCACTCACTCACTCACTCTCGGGCAGTGTGGAAGGAGAGAGGTAGGAATTGAGGACAGAGTCACTCACTCACTATCGGTCAGTGTGGAAGGAGAGAGGTAGGAAATGAGGACAGAGTCACTCACTCACTCACTCACGGGCTGTGTGGAAGGAGAGAGGTAGGAAATGAGGACAGAGTCACTCACTCACTCACTCACTCTCGGTCAGTGTGGAAGGAGAGAGGTGGAAATGAGGACAGATTCACTCACTCACTCACTCTCGGGCATTGTGGAAGGAGAGAGGTAGGAAATGAGAACAGAGTCACTCACTCACTCACTCACTCATTCTCGGGCAGTGTGGAATGTGAGAGGTAGGAAATGAGGACAGAGTCACTCACTCACTCACTCTCGGGCTGTGTGCAAGGTGAGAGGAAGGGAATGAGGACAGAGTCACTCACTCACTCACTCTCGGGCAGTGTAGAAGGTGAGAGGTAGGAAATGAGGACAGAGTCACTCACTCACTCACTCTTTGGCAGTGTGGAATGTGAGAGGTAGGAAATAAGGACAGAGTCACTCACTCACACACTCTCGGGCAGTGTGGAAGGAGAGAGGTAAGAAATGAGGACAGAGTCACTCACTCACTCTCGGGCTGTTTGGAAGGAGAGAGGTAGGAAATGAGGACAAAGTCACTCACTCACTCACTCGCTCTCGGGCAGTGTAGAAGGTGAAAGGTAGGAAATGAGGACAGAGTCACTCACTCACTCACTCTTTGGCTTTGTGGAATGTGAGAGGTAGGAAATGGGGACAGAGTCACTCACTCACTCATTCTCGGGCAGTGTGGAAGGAGAGAGGTAGGAAATGGGGACAGAGTCACTCACTCACTCACTCTCGGGCAGTGTGGAAGGAGAGAGTTAGGAAATGAGGACAGAGTCACTCACTCACTCACTCTCGGGCTGTGTGGAAGGAGAGAGGTAGGAAATGAGGACAAAGTCACTCACTCACTCCCTCTCGGGCAGTGTGGAAGGAGAGAGGTCGGAAATGAGGACAGAGTCACGCACTCACTCACTCTCGGTCAGTGTGGAAGGAGAGAGGTAGGAAATGAGGACAGATTCACTCACTCACTGACTATCGGGCATTGTGGAAGGAGAGAGTTAGGAAATGAGGACAGAGTTACTCACTCACTCACTCACACATTCTCGGGCAGTGTGGAAGGAGAGAGGTAGGAAATGAGGACAGAGTCACTCACTCACTCACTCTCGGGCAGTGTGGAAGGAGAGAGGTAGGAAATGGGGACAGAGTCACTCACTCACTCACTCTCGGGCATTGTGGAAGGAGAGAGGTCGGAAATAAGGACAGAGTCACTCACTGACTCACTCTCGGGCTGTGTGCAAGGTGAGAGGAAGGGAATGAGGACAGAGTCACTCACTCACTCACTCACTCTCGGGTTGTGTGGAAGGAGTGAGGTAGGAAATGAGGACAGAGTCACTCACTCACTCACTCTCGGGCATTGTGGAAGGAGAGAGGTCGGAAATAAGGACAGAGTCACTCACTCACTCGCTCTCGGGCTCTGTGGAAGGAGAGAGGTAGGAAATTAGGACAGAGTCACTCACTCACTCACTCTCGGGCTGTGTGGAAGGAGAGAGGTAGGAAATGAGGACAGAATCACTCACTCACTCACTCTCGGGCAGTGTGGATGGACAGAGGTAGGAAATGAGGACAGAGTCACTCACTCTCTCACTCACTCATGGGCAGTGTGGAAGGAGAGAGGTAGGAAATAAGGACAGAGTCACTCACTGACTCACTCACTCGGTCAGTGTGGAAGGAGAGAGGTAGGAAATGAGGACAGAGTCACTCACTCACTCATTCTCGGGCAGTGTGCAAGGAGAGAGGTAGGAAATGAGGACAGTCACTCACTCACTCACTCTCGGGCTGTGTGGATGGAGAGAGGTAGGAAATGAGGACAGTCACTCACTCACTCACTCTTGGGCAGTGTGGGAGGAGAGAGGTAGGAAATGAGGACAGAATCACTCTCTCACGCACTCTCGTGCTGAGTGGAAGGAGTGAGGTAGGAAATGAGGACAGAGTCACTTACTCACTCACTCACTCTCGGGCTGTGTGCAAGGTGAGACGAAGGGAATGAGGACAGAGTCACTCACTCACTCATTCTCGGGCAGTGTGGAAGGAGAGAGGTAGGAAATGAGGACTGACTTACTCACTCACTCACTCTCGGGCTGTGTGCAAGGTGAGACGAAGGGAATGAGGACAGAGTCACTCACTCACTCACTCACTCACTCACTCTCGGGTTGTGTGGAAGGAGTGAGGTAGGAAATGAGGACAGAGGCACTCAATCACTCACTCGCTCTTTGGCAGTGTGGAAGCTGAGAGGTAGGAAATAAGGACAGAGTCACTCACTCACTCTCGGGCAGTGTGGAAGGAGAGAGGTAGGAAATGAGGACAGAGTCACTCACTCACTCACGCTCGGGATGTGTGGAAGGAGTGAGGTAGGAAATGAGGACCGAGTAACTCACTCATTCTCGGGCTGTGTGGATGGAGAGAGGTAGGAAATGAGGATAGAGTCACTCACTCACTCACTCTCAGGCTGTGTGGAAGGTGTGAGGTAGGAAATGAGGACAGAGTCACTCAATCACTCACTCGCTCTCGGGCAGTGTGGAAGGTGAGAGGTAGGAAATGAGGACAGAGTCACTCACTCACTCATTCTCGGGCAGTGTGGAAGGAGAGAGGTAGGAAATGGGGACAGAGTCACTCACTCACTCACTCGGGCTGTGTGGATGGAGAGAGGTAGGAAATGAGGTCAGTCACTCACTCACTCACTCTTGGGCAGTGTGGGAGGTGAGAGGTAGGAAATGAGGACAAAGTCACTCACTCACTCCCTCTCGGTCAGTGTGGAAGGAGAGAGTTAGGAAATGAGGACAGATTCACTCACTCACTCACTCTCGGGCATTGTGGAAGGAGAGAGTTAGGAAATGAGGACAGAGTTACTCACTCACTCACTCACACATTCTCGGGCAGTGTGGAAGGAGAGAGGTAGGAAATGAGGACAGATTCACTCACTCACTCACTCTCGGGCATTGTGGAAGGAGAGAGGTAGGAAATGGGGACAGAGTCACTCACTCACTCACGCTCGGGATGTGTGGAAGGAGTGAGGTAGGAAATGAGGACCGAGTAACTCACTCACTCTCGGGCTGTGTGGATGGAGATAGGTAGGAAATGAGGACTGAGTCACTCACTCACTCACTCTCGGGCTGTGTGGAAGGAGAGAGGTAGGAAATGAGTACAGAGTCACTCAATCACTCACTCGCTCTCGGGCAGTGTGGAAGGTGAGAGGTAGGAAATGAGCACAGAGACACTCACTCTCTCACTCACTCTTGGGCAGTGTGGAAGGTGAGAGGTAGGAAATAAGGACAGAGTCACTCACTCACTCACTCACGGGCATTGTGGAAGGAGACAGGTAGGAAATGGGGACAGAGTCACTCACTCACTCACTCTCGGGCAGTGTGCAAGGTGAGAGGTAGGAAATGAGGACACAGTCACTCACTCACTCACTCTCGGGCTGTGTGGAAGGACAGAGGTAAGAAATGGGGACAGAGTCACTCACTCACTCACTCTCGGGCTTAGGGGATATTGAGAGGTAGGAAATGAGGACAGAGTCACTCACTCACTCACTCTCGGGCAGTGTGGAAGGAGAGAGGTAGGAAATGAGGACAGAGTCACTAACTCACTCTCGGGCTGTGTGGAAGGAGAGAGGTAGGAAATGGGGACAGAGTCACTCACTCACTCACTCTCGGGCGTTGTGGAAGGAGAGAGGTAGGAAATAAGGACAGAGTCACTCACTGACTCACTCTCGGGCTGTGTGCAAGGTGAGAGGAAGGGAATGAGGACAGAGTCACTCACTCACTCACTCACTCTCGGGTTGTGTGGAAGGAGTGAGGTAGGAAATGAGGACAGAGGCACTCACTCACTAAATCTCGGGCTGAGTGGATGGTGAGAAGAAGGGAATGAGGACAGAGTCACTCACTCACTCGCTCTCGGGCTCTGTGGAAGGAGAGAGGTAGGAAATGAGGACAGAGTCACTCACTCACTCACTCTCGGGCTGTGTGGAAGGAGAGAGGTAGGAAATGAGGACAGAATCACTCACTCACTCACTCTCGGGCAGTGTGGATGGACAGAGGTAGGAAATGAGGACAGAGTCACTCACTCTCTCACTCACTCTTGGGCAGTGTGGAAGGTGAGAGGTAGGAAATAAGGACAGAGTCACTCACTGACTCACTCACTCAGTCAGTGTGGAAGGAGAGAGGTAGGAAATGAGGACAGAGTCACTCACTCACTCATTCTCGGGCAGTGTGGAAGGAGAGAGGTAGGAAATGGGGACAGAGTCACTCACTCACTCACTCACTCATTCTCGGGCAGTGTGGAAGGAGAGAGGTAGGAAATGGGGATAGAGTCACTCACTCACTCACTCTCGGGCTGTGTGCAAGGTGAGAGGAAGGGAATTAGGACAGAGTCACTCACTCACTCACTCTCGGGCTGTGTGGATGGAGAGAGGTAGGAAATGAGGACAGTCACTCACTCACTCACTCTTGGGCAGTGTGGGAGGAGAGAGGTAGGAAATGAGGACAGAATCACTCTCTCACGCACTCTCGTTGCAGAGTGGAAGGAGTGAGGTAGGAAATGAGGACAGAGTCACTCACTCACTTACTCTCGGGCTGTGTGGAAGGAGAGAGGTAGGAAATGAGGACAAAGTCACTCACTCACTCACTCTCGGGCAGTGTGGAAGGAGAGAGGTAGGAATTGAGGACAGAGTCACTCACTCACTCACTCACTCACGGGCTGTGTGGAAGGAGAGAGGTAGGAAATGAGGACAGAGTCACTCACTCACTATCGGTCAGTGTGGAAGGAGAGAGGTAGGAAATGAGGACAGAGTCACTCACTCACTCACTCACGGGCTGTGTGGAAGGAGAGAGGTAGGAAATGAGGACAGAGTCACTCACTCACTCACTCACTCTCGGTCAGTGTGGAAGGAGAGAGGTGGAAATGAGGACAGATTCACTCACTCACTCACTCTCGGGCATTGTGGAAGGAGAGAGGTAGGAAATGAGAACAGAGTCACTCACTCACTCACTCACTCATTCTCGGGCAGTGTGGAATGTGAGAGGTAGGAAATGAGGACAGAGTCACTCACTCACTCACTCTCGGGCTGTGTGCAAGGTGAGAGGAAGGGAATGAGGACAGAGTCACTCACTCACTCACTCACTCTCGGGCAGTGTAGAAGGTGAGAGGTAGGAAATGAGGACAGAGTCACTCACTCACACACTCTCGGGCAGTGTGGAAGGAGAGAGGTAGGAAATGAGGACAGAGTCACTCACTCACTCTCGGGCTGTTTGGAAGGAGAGAGGTAGGAAATGAGGACAAAGTCACTCACTCACTCACTCGCTCTCGGGCAGTGTAGAAGGTGAGAGGTAGGAAATGAGGACAGAGTCACTCACTCACTCACTCTTTGGCTTTGTGGAATGTGAGAGGTAGGAAATAAGGACAGAGTCACTCACTCACACACTCTCGGGCAGTGTGGAAGGAGAGAGGTAAGAAATGAGGACAGAGTCACTCACTCACTCTCGGGCTGCTTGGAAGGAGAGAGGTAGGAAATGAGGACAGAGTCACTCACTCACTCACTCTCGGGCAGTGTGGAAGGAGAGAGGTAGGAAATGGGGACAGAGTCACTCACTCACTCACTCACTCATTCTCGGGCAGTGTGGAAGGAGAGAGGTAGGAAATGGGGACAGAGTCACTCAGTCACTCACTCTCGGGCAGTGTGGAAGGAGAGAGTTAGGAAATGAGGACAGAGTCACTCGCTCACTCACTCTCGGGCTGTGTGGAAGGAGAGAGGTAGGAAATCAGGACAAAGTCACTCACTCACTCCCTCTCGGGCAATGTGGAAGGAGAGAGGTCGGAAATGAGGACAGAGTCACTCACTCACTCACTCTCGGTCAGTGTGGAGTGAGAGAGGTAGGAAATGAGGACAGACTCACACACTCACTCACTCTCGGGCATTGTGGAAGGAGAGAGTTAGGAAATGAGGACAGAGTTACTCACTCACTCACTCACACATTCTCGGGCAGTGTGGAAAGAGAGAGGTAGGAAATGAGGACAGATTCACTCATTCACTCACTCTCGGGCATTGTGGAAGGAGAGAGGTAGGAAATGGGGACAGAGTCACTCACACACTCACTCACTCTCGGGCATTGTGGAAGGAGAGAGGTAGGAAAGAAGGACACAGTCACTCACTCGCTCACTCACTCTCGGGCTGTGTTCAAGGTGAGAGGAAGGGAATGAGGACAGAGTCACTCACTCACTCTCGGGCTGTGTGGCTGGAGAGAGTTAGGAAATGAGGACAGAGTCACTCACTCACTCACGCTCGGGATGTGTGGAAGGAGTGAGGTAGGAAATGAGGACCGAGTAACTCACTCATTCTCGGGCTGTGTGGATGGAGAGAGGTAGGAAATGAGGATAGAGTCACTCACTCACTCGCTCTCAGGCTGTGTGGAAGGTGTGAGGTAGGAAATGAGGACAGAGTCACTCAATCACTCACTCGCTCTCGGGCAGTGTGGAAGGTGAGAGATAGGAAATGAGGACAGAGTCACTCACTCTCTCACTCACTCTTGGGCATTGTGGAAGGTGAGAGGTAGGAAATAAGGACAGAGTCACTCACTCACTCACTCACGGGCATTGTGGAAGGAGAGAGGTAGGAAATGGGGACAGAGTCACTCACTCACTCACTCTCGGGCAGTGTGGAAGGTGAGAGGTAGGAAATGAGGACAGAGTCACTCACTCACTCACTCTCGGGCTGTGTGGAAAGACAGAGGTAAGAAATGGGGACAGAGTCACTCACACACTCACTCTCGGGCTGAGGGGATGGTGAGAGGTAGGAAATGAGGACAGAGTCACTCACTCACTCACTCTCGGGCAGTGTGGAAGGAGAGAAGTAGGAAATGAGGACAGAGTCACTCACTCACTATCGGGCTGTGTGGAAGGAAAGAGGTAGGAAATGGGGACAGAGTCACTCACTCACTCACTCTCGGGCATTGTGGAAGGAGAGAGGTAGGAAATAAGGACAGAGTCACTCACTCACTCACTCTCGGGCTGTGTGCAAGGTGAGAGGAAGGGAATGAGGACAGAGTCACTCACTCACTCACTCACTCTCGGGTTGTGTGGAAGGAGTGAGGTAGGAAATGAGGACAGAGGCACTCACTCACTCACTAACTCTCGGGCTGAGTGGATGGTGAGAAGAAGGGAATGAGGACAGAGTCACTCACTCACTCACTCTCGGGCTCTGTGGAAGGAGAGAGGTAGGAAATGGGGACAGAGTCACTCACTCACTCACTCTCTGGCTGTGTGGAAGGAGAGAGGTAAGAAATGAGGACAGAGTCACTCACTCACTCACTCGCTCTCGGGCAGTGTAGAAGGTGAGAGGTAGGAAATGAAGACAGAGTCACTCACTCACTCACTCTTTGGCAGTGTGGAATGTGAGAGGTAGGAAATAAGGACAGAGTCACTCACTCATACACTCTCGGGCATTGTGGAAGGAGAGTGGTAAGAAATGAGGACAGAGTCACTCACTCACTCTCGGGCTGTGTGGAAGGAGAGATGTAGGAAATGATGACAAAGTCACTCACTCACTCACTCTCGGGCAGTGTGGTAGGAGAGAGGTAGGAAATGAGGACAGAGTCACTCACTCACTCACTCTCGGGCAGTGTGGAAGGGGAGAGGTAGGAAATGAGGACAGAGTCATTCACTCACTCACTCTCGGGCTGTGTGGAAGGAGAGAGGTAGGAAATGAGGACAGAGTCACTCACTCACTCACTCACTCACGGGTTGTGTGAAAGGAGACAGGTAGGAAATGAGGACAGAGTCACTCACTCACTCACTCTCGGGCAGTGTGGAAGGAGAGAGGTAGGAAATGGGGACAGAGTCACTCACTCACTCACCCTCGGTCAGTGTGGAAGGAGAGAGGTAGGAAATGAGGACAGAGTCACTCACTCACTCATTCTCGGGCAGTGTGGAAGGAGAGAGGTAGGAAATGGGGACAGAGTCACTCACTCACCACTCTCGGGCTGTGTGCAAGGTGAGAGGAAGGGAATGAGGACAGAGTCACTCACTCACTCACTCACTCGGGCTGTGTGGATGGAGAGAGGTAGGAAATGAGGTCAGTCACTCACTCACTCTCTCTTGGGCAGTGTGGGAGGTGAGAGGTAGGAAATGAGGACAGAGTCACTCACTCACTCACTCACTCATTCTCGGGCAGTGTGGAAGGATAGAGGTAGGAAATGAGGACAGAGTCACTCACTCACTCACTCTCGGGCTGTGTGGAAGGAGAGAGGTAGGAAATGAGGACAATGTCACTCACTCACTCACTCTCGGTCAGTGTGGAAGGAGAGAGGTAGGAAATGAGGACAGATTCACTCATTCACTGACTCTCGGGCATTGTGGAAGGAGAGAGTTAGGAAATGAGGACAGAGCTACTCACTCACTCACTCACACATTCTCGGGCAGTGTGGAAGGAGAGAGGTAGGAAATGAGGACAGATTCACTCACTCACTCACTCTCGGGCATTGTGGAAGGAGAGAGGTAGGAAATGGGGACAGAGTCACTCACACACTCACTCACTCTCGGGCATTGTGGAAGGAGAGAGGTAGGAAAGAAGGACAGAGTCACTCACTCGCTCACTCACTCTCGGGCTGTGTTCAAGGTGAGAGGAAGGGAATGAGGACAGAGTCACTCACTCACTCACTCACTCTCGGGCTGTGTGGCTGGAGAGAGTTAGGAAATGAGGACAGAGCCACTCACTCACTCACTCTCGGGATGTGTGGAAGGAGTGAGGTAGGAAATGAGGACCGAGTAACTCACTCACTCTCGGGCTGTGTGGATGGAGAGAGGTAGGAAATGAGGACAGAGTCACTCACTCACTCACTCTCAGGCTGTGTGGAAGCTGTGAGGTAGGAAAGGAGGACAGAGTCACTCAATCACTCACTCGCTCTCGGGCAGTGTGGAAGGTGAGAGGTAGGAAATGAGGACAGAGTCACTCACTCTCTCACTCACTCTTGGGCATTGTGGAAGGTGAGAGGTAGGAAATAAGGACAGAGTCACTCACTCACTCACTCACGGGCATTGTGGAAGGAGAGAAGTAGGAAATGGGGACAGAGTCACTCACTCACTCACTCACTCTCGGGCAGTGTGGAAGGTGAGAGGTAGGAAATGAGGACAGAGTCACTCACTCACTCACTCTCGGGCTGTGTGGAATTGACAGAGGTAAGAAATGGGGACAGAGTCACTCAAACACTCACTCTCGGGCTGAGGGGATGGTGAGAGGTAGGAAATGAGGACAGAGTCACTCACTCACTCAATCTCGGGCTGTGTGGAAGGACAGAGGTAAGAAATGGGGACAGAGTCACTCAAACACTCACTCTCGGGCTGAGGGGATGGTGAGAGGTAGGAAATGAAGACAGAGTCACTCACTCACTCTCGTGCAGTGTGGAAGGAGAGAGGTAGGAAATAAGGACAGAGTCACTCACTCACTCACTCTCGGGCTGTGTGCAAGGTGAGAGGAAGGGAATGAGGACAGAGTCACTCACTCACTCACTCACTCTCGGGTTGTGTGGAAGGAGTGAGGTAGGAAATGAGGACAGAGGCACTCACTCACTCACTAACTCTCGGGCAGTGTGGAAGGAGAGAGGTAGGAAATGGGGACAGAGTCACTCACTCACTCACTCACTCTCGGGCATTGTGGAAGGAGAGAGGTAGGAAAGAAGGACAGAGTCACTCACTCGCTCACTCACTCTCGGGCATTGTGGAAGGAGAGAGGTAGGAAAGAAGGACAGAGTCACTCACTCGCTCACTCACTCTCGGGCTGTGTTCAAGTTGAGAGGAAGGGAATGAGGACAGAGTCACTCACTCACTCACTCACGCTCGGGATTTGTGGAAGGAGTGAGGTAGGAAATGAGGACCGAGTAACTCACTCACTCTCGGGCTGTGTGGATGGAGAGAGGTAGGAAATGGGGACAGAGTCACTCACTCACTCACTCGCTCTCGGGCAGTGTGGAAGGTGAGAGGTAGGAAACGAGGACAGAGTCACTCACTCTCTCACTCACTCTTGGGCATTGTGGAAGGTGAGAGGTAGGAAATAAGGACAGAGTCACTCACTCACTCACTCTCGGGCAGTGTGGAAGGAGAGAGGTAGGAAATGGGGACAGAGTCACTCACTCACTCACTCTCGGGCAGTGTGGAAGGTGAGAGGTAGGAAATGAGGACAGAGTCACTCACTCACTCACTCTCGGGCTGTGTGGAAGGACAGAGGTAGGAAATGAGGACAGAGTCACTCACTCACTCACTCTCGGGCTGTGTGCAAGGTGAGAGGAAGGGAATGAGGACAGAGTCACTCACTCACTCACTCTCGGGCTGTGTGCAAGGTGAGAGGAAGGGAATGAGGACAGAGTCACTTACTCACTCACTCACTCTCGGGTTGTGTGGAAGGAGTGAGGTAGGAAATGAGGACAGAGTCACTCACTCACTCACTCTCGGGCTGTGTGGAAGGAGAGAGGTAGGAAATGAGGACAGATTCACTCACTCACTCTCTCTTGGGCAGTGTGGGAGGTGAGAGGTAGGAAATGAGGACAGAGTCACTCACTCACTCACTCACTCATTCTCGGGCAGTGTGGAAGGAGAGAGGTAGGAAATGGGAACAGAGTCACTCACTCACTTACTCTCGGGCAGTGTGGAATGTGAGAGGTAGGAAATGAGGACAAAGTCACTCACTCACTCACTCTCGGGCTGTGTGGAAGGAGAGAGGTAGGAAATGAGGACAGAGTCACTCACTCACTCACTCTCGGGCTGTGTGGAAGGAGAGAGGTAGGAAATGAGGACAATGTCACTCACTCACTCACTCTCGGTCAGTGTGGAAGGAGAGAGGTAGGAAATGAGGACAGATTCACTCACTCACTGACTCTCGGGCATTGTGGAAGGAGAGAGTTAGGAAATGAGGACAGAGTTACTCACTCACTCACTCACACATTCTCGGGCAGTGTGGAAGGAGAGAGGTAGGAAATGAGGACAGATTCACTCACTCACTCACTCTCGGGCATTGTGGAAGGAGAGAGGTAGGAAATGGGGACAGAGTCACTCACACACTCACTCACTCTCGGGCATTGTGGAAGGAGAGAGGTAGGAAAGAAGGACAGAGTCACTCACTCGCTCACTCACTCTCGGGCTGTGTTCAAGGTGAGAGGAAGGGAATGAGGACAGAGTCACTCACTCACTCACTCACTCTCGGGCATTGTGGAAGGAGAGAGGTAGGAAAGAAGGACAGAGTCACTCACTCACTCACTCACTCTCGGGCTGTGTGGCTGGAGAGAGTTAGGAAATGAGGACAGAGCCACTCACTCACTCACGCTCGGGATGTGTGGAAGGAGTGAGGTAGGAAATGAGGACCGAGTAACTCACTCACTCTCGGGCTGTGTGGATGGAGAGAGGTAGGAAATGAGGACAGAGTCACTCACTCACTCACTCTCAGGCTGTGTAGAAGCTGTGAGGTAGGAAATGAGGACAGAGTCACTCAATCACTCACTCGCTCTCGGGCAGTGTGGAAGGTGAGAGGTAGGAAATGAGGACAGAGTCACTCACTCTCTCACTCACTCTTGGGCATTGTGGAAGGTGAGAGGTAGGAAATAAGGACAGAGTCACTCACTCACTCACGGGCATTGTGGAAGGAGAGAGGTAGGAAATGAGGACAATGTCACTCACTCACTCACTCTCGGTCAGTGTGGAAGGAGAGAGGTAGGAAATGAGGACAGATTCACTCACTCACTCACTCTCGGGCATTGTGGAAGGAGAGAGGTAGGAAATGGGGACAGAGTCGCTCACACACTCACTCACTCTCGGGCATTGTGGAAGGAGAGAGGTAGGAAAGAAGGACAGAGTCACTCACTCGCTCACTCACTCTCGGGCTGTGTTCAAGGTGAGAGGAAGGGAATGAGGACAGAGTCACTCACTCACTCACTCACTCTCGGGCATTGTGGAAGGAGAGAGGTAGGAAAGAAGGACAGACTCACTCACTCACTCACTCTCGGGCTGTGTGGCTGGAGAGAGTTAGGAAATGAGGACAGAGCCACTCACTCACTCACGCTCGGGATGTGTGGAAGGAGTGAGGTAGGAAATGAGGACCGAGTAACTCACTCACTCTCGGGCTGTGTGGATGGAGAGAGGTAGGAAATGAGGACAGAGTCACTCACTCACTCACTCTCAGGCTGTGTGGAAGCTGTGAGGTAGGAAATGAGGACAGAGTCACTCAATCACTCACTCGCTCTCGGGCAGTGTGGAAGGTGAGAGGTAGGAAATGAGGACAGAGTCACTCACCCTCTCACTCACTCTTGGGCATTGTGGAAGGTGAGAGGTAGGAAATAAGGACAGAGTCACTCACTCACTCACTCACTCACGGGCATTGTGGAAGGAGAGAGGTAGGAAATGGGGACAGAGTCACTCACTCACTCACTCTCGGGCAGTGTGGAAGGAGAGAGGTAGGAAATGAGGACAGAGTCACTCACTCACTCACGCTCGGGATGTGTGGAAGGAGTGAGGTAGGAAATGAGGACCGAGTAACTCACTCACTCTCGGGCTGTGTGGATGGAGAGAGGTAGGAAATGAGGACAGAGTCACTCACTCACTCACTCTCAGGCTGTGTGGAAGGAGTGAGGTAGGAAATGAGGACCGAGTAACTCACTCACTCTCGGGCTGTGTGGATGGAGAGAGGTAGGAAATGAGGACAGAGTCACTCACTCACTCACTCGCTCTCGGGCAGTGTGGAAGGTGAGAGGTAGGAAACGAGGACAGAGTCACTCACTCTCTCACTCACTCTTGGGCATTGTGGAAGGTGAGAGGTAGGAAATAAGGACAGAGTCACTCACTCACTCACTCTCGGGCAGTGTGGAAGGAGAGGTAGGAAATGGGGACAGAGTCACTCACTCACTCACTCTCGGGCAGTGTGGAAGGTGAGAGGTAGGAAATGAGGACAGAGTCACTCACTCACTCACTCTCGGGCTGTGTGGAAGGACAGAGGTAGGAAATGAGGACAGAGTCACTCACTCACTCACTCTCGGGCTGTGTGCAAGGTGAGAGGAAGGGAATGAGGACAGAGTCACTTACTCACTCACTCACTCTCGGGTTGTGTGGAAGGAGTGAGGTAGGAAATGAGGACAGAGGCACTCACTCACTCACTAACTCTCGGGCTGAGTGGATGGTGAGAAGAAGGGAATGAGGACAGAGTCACTCACTCACTCGCTCTCGGGCTCTGTGGAAGGAGAGAAGTAGGAAATGGGGACAGATTCACTCACTCACTTACTCTCGGGCAGTGTGGAAGGAGAGAGGTAGGAAATGAGGACAGAGTCACTCACTCACTCACTCTCGGGCTGTGTGGAAGGAGAGAGGTAGGAAATGAGGACAGATTCACTCACTCACTCTCTCTTGGGCAGTGTGGGAGGTGAGAGGTAGGAAATGAGGACAGAGTCACTCACTCACTCACTCACTCATTCTCGGGCAGTGTGGAAGGAGAGAGGTAGGAAATGGGAACAGAGTCACTCACTCACTTACTCTCGGGCAGTGTGGAATGTGAGAGGTAGGAAATGAGGACAAAGTCACTCACTCACTCACTCTCGGGCTGTGTGGAAGGAGAGAGGTAGGAAATGAGGACAGAGTCACTCACTCACTCACTCTCGGGCTGTGTGGAAGGAGAGAGGTAGGAAATGAGGACAATGTCACTCACTCACTCACTCTCGGTCAGTGTGGAAGGAGAGAGGTAGGAAATGAGGACAGATTCACTCACTCACTGACTCTCGGGCATTGTGGAAGGAGAGAGTTAGGAAATGAGGACAGAGTTACTCACTCACTCACTCACACATTCTCGGGCAGTGTGGAAGGAGAGAGGTAGGAAATGAGGACAGATTCACTCACTCACTCACTCTCGGGCATTGTGGAAGGAGAGAGGTAGGAAATGGGGACAGAGTCACTCACACACTCACTCACTCTCGGGCATTGTGGAAGGAGAGAGGTAGGAAAGAAGGACAGAGTCACTCACTCGCTCACTCACTCTCGGGCTGTGTTCAAGGTGAGAGGAAGGGAATGAGGACAGAGTCACTCACTCACTCACTCACTCTCGGGCATTGTGGAAGGAGAGAGGTAGGAAAGAAGGACAGAGTCACTCACTCACTCACTCACTCTCGGGCTGTGTGGCTGGAGAGAGTTAGGAAATGAGGACAGAGCCACTCACTCACTCACGCTCGGGATGTGTGGAAGGAGTGAGGTAGGAAATGAGGACCGAGTAACTCACTCACTCTCGGGCTGTGTGGATGGAGAGAGGTAGGAAATGAGGACAGAGTCACTCACTCACTCACTCTCAGGCTGTGTAGAAGCTGTGAGGTAGGAAATGAGGACAGAGTCACTCAATCACTCACTCGCTCTCGGGCAGTGTGGAAGGTGAGAGGTAGGAAATGTGGACAGAGTCACTCACTCTCTCACTCACTCTTGGGCATTGTGGAAGGTGAGAGGTAGGAAATAAGGACAGAGTCACTCACTCACTCACGGGCATTGTGGAAGGAGAGAGGTAGGAAATGAGGACAATGTCACTCACTCACTCACTCTCGGTCAGTGTGGAAGGAGAGAGGTAGGAAATGAGGACAGATTCACTCACTCACTCACTCTCGGGCATTGTGGAAGGAGAGAGGTAGGAAATGGGGACAGAGTCGCTCACACACTCACTCACTCTCGGGCATTGTGGAAGGAGAGAGGTAGGAAAGAAGGACAGAGTCACTCACTCGCTCACTCACTCTCGGGCTGTGTTCAAGGTGAGAGGAAGGGAATGAGGACAGAGTCACTCACTCACTCACTCACTCTCGGGCATTGTGGAAGGAGAGAGGTAGGAAAGAAGGACAGACTCACTCACTCACTCACTCTCGGGCTGTGTGGCTGGAGAGAGTTAGGAAATGAGGACAGAGCCACTCACTCACTCACGCTCGGGATGTGTGGAAGGAGTGAGGTAGGAAATGAGGACCGAGTAACTCACTCACTCTCGGGCTGTGTGCAAGGTGAGAGGAAGGGAATGAGGACAGAGTCACTCACTCACTCACTCTCGGGCTGTGTGCAAGGTGAGAGGAAGGGAATGAGGACAGAGTCACTTACTCACTCACTCACTCTCGGGTTGTGTGGAAGGAGTGAGGTAGGAAATGAGGACAGAGGCACTCACTCACTCACTAACTCTCGGGCTGAGTGGATGGTGAGAAGAAGGGAATGAGGACAGAGTCACTCACTCACTCGCTCTCGGGCTCTGTGGAAGGAGAGAAGTAGGAAATGGGGACAGATTCACTCACTCACTTACTCTCGGGCAGTGTGGAAGGAGAGAGGTAGGAAATGAGGACAGAGTCACTCACTCACTCACTCTCGGGCTGTGTGGAAGGAGAGAGGTAGGAAATGAGGACAGATTCACTCACTCACTCTCTCTTGGGCAGTGTGGGAGGTGAGAGGTAGGAAATGAGGACAGAGTCACTCACTCACTCACTCACTCATTCTCGGGCAGTGTGGAAGGAGAGAGGTAGGAAATGGGAACAGAGTCACTCACTCACTTACTCTCGGGCAGTGTGGAATGTGAGAGGTAGGAAATGAGGACAAAGTCACTCACTCACTCACTCTCGGGCTGTGTGGAAGGAGAGAGGTAGGAAATGAGGACAGAGTCACTCACTCACTCACTCTCGGGCTGTGTGGAAGGAGAGAGGTAGGAAATGAGGACAATGTCACTCACTCACTCACTCTCGGTCAGTGTGGAAGGAGAGAGGTAGGAAATGAGGACAGATTCACTCACTCACTGACTCTCGGGCATTGTGGAAGGAGAGAGTTAGGAAATGAGGACAGAGTTACTCACTCACTCACTCACACATTCTCGGGCAGTGTGGAAGGAGAGAGGTAGGAAATGAGGACAGATTCACTCACTCACTCACTCTCGGGCATTGTGGAAGGAGAGAGGTAGGAAATGGGGACAGAGTCACTCACACACTCACTCACTCTCGGGCATTGTGGAAGGAGAGAGGTAGGAAAGAAGGACAGAGTCACTCACTCGCTCACTCACTCTCGGGCTGTGTTCAAGGTGAGAGGAAGGGAATGAGGACAGAGTCACTCACTCACTCACTCACTCTCGGGCATTGTGGAAGGAGAGAGGTAGGAAAGAAGGACAGAGTCACTCACTCACTCACTCACTCTCGGGCTGTGTGGCTGGAGAGAGTTAGGAAATGAGGACAGAGCCACTCACTCACTCACGCTCGGGATGTGTGGAAGGAGTGAGGTAGGAAATGAGGACCGAGTAACTCACTCACTCTCGGGCTGTGTGGATGGAGAGAGGTAGGAAATGAGGACAGAGTCACTCACTCACTCACTCTCAGGCTGTGTAGAAGCTGTGAGGTAGGAAATGAGGACAGAGTCACTCAATCACTCACTCGCTCTCGGGCAGTGTGGAAGGTGAGAGGTAGGAAATGAGGACAGAGTCACTCACTCTCTCACTCACTCTTGGGCATTGTGGAAGGTGAGAGGTAGGAAATAAGGACAGAGTCACTCACTCACTCACGGGCATTGTGGAAGGAGAGAGGTAGGAAATGAGGACAATGTCACTCACTCACTCACTCTCGGTCAGTGTGGAAGGAGAGAGGTAGGAAATGAGGACAGATTCACTCACTCACTCACTCTCGGGCATTGTGGAAGGAGAGAGGTAGGAAATGGGGACAGAGTCGCTCACACACTCACTCACTCTCGGGCATTGTGGAAGGAGAGAGGTAGGAAAGAAGGACAGAGTCACTCACTCGCTCACTCACTCTCGGGCTGTGTTCAAGGTGAGAGGAAGGGAATGAGGACAGAGTCACTCACTCACTCACTCACTCTCGGGCATTGTGGAAGGAGAGAGGTAGGAAAGAAGGACAGACTCACTCACTCACTCACTCTCGGGCTGTGTGGCTGGAGAGAGTTAGGAAATGAGGACAGAGCCACTCACTCACTCACGCTCGGGATGTGTGGAAGGAGTGAGGTAGGAAATGAGGACCGAGTAACTCACTCACTCTCGGGCTGTGTGGATGGAGAGAGGTAGGAAATGAGGACAGAGTCACTCACTCACTCACTCTCAGGCTGTGTGGAAGCTGTGAGGTAGGAAATGAGGACAGAGTCACTCAATCACTCACTCGCTCTCGGGCAGTGTGGAAGGTGAGAGGTAGGAAATGAGGACAGAGTCACTCACCCTCTCACTCACTCTTGGGCATTGTGGAAGGTGAGAGGTAGGAAATAAGGACAGAGTCACTCACTCACTCACTCACTCACGGGCATTGTGGAAGGAGAGAGGTAGGAAATGGGGACAGAGTCACTCAAACACTCACTCTCGGGCTGAGGGGATGGTGAGAGGTAGGAAATGGGGACAGAGTCACTCACTCACTCACTCTCGGGCATTGTGGAAGGACAGAGGTAAGAAATGGGGACAGAGTCACTCAAACACTCACTCTCGGGCTGAGGGGATGGTGAGAGGTAGGAAATGAGGACAGAGTCACTCACTCACTCACTCTCGTGCAGTGTGGAAGGAGAGAGGTAGGAAATAAGGACAGAGTCACTCACTCACTCATTCTCGGGCTGTGTGCAAGGTGAGAGGAAGGGAATGAGGACAGAGTCACTCACTCACTCACTCACTCTCGGGTTGTGTGGAAGGAGTGAGGTAGGAAATGAGGACAGAGGCACTCACTCACTCACTAACTCTCGGGCACTGTGGAAGGAGAGAGGTAGGAAATGGGGACAGAGTCACTCACACACTCACTCACTCTCGGGCATTGTGGAAGGAGAGAGGTAGGAAAGAAGGACAGAGTCACTCACTCGCTCACTCACTCTCGGGCTGTGTTCAAGTTGAGAGGAAGGGAATGAGGACAGAGTCACTCACTCACTCACTCACTCTCGGGCTGTGTGGCTCGAGAGAGTTAGGAAATGAGGACAGAGTCACTCACTCACTCACGCTCGGGATGTGTGGAAGGAGTGAGGTAGGAAATGAGGACCGAGTAACTCACTCACTCTCGGGCTGTGTGGATGGAGAGAGGTAGGAAATGAGGACAGAGTCACTCACTCACTCACTCTCAGGCTGTGTGGAAGGAGTGAGGTAGGAAATGAGGACCGAGTAACTCACTCACTCTCGGGCTGTGTGGATGGAGAGAGGTAGGAAATGAGGACAGAGTCACTCACTCACTCACTCTCGGGTCGTGTGAAAGGAGTGAGGTAGGAAATGAGGACAGAGTCACTCAATCACTCACTCGCTCTCGGGCAGTGTGGAAGGTGAGAGGTAGGAAACGAGGACAGAGTCACTCACTCTCTCACTCACTCTTGGGCATTGTGGAAGGTGAGAGGTAGGAAATAAGGACAGAGTCACTCACTCACTCACTCACTCTCGGGCATTGTGGAAGGAGAGAGGTAGGAAATGGGGACAGAGTCACTCACTCACTCACTCTCGGGCAGTGTGGAAGGTGAGAGGTAAGAAATGGGGACAGAGTCACTCACACACTCACTCTCGTGCAGTGTGGAAGGAGAGAGGTAGGAAATGAGGACAGAGTCACTCACTCACTCACTCACTCTCGGGCTGTGTGCAAGGTGAGAGGAAGGGAATGAGGACAGAGTCACTTACTCACTCACTCACTCTCGGGTTGTGTGGAAGGAGTGAGGTAGCAAATGAGGACAGAGGCACTCACTCACTCACTAACTCTCGGGCTGAGTGGATGGTGAGAAGAAGGGAATGAGGACAGAGTCACTCACTCACTCGCTCTCGGGCTCTGTGGAAGGAGAGAAGTAGGAAATGGGGACAGATTCACTCACTCACTTACTCTCGGGCAGTGTGGAAGGAGAGAGGTAGGAAATGAGGACAGAGTCACTCACTCACTCACTCTCGGGCTGTGTGGAAGGAGAGAGGTAGGAAATGAGGACAGATTCACTCTCTCACTCACTCTTGTGCAGTGTGGAAGGTGAGAGGTAGGAAATAAGGACAGAGTCACTCACTCACTCACTCACTCGGTCAGTGTGGAAGGAGAGAGGTAGGAAATGAGGACAGAGTCACTCACTCATTCTCGGGCAGTGTGGAAGGAGAGAGGTAGGAAATGGGGACAGAGTCACTCACTCACTCACTCACTCATTCTCGGGCAGTGTGGAAGGAGAGAGGTAGGAAATGGGGATAGAGTCACTCACTCACTCACTCTCGGGCTGTGTGCAAGGTGAGAGGAAGGGAATTAGGACTGAGTCACTCACTCACTCACTCTCGGGCTGTGTGGATGGAGAGAGGTAGGAAATGAGGACAGAGTCACTCACTCACTCGCTCTCGGGGTTTTTGGAAGGAGTGAGGTTGGAAATAAGGACAGAGTCACTCACTCACTCACTCACTCTCGGGTTGTGTGGAAGGAGTGAGGTAGGAAATGAGGACAGAGGCACTCAATCACTCACTCGCTCTCGGGCAGTGTAGAAGGCGAGAGGTAGGAAATGAGGACAGAGTCACTCACTCTCTCATCACTCTTTGGCAGTTTGGAAGCTGAGAGGTAGGAAATGAGGACAGAGTCACTCACTCACTCACTCTCGGGCAGTGTGGAAGGAGAGAGGTAGGAAATGAGGACAGAGTCACTCACTCACTCACTCTCGGGCTGTGTGGAAGGAGAGAGGTAGGAAATGAGGACAAAGTCACTCACTCACTCACTCTCGGGCAGTGTGGAAGGAGAGAGGTAGGAATTGAGGACAGAGTCACTCACTCACTCACTCACTCACGGGCTGTGTTGAAGGAGACAGGTAGGAAATGAGGACAGAGTCACTCACTCACTGTCGGTCAGTGTGGAAGGAGAGAGGTAGGAAATGAGGACAGAGTCACTCACTCACTCACTCGCTCATCGGCTGTGTGGAAGGAGAGAGGTCGGAAATGAGGACAGACTCACTCACTCACTCACTCTCGGTCAGTGTGGAAGGAGAGAGGTAGGAAATGAGGACAGAGTCACTCACTCACTCACTCACTCGGTCAGTGTGGAAGGAGAGAGGTAGGAAATGAGGACAGAGTCACTCACTCACTCACTCTCGGGCAGTGTGGAAGGTGAGAGGTAGGAAATGAGGACAGAGTCACTCACTCACTCATTCTCGGGCAGTGTGGAAGGAGAGAGGTAGGAAATGGGGATAGAGTCACTCACTCACTCTCGGGCTGTGTGCAAGGTGAGAGGAAGGGAATTAGGACAGAGTCACTCACTCACTCACTCTCGGGCTGTGTGGATGGAGAGAGGTATGAAATGAGGACAGTCACTCACTCACTCACTCTTGGGCAGTGTGGAAGGTGAGAGGTAGGAAATGAGGACAGAATCACTCTCTCACGCACTCTCGGGCTGAGTGGAAGGAGTGAGGTTGGAAATGAGGACAGAGTCACTTACTCACTCGCTCTCGGGCTTTGTGGAAGGAGTGAGGTTGGGAATAAGGACAGAGTCACTCACTCACTCACTCACTCTTGGGCATTGTGGAAGGTGAGAGGTAGGAAAAAAGGACAGAGTCACTCACTCACTCACTCACTCACTCTCGGGTTGTGTGGAAGGAGTGAGGTAGGAAATGAGGACAGAGTCACTCACTCACTAACTCTCGGGCTGAGTGGATGGTGAGAAGAAGGGAATGAGGACAGAGTCACTCACTCACTCGCTCTCGGGCTCTGTGGAAGGAGAGAAGTAGGAAATGGGGACAGATTCACTCACTCACTCACTCTCGGGCTGTGTGGAAGGAGAGAGGTAGGAAATGAGGACAGATTCACTCACTCACTCTCTCTTGGGCAGTGTGGGAGGTGAGAGTTGGAAATGAGGACAGAGTCACTCACTCACTCACTCACTCATTCTCGGGCAGTGTGGAAGGAGAGAGGTAGGAAATGGGAACAGAGTCACTCACTCACTCACTCTCGGGCAGTGTGGAAGGAGAGAGGTAGGAAATGAGGACAGAGTCACTCACTCACTCACTCTCGGGCTGTGTGGAAGGAGAGAGGTAGGAAATGAGGACAATGTCACTCACTCACTCACTCTCGGTCAGTGTGGAAGGAGAGAGGTAGGAAATGAGGACAGATTCACTCACTCACTGACTCTCGGGCATTGTGGAAGGAGAGAGTTAGGAAATGAGGACAGAGTTACTCACTCACTCACTCACACATTCTCGGGCAGTGTGGAAGGAGAGAGGTAGGAAATGAGGACAGATTCACTCACTCACTCACTCTCGGGCATTGTGGAAGGAGAGAGGTAGGAAATGGGGACAGAGTCACTCACACACTCACTCACTCTCGGGCATTGTGGAAGGAGAGAGGTAGGAAAGAAGGACAGAGTCACTCACTCGCTCACTCACTCTCGGGCTGTGTTCAAGGTGAGAGGAAGGGAATGAGGACAGAGTCACTCACTCACTCACTCACTCTCGGGCTGTGTGGCTGGAGAGAGTTAGGAAATGAGGACAGAGCCACTCACTCACTCACGCTCGGGATGTGTGGAAGGAGTGAGGTAGGAAATGAGGACCGAGTAACTCACTCACTCTCGGGCTGTGTGGATGGAGAGAGGTAGGAAATGAGGACAGAGTCACTCACTCACTCACTCTCAGGCTGTGTGGAAGCTGTGAGGTAGGAAATGAGGACAGAGTCACTCAATCACTCACTCGCTCTCGGGCAGTGTGGAAGGTGAGAGGTAGGAAATGAGGACAGAGTCACTCACTCTCTCACTCACTCTTGGGCATTGTGGAAGGTGAGAGGTAGGAAATAAGGACAGAGTCACTCACTCACTCACTCACGGGCATTGTGGAAGGAGAGAGGTAGGAAATGGGGACAGAGTCACTCACTCACTCACTCTCGGGCAGTGTGGAAGGTGAGAGGTAGGAAATGAGGACAGAGTCACTCACTCACTCACTCTCGGGCTGTGTGGAAGGACAGAGGTAAGAAATGGGGACAGAGTCACTCAAACACTCACTCTCGGGCTGAGGGGATGGTGAGAGGTAGGAAATGAGGACAGAGTCACTCACTCACTCACTCACGGGCATTGTGGAAGGAGAGAGGTAGGAAATGGGGACAGAGTCACTCACTCACTCACTCTCGGGCAGTGTGGAAGGAGTGAGGTAGGAAATGAGGACAGAGGCACTCACTCACTCACTAACTCTCGGGCACCGTGGAAGGAGAGAGGTAGGAAATGGGGACAGAGTCACTCACACACTCACTCACTCTCGGGCATTGTGGAAGGAGAGTGGTAGGAAAGAAGGACAGAGTCACTCACTCGCTCACTCACTCTCGGGCTGTGTTCAAGTTGAGAGGAAGGGAATGAGGACAGAGTCACTCACTCACTCACTCACTCTCGGGCTGTGTGGCTGGAGAGAGTTAGGAAATGAGGACAGAGTCACTCACTCACTCACTCACTCTCGGGTTGTGTGGAAGGAGTGAGGTAGGAAATGAGGACAGAGGCACTCAATCACTCACTCGCTCTCGGGCAGTGTAGAAGGCGAGAGGTAGGAAATGAGGACAGAGTCACTCACTCTCTCACTCACTCTTTGGCAGTGTGGAAGCTGAGAGGTAGGAAATGAGGACAGAGTCACTCACTCACTCACTCACTCTCGGGCAGTGTGGAAGGAGAGAGGTAGGAAATGAGGACAGAGTCACTCACTCACTCACTCTCGGGCTGTGTGGAAGGAGAGAGGTAGGAAATGAGGACAAAGTCACTCACTCACTCACTCTCGGGCAGTGTGGAAGGAGAGAGGTAGGAATTGAGGACAGAGTCACTCACTCACTCACTCACTCACGGGCTGTGTTGAAGGAGAGAGGTAGGAAATGAGGACAGAGTCACTCACTCACTGTCGGTCAGTGTGGAAGGAGAGAGGTAGGAAATGAGGACAGAGTCACTCACTCACTCACTCGCTCATGGGCTGTGTGGAAGGAGAGAGGTCGGAAATGAGGACAGAGTCACTCACTCACTCACTCACTCTCGGTCAGTGTGGAAGGAGAGAGGTAGGAAATGAGGACAGAGTCACTCACTCACTCACTCTCGGGCAGTGTGGATGGACAGAGGTAGGAAATGAGGACAGAGTCACTCACTCTCTCACTCACTCTTGGGCAGTGTGGAAGGTGAGAGGTAGGAAATAAGGACAGAGTCACTCACTCACTCACTCACTCGGTCAGTGTGGAAGGAGAGAGGTAGGAAATGAGGACAGAGTCACTCACTCACTCATTCTCGGGCAGTGTGGAAGGAGAGAGGTAGGAAATGGGGATAGAGTCACTCACTCACTCTCGGGCTGTGTGCAAGGTGAGAGGAAGGGAATTAGGACAGAGTCACTCACTCACTCACTCTCGGGCTGTGTGGATGGAGAGAGGTAGGAAATGAGGACAGTCACTCACTCACTCACTCTTGGGCAGTGTGGGAGGTGAGAGGTAGGAAATGAGGACAGAATCACTCTCTCACGCACTCTCGTGCTGAGTGGAAGGAGTGAGGTTGGAAATGAGGACAGAGTCACTCACTCACTCGCTCTCGGGCTTTGTGGAAGGAGTGAGGTTGGGAATAAGGACAGAGTCACTCACTCACTCACTCTTGGGCATTGTGGAAGGTGAGAGGTAGGAAATAAGGACAGAGTCACTCACTCACTCACTCACTCACTCTCGGGTTGTGTGGAAGGAGTGAGGTAGGAAATGAGGACAGAGGCACTCACTCACTCACTAACTCTCGGGCTGAGTGGATGGTGAGAAGAAGGGAATGAGGACAGAGTCACTCACTCACTCGCTCTCGGGCTCTGTGGAAGGAGAGAAGTAGGAAATGGGGACAGATTCACTCACTCACTTACTCTCGGGCAGTGTGGAAGGAGAGAGGTAGGAAATGAGGACAGAGTCGCTCACTCACTCACTCTCGGGCTGTGTGGAATGAGAGAGGTAGGAAATGAGGACAGATTCACTCACTCACTCTCTCTTGGGCAGTGTGGGAGGTGAGAGGTAGGAAATGAGGACAGAGTCACTCACTCACTCACTCACTCATTCTCGGGCAGTGTGGAAGGAGAGAGGTAGGAAATGGGAACAGAGTCACTCACTCACTCACTCTCGGGCAGTGTGGAAGGAGAGAGGTAGGAAATGAGGACAGAGTCACTCACTCACTCACTCTCGGGCTGTGTGGAAGGAGAGAGGTAGGAAATGAGGACAATGTCACTCACTCACTCACTCTCGGTCAGTGTGGAAGGAGAGAGGTAGGAAATGAGGACAGATTCACTCACTCACTCACTCTCGGGCATTGTGGAAGGAGAGAGGTAGGAAATGGGGACAGAGTCACTCACACACTCACTCACTCTCGGGCATTGTGGAAGGAGAGAGGTAGGAAAGAAGGACAGAGTCACTCACTCGCTCACTCACTCTCGGGCTGTGTTCAAGGTGAGAGGAAGGGAATGAGGACAGAGTCACTCACTCACTCACTCACTCTCGGGCTGTGTGGCTGGAGAGAGTTAGGAAATGAGGACAGAGCCACTCACTCACTCACGCTCGGGATGTGTGGAAGGAGTGAGGTAGGAAATGAGGACCGAGTAACTCACTCACTCTCGGGCTGTGTGGATGGAGAGAGGTAGGAAATGAGGACAGAGTCACTCACTCACTCACTCTCAGGCTGTGTGGAAGCTGTGAGGTAGGAAATGAGGACAGAGTCACTCAATCACTCACTCGCTCTCGGGCAGTGTGGAAGGTGAGAGGTAGGAATTGAGGACAGAGTCACTCACTCTCTCACTCACTCTTGGGCATTGTGGAAGGTGAGAGGTAGGAAATAAGGACAGAGTCACTCACTCACTCACTCACGGGCATTGTGGAAGGAGAGAGGTAGGAAATGGGGACAGAGTCACTCACTCACTCACTCTCGGGCAGTGTGGAAGGTGAGAGGTAGGAAATGAGGACAGAGTCACTCACTCACTCACTCTCGGGCTGTGTGGAAGGACAGAGGTAAGAAATGGGGACCGAGTCACTCAAACACTCACTCTCGGGCTGAGGGGATGGTGAGAGGTAGGAAATGAGGACAGAGTCACTCACTCACTCACTCTCGTGCAGTGTGGAAGGAGAGAGGTAGGAAATAAGGACAGAGTCACTCACTCACTCACTCTCGGGCTGTGTGCAAGGTGAGAGTTAGGAAATGGGGACAGAGTCACTCACACACTCACTCACTCTCGGGCATTGTGGAAGGAGAGAGGTAGGAAAGAAGGACAGAGTCACTCACTCGCTCACTCACTCTCGGGCTGTGTTCAAGTTGAGAGGAAGGGAATGAGGACAGAGTCACTCACTCACTCACTCACTCTCGGGCTGTGTGGCTGGAGAGAGTTAGGAAATGAGGACAGAGTCACTCACTCACTCACGCTCGGGATGTGTGGAAGGAGTGAGGTAGGAAATGAGGACCGAGTAACTCACTCACTCTCGGGCTGTGTGGATGGAGAGAGGTAGGAAATGAGGACAGAGTCACTCACTCACTCACTCTCAGGCTGTGTGGAAGCTGTGAGGTAGGAAATGAGGACAGAGTCACTCGATCACTCACTCGCTCTCGGGCAGTGTGGAAGGTGAGAGGTAGGAAATGAGGACAGAGTCACTCACTCACTCACTCACTCATTCTCGGGCAGTGTGGAAGGAGAGAGGTAGGAAATGGGAACAGAGTCACTCACTCACTCACTCTCGGGCAGTGTGGAAGGAGAGAGGTAGGAAATGAGGACAGATTCACTCACTCACTCACTCTCGGTCAGTGTGGAAGGAGAGAGGTAGGAAATGAGGACAGATTCACTCACTCACTGACTCTCGGGCATTGTGGAAGGAGAGAGGTAGGAAAGAAGGACAGAGTCACTCACTCGCTCACTCACTCTCGGTCTGTGTTCAAGGTGAGAGGAAGGGAATGAGGACAGAGTCACTCACTCACTCACTCACTCTCGGGCTGTGTGGCTGGAGAGAGTTAGGAAATGAGGACAGAGCCACTCACTCACTCACGCTCGGGATGTGTGGAAGGAGTGAGGTAGGAAATGAGGACCGAGTAACTCACTCACTCTCGGGCTGTGTGGATGGAGAGAGGTAGGAAATGAGGACAGAGTCACTCACTCACTCACTCTCAGGCTGTGTGGAAGCTGTGAGGTAGGAAATGAGGACAGAGTCACTCAATCACTCACTCGCTCTCGGGCAGTGTGGAAGGTGAGAGGTAGGAAATGAGGACAGAGCCACTCACTCTCTCACTCACTCTTGGGCATTGTGGAAGGTGAGAGGTAGGAAATAAGGACAGAGTCACTCACTCACTCACTCACGGGCATTGTGGAAGGAGAGAGGTAGGAAATGGGGACAGAGTCACTCACTCACTCACTCTCGGGCAGTGTGGAAGGTGAGAGGTAGGAAATGAGGACAGAGTCACTCACTCACTCACTCTCGGGCTGTGTGGAAGGACAGAGGTAAGAAATGGGGACAGAGTCACTCAAACACTCACTCTCGGGCTGAGGGGATGGTGAGAGGTAGGAAATGAGGACAGAGTCACTCACTCACTCACTCTCGTGCAGTGTGGAAGGAGAGAGGTAGGAAATAAGGACAGAGTCACTCACTCACTCACTCTCGGGCAGTGTGGATGGACAGAGGTAGGAAATGAGGACAGAGTCACTCACTCTCTCACTCACTCTTGGGCAGTGTGGAAGGTGAGAGGTAGGAAATAAGGACAGAGTCACTCACTCACTCACTCACTCGGTCAGTGTGGAAGGAGAGAGGTAGGAAATGAGGACAGAGTCACTCACTCACTCATTCTCGGGCAGTGTGGAAGGAGAGAGGTAGGAAATGGGGATAGAGTCACTCACTCACTCTCGGGCTGTGTGCAAGGTGAGAGGAAGGGAATTAGGACAGAGTCACTCACTCACTCACTCTCGGGCTGTGTGGATGGAGAGAGGTAGGAAATGAGGACAGTCACTCACTCACTCACTCTTGGGCAGTGTGGGAGGTGAGAGGTAGGAAATGAGGACAGAATCACTCTCTCACGCACTCTCGTGCTGAGTGGAAGGAGTGAGGTTGGAAATGAGGACAGAGTCACTCACTCACTCGCTCTCGGGCTTTGTGGAAGGAGTGAGGTTGGGAATAAGGACAGAGTCACTCACTCACTCACTCTTGGGCATTGTGGAAGGTGAGAGGTAGGAAATAAGGACAGAGTCACTCACTCACTCACTCACTCACTCTCGGGTTGTGTGGAAGGAGTGAGGTAGGAAATGAGGACAGAGGCACTCACTCACTCACTAACTCTCGGGCTGAGTGGATGGTGAGAAGAAGGGAATGAGGACAGAGTCACTCACTCACTCGCTCTCGGGCTCTGTGGAAGGAGAGAAGTAGGAAATGGGGACAGATTCACTCACTCACTTACTCTCGGGCAGTGTGGAAGGAGAGAGGTAGGAAATGAGGACAGAGTCGCTCACTCACTCACTCTCGGGCTGTGTGGAAGGAGAGAGGTAGGAAATGAGGACAGATTCACTCACTCACTCTCTCTTGGGCAGTGTGGGAGGTGAGAGGTAGGAAATGAGGACAGAGTCACTCACTCACTCACTCACTCATTCTCGGGCAGTGTGGAAGGAGAGAGGTAGGAAATGGGAACAGAGTCACTCACTCACTCACTCTCGGGCAGTGTGGAAGGAGAGAGGTAGGAAATGAGGACAGAGTCACTCACTCACTCACTCTCGGGCTGTGTGGAAGGAGAGAGGTAGGAAATGAGGACAATGTCACTCACTCACTCACTCTCGGTCAGTGTGGAAGGAGAGAGGTAGGAAATGAGGACAGATTCACTCACTCACTCACTCTCGGGCATTGTGGAAGGAGAGAGGTAGGAAATGGGGACAGAGTCACTCACACACTCACTCACTCTCGGGCATTGTGGAAGGAGAGAGGTAGGAAAGAAGGACAGAGTCACTCACTCGCTCACTCACTCTCGGGCTGTGTTCAAGGTGAGAGGAAGGGAATGAGGACAGAGTCACTCACTCACTCACTCACTCTCGGGCTGTGTGGCTGGAGAGAGTTAGGAAATGAGGACTGAGCCACTCACTCACTCACGCTCGGGATGTGTGGAAGGAGTGAGGTAGGAAATGAGGACCGAGTAACTCACTCACTCTCGGGCTGTGTGGATGGAGAGAGGTAGGAAATGAGGACAGAGTCACTCACTCACTCACTCTCAGGCTGTGTGGAAGCTGTGAGGTAGGAAATGAGGACAGAGTCACTCAATCACTCACTCGCTCTCGGGCAGTGTGGAAGGTGAGAGGTAGGAATTGAGGACAGAGTCACTCACTCTCTCACTCACTCTTGGGCATTGTGGAAGGTGAGAGGTAGGAAATAAGGACAGAGTCACTCACTCACTCACTCACGGGCATTGTGGAAGGAGAGAGGTAGGAAATGGGGACAGAGTCACTCACTCACTCACTCTCGGGCAGTGTGGAAGGTGAGAGGTAGGAAATGAGGACAGAGTCACTCACTCACTCACTCTCGGGCTGTGTGGAAGGACAGAGGTAAGAAATGGGGACCGAGTCACTCAAACACTCACTCTCGGGCTGAGGGGATGGTGAGAGGTAGGAAATGAGGACAGAGTCACTCACTCACTCACTCTCGTGCAGTGTGGAAGGAGAGAGGTAGGAAATAAGGACAGAGTCACTCACTCACTCACTCTCGGGCTGTGTGCAAGGTGAGAGTTAGGAAATGGGGACAGAGTCACTCACACACTCACTCACTCTCGGGCATTGTGGAAGGAGAGAGGTAGGAAAGAAGGACAGAGTCACTCACTCGCTCACTCACTCTCGGGCTGTGTTCAAGTTGAGAGGAAGGGAATGAGGACAGAGTCACTCACTCACTCACTCACTCTCGGGCTGTGTGGCTGGAGAGAGTTAGGAAATGAGGACAGAGTCACTCACTCACTCACGCTCGGGATGTGTGGAAGGAGTGAGGTAGGAAATGAGGACCGAGTAACTCACTCACTCTCGGGCTGTGTGGATGGAGAGAGGTAGGAAATGAGGACAGAGTCACTCACTCACTCACTCTCAGGCTGTGTGGAAGCTGTGAGGTAGGAAATGAGGACAGAGTCACTCGATCACTCACTCGCTCTCGGGCAGTGTGGAAGGTGAGAGGTAGGAAATGAGGACAGAGTCACTCACTCACTCACTCACTCATTCTCGGGCAGTGTGGAAGGAGAGAGGTAGGAAATGGGAACAGAGTCACTCACTCACTCACTCTCGGTCAGTGTGGAAGGAGAGAGGTAGGAAATGAGGACAGATTCACTCACTCACTGACTCTCGGGCATTGTGGAAGGAGAGAGTTAGGAAATGAGGACAGAGTTACTCACTCACTCACTCACACATTCTCGGGCAGTGTGGAAGGAGAGAGGTAGGAAATGAGGACAGATTCACTCACTCACTCACTCTCGGTCAGTGTGGAAGGAGAGAGGTAGGAAATGAGGACAGATTCACTCACTCACTGACTCTCGGGCATTGTGGAAGGAGAGAGGTAGGAAAGAAGGACAGAGTCACTCACTCGCTCACTCACTCTCGGTCTGTGTTCAAGGTGAGAGGAAGGGAATGAGGACAGAGTCACTCACTCACTCACTCACTCTCGGGCTGTGTGGCTGGAGAGTTAGGAAATGAGGACAGAGCCACTCACTCACTCACGCTCGGGATGTGTGGAAGGAGTGAGGTAGGAAATGAGGACCGAGTAACTCACTCACTCTCGGGCTGTGTGGATGGAGAGAGGTAGGAAATGAGGACAGAGTCACTCACTCACTCACTCTCAGGCTGTGTGGAAGCTGTGAGGTAGGAAATGAGGACAGAGTCACTCAATCACTCACTCGCTCTCGGGCAGTGTGGAAGGTGAGAGGTAGGAAATGAGGACAGAGCCACTCACTCTCTCACTCACTCTTGGGCATTGTGGAAGGTGAGAGGTAGGAAATAAGGACAGAGTCACTCACTCACTCACTCACGGGCATTGTGGAAGGAGAGAGGTAGGAAATGGGGACAGAGTCACTCACTCACTCACTCTCGGGCAGTGTGGAAGGTGAGAGGTAGGAAATGAGGACAGAGTCACTCACTCACTCACTCTCGGGCTGTGTGGAAGGACAGAGGTAAGAAATGGGGACAGAGTCACTCAAACACTCACTCTCGGGCTGAGGGGATGGTGAGAGGTAGGAAATGAGGACAGAGTCACTCACTCACTCACTCTCGTGCAGTGTGGAAGGAGAGAGGTAGGAAATAAGGACAGAGACACTCACTCACTCACTCTCGGGCTGTGTGCAAGGTGAGAGTTAGGAAATGGGGACAGAGTCACTCACACACTCACTCACTCTCGGGCATTGTGGAAGGAGAGAGGTAGGAAAGAAGGACAGAGTCACTCACTCGCTCACTCACTCTCGGGCTGTGTTCAAGTTGAGAGGAAGGGAATGAGGACAGAGTCACTCACTCACTCACTCACTCTCGGGCTGTGTGGCTGGAGAGAGTTAGGAAATGAGGACAGAGTCACTCACTCACGCTCGGGATGTGTGGAAGGAGTGAGGTAGGAAATGAGGACCGAGTGACTCACTCACTCTCGGGCTGTGTGGATGGAGAGAGGTACGAAATGAGGACAGAGTCACTCACTCACTCACTCTCAGGCTGTGTGGAAGCTGTGAGGTAGGAAATGAGGACAGAGTCACTCAATCACTCACTCGCTCTCGGGCAGTGTGGAAGGTGAGAGGTAGGAAACGAGGACAGAGTCACTCACTCTCTCACTCACTCTTGGGCATTGTGGAAGGTGAGAGGTAGGAAATGAGGACAGAGTCACTCACTCACTCACTCTCGGGCAGTGTGGAAGGTGAGAGGTAGGAAATGGGGACAGAGTCACTCACTCACTCACTCTCGGGCAGTGTGGAAGGTGAGAGGTAGGAAATGAGGACAGAGTCACTCACTCACTCACTCTCGGGCTGTGTGGAAGGACAGAGGTAAGAAATGGGGACAGAGTCACTCACACACTCACTCTCGGGCTGTGTGGAAGGTGAGAGGTAGGAAATAAGGACAGAGTCACTCACTCACTCACTCTCGGGTTGTGTGGAAGGAGTGAGGTAGGAAATGAGGACAGAGGCACTCACTCACTCACTAACTCTCGGGCTGAGTGGATGGTGAGAAGAAGGGAATGAGGACAGAGTCACTCACTCACTCGCTCTCGGGCTCTGTGGAAGGAGAGAAGTAGGAAATGGGGACAGATTCACTCACTCACTTACTCTCGGGCAGTGTGGAAGGAGAGAGGTAGGAAATGAGGACAGAGTCACTCACTCACTCACTCTCGGGCTGTGTGGAAGGAGAGAGGTAGGAAATGAGGACAGATTCACTCACTCACTCACTCTCGGGCAGTGTGGATGGACAGAGGTAGGAAATGAGGACAGAGTCACTCACTCTCTCACTCACTCTTGTGCAGTGTGGAAGGTGAGAGGTAGGAAATAAGGACAGAGTCACTCACTCACTCACTCACTCGGTCAGTGTGGAAGGAGAGAGGTAGGAAATGAGGACAGAGTCACTCACTCACTCATTCTCGGGCAGTGTGGAAGGAGAGAGGTAGGAAATGGGGATAGAGTCACTCACTCACTCACTCTCGGGCTGTGTGCAAGGTGAGAGGAAGGGAATTAGGACTGAGTCACTCACTCACTCACTCTCGGGCTGTGTGGATGGAGAGAGGTAGGAAATGAGGACAGAGTCACTTACTCACTCGCTCTCGGGGTTTTTGGAAGGAGTGAGGTTGGAAATAAGGACTGAGTCACTCACTCACTCACTCACTCTCGGGTTGTGTGGAAGGAGTGAGGTAGGAAATGAGGACAGGGGCAATCAATCACTCACTCGCTCTCCGGCAGTGTAGAAGGCGAGAGGTAGGAAATGAGGACAGAGTCACTCACTCTCTCACTCACTCTTTGGCAGTGTGGAAGCTGAGAGGTAGGAAATGAGGACAAAGTCACTCACTCACTCACTCTCGGGCTGTGTGGAAGGAGAGAGGTAGGAAATGAGGACAAAGTCACTCACTCACTCACTCTCGGGCAGTGTGGAAGGAGAGAGGTAGGAATTGAGGACAGAGTCACTCACTCACTCACTCACTCACGGGCTGTGTGGAAGGAGAGAGGTAGGAAATGAGGACAGAGTCACTCACTCACTCTCGGTCAGTGTGGAAGGAGAGAGGTAGGAAATGAGGACAGAGTCACTCACTCACTCATTCTCGGGCAGTGTGGAAGGAGAGAGGTAGGAAATGGGGACAGAGTCACTCACTCACTCACTCTCGGGCTGTGTGGATGGAGAGAGGTAGGAAATGAGGACAGTCACTCACTCACTCACTCTTGGGCAGTGTGGGAGGTGAGAGGTAGGAAATGAGGACAGAATCACTCTCTCACGCACTCTCGTGCTGAGTGGAAGGAGTGAGGTAGGAAATGAGGAAAGAGTCACTTACTCACTCGCTCTCGGGCTTTGTGGAAGGTGAGAGGTAGGAAATAAGGACAGAGTCACTCACTCAATCACTCACGGGCATTGTGGAAGGAGAGATGTAGGAAATGGGGACAGAGTCACTCACTCACTCACTCTCGGGCAGTGTGGAAGGTGAGAGGTAGGAAATGAGGACAGAGTCACTCACTCACTCACTCTCGGGCTGTGTGGAAGGACAGAGGTAAGAAATGGGGACAGAGTCACTCACACACTCACTCTCGGGCTGAGGGGATGGTGAGAGGTAGGAAATGAGGACAGAGTCACTCACTCACTCACTCTCGGGCAGTGTGGAAGGAGAGAGGTAGGAAATGAGGACAGAGTCACTCACTCACTATCGGGCTGTGTGGAAGGAGAGAGGTAGGAATTGGGGACAGAGTCACTCACTCACTCACTCACTCACTCACTCTCGGGCATTGTGGAAGGAGAGAGGTAGGAAATAAGGACAGAGTCACTCACTCACTCACTCTCGGGCTGTGTGCAAGGTGAGAGGAAGGGAATGAGGACAGAGTCACTCACTCACTCACTCACTCTCGGGTTGTGTGGAAGGAGTGAGGTAGGAAATGAGGACAGAGGCACTCACTCACTCTCGGGCTGTGTGGATGGAGAGAGGTAGGAAATGAGGACAGAGTCACTCACTCACTCACTCTCAGGCTGTGTGGAAGCTGTGAGGTAGGAAATGAGGACAGAGTCACTCAATCACTCACTCGCTCTCGGGCAGTGTGGAAGGAGAGAGGTAGGAAATGAGGACAGAGTCACTCACTCACGCACTCTCTGGCTGTGTGGAAGGAGAGAGGTAGGAAATGATGACAAAGTCACTCACTCACTCACTCTCGGGCAGTGTGGTAGGAGAGAGGTAGGAAATGAGGACAGAGTCACTCACTCACTCACTCTCGGGCAGTGTGGAAGGGGAGAGGTCGGAAATGAGGACAGAGTCACTCACTCACTCACTCACTCTCGGTCAGTGTGGAAGGAGAGAGGTAGGAAATGAGGACAGAGTCACTCACTCACTCACTCTCGGGCAGTGTGGATGGACAGAGGTAGGAAATGAGGACAGAGTCACTCACTCTCTCACTCACTCTTGGGCAGTGTGGAAGGTGAGAGGTAGGAAATAAGGACAGAGTCACTCACTCACTCACTCACTCGGTCAGTGTGGAAGGAGAGAGGTAGGAAATGAGGACAGAGTCACTCACTCACTCACGGGTTGTGTGGAAGGAGAGAGGTAGGAAATGGGGACAGAGTCACTCACTCACCACTCTCGGGCTGTGTGCAAGGTGAGAGGAAGGGAATGAGGACAGAGTCACTCACTCACTCACTCACTCGGGCTGTGTGGATGGAGAGAGGTAGGAAATGAGGTCAGTCACTCACTCACTCTCTCTTGGGCAGTGTGGGAGGTGAGAGGTAGGAAATGAGGACAGAGTCACTCACTCACTCACTCACTCATTCTCGGGCAGTGTGGAAGGAGAGAGGTAGGAAATGAGGACAGAGTCACTCACTCACTCACTCTCGGGCTGTGTGGAAGGAGAGAGGTAGGAAATGAGGACAATGTCACTCACTCACTCACTCTCGGTCAGTGTGGAAGGAGAGAGGTAGGAAATGAGGACAGATTCACTCACTCACTGACTCTCGGGCATTGTGGAAGGAGAGAGTTAGGAAATGAGGACAGAGTTACTCACTCACTCACTCACACATTCTCGGGCAGTGTGGAAGGAGAGAGGTAGGAAATGAGGACAGATTCACTCACTCACTCACTCTCGGGCATTGTGGAAGGAGAGAGGTAGGAAATGGGGACAGAGTCACTCACACACTCACTCACTCTCGGGCATTGTGGAAGGAGAGAGGTAGGAAATGGGGACAGAGTCACTCACTCGCTCACTCACTCTCGGGCTGTGTTCAAGGTGAGAGGAAGGGAATGAGGACAGAGTCACTCACTCACTCACTCACTCTCGGGCTGTGTGGCTGGAGAGAGTTAGGAAATGAGGACAGAGCCACTCACTCACTCACGCTCGGGATGTGTGGAAGGAGTGAGGTAGGAAATGAGGACCGAGTAACTCACTCACTCTCGGGCTGTGTGGATGGAGAGAGGTAGGAAATGAGGACAGAGTCACTCACTCACTCACTCTCAGGCTGTGTGGAAGCTGTGAGGTAGGAAATGAGGACAGAGTCACTCAATCACTCACTCGCTCTCGGGCAGTGTGGAAGGTGAGAGGTAGGAAATGAGGACAGAGTCACTCACTCACTCACTCACGGGCATTGTGGAAGGAGAGAGGTAGGAAATGGGGACAGAGTCACTCACTCACTCACTCTCGGGCAGTGTGGAAGGTGAGAGGTAGGAAATGAGGACAGAGTCACTCACTCACTCTCGGGCTGTGTGGAAGGACAGAGGTAAGAAATGGGGACAGAGTCACTCACACACTCACTCTCGGGCTGAGGGGATGGTGAGAGGTAGGAAATGAGGACAGAGTCACTCACTCACTCACTCTCGTGCAGTGTGGAAGGAGAGAGGTAGGAAATGGGGATAGAGTCACTCACTCACTCACTCTCGGGCTGTGTGCAAGGTGAGAGGAAGGGAATGAGGACAGAGTCACTCACTCACTCACTCACTCTCGGGTTGTGTGGAAGGAGTGAGGTAGGAAATGAGGACAGAGTCACTTACTCACTCACTCACTCTCGGGTTGTGTGGAAGGAGTGAGGTAGGAAATGAGGACAGAGTCACTCACTCACTCACTAACTCTCGAGCACTGTGGAAGGAGAGAGGTAGGAAATGGGGACAGAGTCACTCACACACTCACTCACTCTCGGGCATTGTGGAAGGAGAGAGGTAGGAAAGAAGGACAGAGTCACTCACTCGCTCACTCACTCTCGGGCTGTGTTCAAGGTGAGAGGTAGGAAATGAGGACAGAGTCACTCACTCACTCACTCACTCTCGGGCTGTGTGGCTGGTGAGAGTTAGGAAATGAGGACAGAGTCACTCACTCACTCACGCTCGGGATGTGTGGAAGGAGTGAGGTAGGAAATGAGGACCGAGTAACTCACTCACTCTCGGGCTGTGTGGATGGAGAGAGGTAGGAAATGAGGACAGAGTCACTCACTCACTCACTCTCAGGCTGTGTGGAAGCTGTGAGGTAGGAAATGAGGACAGAGTCACTCAATCACTCACTCGCTCTCGGGCAGTGTGGAAGGTGAGAGGTAGGAAATGAGGACAGAGTCACTCACTCTCTCACTCACTCTTGGGCATTGTGGAAGGTGAGAGGTAGGAAATAAGGACAGAGTCACTCACTCACTCACTCACGGGCATTGTGGAAGGAGAGAGGTAGGAAATGAGGACAGAGTCACTCACTCACTCACTCTCGGGCTGTGTGGAAGGACAGAGGTAAGAAATGGGGACAGAGTCACTCACACACTCACTCTCGGGCTGAGGGGATGGTGAGAGGTAGGAAATGAGGACAGAGTCTCTCACTCACTCACTCTCGTGCAGTGTGGAAGGAGAGAGGTAGGAAATAAGGACAGAGTCACTCACTCACTCACTCTCGGGCTGTGTGCAAGGTGAGAGGAAGGGAATGAGGACAGAGTCACTCACTCACTCACTCACTCTCGGGCTGTGTGGAAGGAGTGAGGTAGGAAATGAGGACAGAGGCACTCACTCACTCACTAACTCTCGGGCTGAGTGGATGGTGAGAAGAAGGGAATGAGGACAGAGTCACTCACTCACTCGCTCTCGGGCTCTGTGGAAGGAGAGAGGTAGGAAATGGGGACAGATTCACTCACTCACTTACTCTCGGGCAGTGTGGAAGGAGAGAGGTAGGAAATGAGGACAGAGTCACTCACTCACTCACTCTCGGGCTGTGTGGAAGGAGAGAGGTAGGAAATGAGGACAGATTCACTCACTCACTCACTCTCGGGCAGTGTGGATGGACAGAGGTAGGAAATGAGGACAGAGTCACTCACTCTCTCACTCACTCTTGTGCAGTGTGGAAGGTGAGAGGTAGGAAATAAGGACAGAGTCACTCACTCACTCACTCACTCGGTCAGTGTGGAAGGAGAGAGGTAGGAAATGAGGACAGAGTCACTCACTCACTCATTCTCGGGCAGTGTGGAAGGAGAGAGGTAGGAAATGGGGACAGAGTCACTCACTCACTCACTCACTCATTCTCGGGCAGTTTGGAAGGAGAGAGGTAGGAAATGGGGACAGAGTCACTCACTCACTCACTCTCGGGCAGTGTGGAAGGAGAGAGGTAGGAAATGGGGACAGAGTCACTCACTCACTCACTCACTCTCGGGCTGTGTGCAAGGTGAGAGGAAGGGAATTAGGACTGAGTCACTCACTCACTCACTCTCGGGCTGTGTGGATGGAGAGAGGTAGGAAATGAGGACAGAGTCACTCACTCACTCACTCTCGGGCTGTGTGGAAGGAGTGAGGTAGGAAATGAGGACAGAGGCACTCAATCACTCACTCGCTCTCGGGCAGTGTAGAAGGCGAGAGGTAGGAAATGAGGACAGAGTCACTCACTCTCTCACTCACTCTTTGGCAGTGTGGAAGCTGAGAGAGAGGAAATGAGGACAGAGTCACTCACTCACTCACTCACTCTCGGGCAGTGTGGAAGGAGTGAGGTAGGAAATGAGAACAGAGTCACTCACTCACTCACTCTCGGGCTGTGTGGAAGGAGAGAGGTAGGAAATGAGGACAAAGTCACTCACTCACTCACTCTCGGGCAGTGTGGAAGGAGAGAGGTAGGAATTGAGGACAGAGTCACTCACTCACTCACTCACTCACGGGCTGTGTTGAAGGAGAGAGGTAGGAAATGAGGACAGAGTCACTCACTCACTGTCGGTCAGTGTGGAAGGTGTAGAGGGTGGCATCTCCGCTACTCCACTACTGGGCCGATATCTGGGGTTTGAATATCTGTGTGTGTCTCTCTCCAGCTGGCACTGAAACTTCAGAGGCCAGGGGATGTCGCACTGGGACACTTCCACTGAAGAGAGCACTGATTCAAGCCTGCCGTTTATTCCTAACCGACAGCCTGAGACTTATATCACACAGATCTCCAGACCCCTACCAATACCCAGGTGACTCTCTCTCTTGCCGGTGGTACAACCCCCACCCGGTTCCTACTCCACTAGAGTAGCCTTCCCAAGAGAGAGAATAGGACACTGCTGTTTATTTCCTAACCAGCAGTCTGTCCTGAGTGAACCGCTCAAGATGACCCTCGATTCTTGAACCCGGAATTAAGGTGAGGAGTATTTTTAACAATGACTTGGTCAGAGATCGCTGGTGAAGGATTGAAGAATTTAAACGACTCCAATTAGCATCAAATCAAGATTTATTGTAAAACCCAGGTCAAAATCATCAACAGAAGAAACACAATAAAATCTTATGCTCTAATACAACTAAGTCTATTCAAAAGGTAATATAGCGGACACAACGAAAATTCTTATGATTACACAGGTTTTAGCAATATCACAAGGCACAAAACAAGTTCCCTTCCCCAAAGCCTCAACCACTATTAAAATCAAGGGAGTTTCGCAAGCTGCTGCGGGTTACTTACGGTCACAGGCTGCAGAGGTCAAGTCAGGGGTGCAGAGGTCGAGCCAAGAACGAAGAGCCCCAATCGAAAACACAGCCCCTTTTATATTGTTTTACCTGGCTTTGTCCTGTGATCGGCCAGCCCCTTTTGCATTGAAAAAGGTAAGATTTAAAGTTCCCGCTGGTCCCGCCCCCTTTGAGCCGGTCAGACCTGTCGAGATGGGAGTACCTCCCCTAGGTCCGCCTCCAGTCTGTTTTTTGAGATAACGAGGTTGAGCTCCCTTGAAGATTTTCAAAGACTTCCATCTGCTCCGGAGATGCTGCTATGTTGATGGGGTGTTGATTGGATTCTGCTCTGGTGGAGGCCAGGTCATTTACATTTGCATGGGGCTATGACCATCCCATTGTCCTGCTTGCATGCAAGCCTCCTGTGTATTCCCGTGCCCCTTTGTCTGTGTCTTGATGTTATCTTGTTGTCTGGCTCCTTCTTCCTTGTAGCTCCTAGGGGGGTGTTTGTAAATGTTTATGTATTTATGCCCTTACTCAGCTCAGCGGGCCAAGCCTGCTGGGAAAACTGGTTCTGTTCCCTTGGCTGGAAAGTCGGTTTACAGTCTCTGAGTTTCTCCAAAAAGGGCCGAATTGCCCGAAAACCTTACAGATGCCCCTTCGATACGTCCCTACCTGCTTGGACCGTATCGACACAGGTGAAGGGCAATTATTTCCTTTTGTGTGGACCGTAGGCCCCCCCTCAACAACATGCGAAACTACAAGTCCCAAGACAGTTCCCTTAATCTAGGCTACCCCTGATTTCAATAAAAGGGAAAGACAAGACCATACTTAATTCAAGCAGACAGTAACATATATCACACTCCAAGTACACATTTCACCGGAACCCCAAACGTAAGGGTCCCTGTACATATATCACAGTCAAGTAACTGGGACCTGCGAATCCATACAACTATTTACAATTGCATCTGTTTTATTTCACCAAGGATCCTCCTTTCTTGGCTGCACTTCGCTTCTTCCCGTTGAGGGCTCTTCATTTATCCTCCATCGTCGATACCTGCAGCTGAAAGGTTTAGTCCAACTGAGGCGACAGCATAATGTACCCCCTGTACAACATTTCCTTTGTGGGGGCAAACACTAAACCATTCCCAGGCTCCCCCCTGGTGGTGATCGGACAGTTGTGAGGGTCGATCGGTTGGGCTGTGGGCAGGGGTCGCTTTACCTGAACCAGCAGTTCGGTAGCTTCTACAGTCATCCCTTCCCTGGGCGTTACACATCCCTCCCCACTGCGGTCAATTTATCCCGTTCCCTGGGTTCTGCCACCACCTTACAAAAGTGATTAATGCCCCTTGTGGACATGCCTTGGTAGATCCCCATGAACACACATAAATGCCCTGGTCAGAAGCCCACCCCTTATCCCCGCAAACGGTGATCCTACCCGGTGACCCCGTGATGGTCCGTTAGGTGTTGTCCAGTCCGTTCCCAGTCCGAGGACCGATCCCTCATGTCCAGCCTCAGCTTCCTGGGCCACCACCGTCTCCCCAAAGGAACGTCCCCCTCACAGGTTGAACACACCCGCCTGCCCTCAGTCACCCTAACCCGGTCAGTCGAAGGACTCTTCTGTCTCGCCTCTGCGGAGTTCTCCCGGTCCCACCATCGCCAAGATCAGCAAACTCCACATCGTCGGGTGCCCCATCTGTAAAAACAAAACACATTCTTGCCTCTACAGCCCTACCTACCTTAAAGTGCATGGGTGCTATCCGGTGGCGGCAGCAGCTCCTGCTTTGAAGTTGCCGCAGCCTGTACAGCCCGGCTCCCCAGGGTCCTAGTGCCTGCCGCTATCCGGTGGCAGCAGCAGCTCCTGCTTTGAAGTTGCCGCAGCCTGTCTGGGATTCTGTGTTTACAGCCCGGCTGCACCAGGGTCCTAGTGCCTGGTGCTTCATCATTTTACCCTTGCACCAGGCGCTTCTGTGTTCCCACGATCCTAAATACTTCACACACAACTACACACTAATTAGAACTAACAGGGGGGGAGTGCTATATACAATGCCACCCGTCTCCGGGTGGCCAAATTAAAACTGTGCCCCGCTAAACTGGGGCAGTTCACCTGTTTGGTCCAATGGCTCGGGCCAGACCGTCCCCTCCCGGGGGTTCGGGCTGCCCCTTGCCTCTCCTTTCCCAACAGGGTTCGGTGATCCCTCATCGCTCCCTTCCACTCGGGCCCCCTTACTGCGGGACCGGGTGACAGGGAGGTGTGATGGGGACCATCTTACCGGGGGCTTGGAGACCCGATTGCTCCCTCGTCCCCCGACTGGTTCCCAAGCCCAAGGTGATACCTTCACTTCCTCCGCCTCCTTAGCCTCTATACTAAGGCAGGCTACCTGACCCACAGGTAAGGGCTTGGGAATCCTTACTGTCCCTGGGCTGGGTGCTTGCAGCACGGTCGGTTTCTTTGGGACTGCCCCTTCGGGACAGCACCTTGTCACCGGTTGTGTGACCGTGGAGTCAGGGACCTCCCCCACCGTCGTTAATTCTACGGGGGGTTTCTCCACTACCACCCCCAGTCTTCCCCCCACCTTGCTCTTTCTTGTCCTTATGGGGTGGAACAATTTAAATTGACTGATGTGGCGTTCGCATGGGTCCCACCTTAAGGGATTTAAACTGCAAATAGCCCCTGAGGCAGCCTCCAGAATGGGACCCTGCACCTGGACCGGACCAGGGTCTGGGGCTAGAACTACCCCTGCGCTCCCTTTTTCCTGAGGCTGCTCCCTGGGTAGTCATACGGGTTCTTGTGGTGTGGGTGCGGGCAGGCCCTGGCCCGTTGCCATTGCCACCTGTCCTGAGCTTTGCAAAAGGGCTAAAATTTTACTTATCTCGATGGTTCCCGGGGCAGCTGCTCCTACCGCCGGGGTCTGACTCTCTACTGCGGGAGCCCTCTCCTGCTTGCTAGGGTTTCTACATTCCCTCTTGAAATGCCCGGCCTTCCCACACCCGTAGCATACCGGTTTCTCGTCGGAGGTCCGGGTGCCCTCATGCTTCCACTCTCTCTTAGGGGCTGCTGGCGCGATTTCATGCACCCTACCCTTAAGGGGCTTGTCCTCACCCCTCTCCCCATTACGATATGCGAGGGTAAGTTTCCTAAGGACCTCTGCCTCATTAAGGTCCGGACTCTGCGGGTCGAACCAGTGTTCGGCCTTTGCCCTAACGTGGGGGAGACAGTTAGCTACGAGGGTCTTCAGCCAGTGGGCTGTTCTCTCATCTAAATTCCGTCTATCCGCGGGAACCCCGCACGCCTCCACATAGACAGTCCACAGCCTGTCTGCGAACATAGTGGGAGATTCCCCTGGTTGCTGCTTGGTTTCCCCCACCCTCATGAAAGGGCTCCCCAGATTCAAGCCCATTGCCTCCAGAACAGCAGTCTGTGCTGCCGCCCAGGTGTCAGGTCTTCCCCCATTCCCAGAGGTCACTGTCCTGCATAGCTGGGCATCTAGGGTTATCAGGAGCATCTTTATTTGCTCCCCTTCGTCGCAGTCATTGATGTTGGCAGCCTGTTCCACCTCCATAAAATGCAGCGACGGATCCCCCTTTGGAGTTAGTCTGGGAACGTGGGCCACCATCCCCCTGAGCGCGGATGCCCCATGAGGAACGATAATGTCGCCCTCAACCGGTCCCCTGTTTGCCATCCCCGCCGGGGGACCATACCTTCTTTGCCTGACAGGGCACATCTGCCCTACCTGGGGTTCCTGCTCCTCCTCCCCACTGTCCAGCTCTCCTGCCTCGTTGGGTAGCCCCCCTGTCCCCGGGCTAACTACCCATATAGGAGACGCCGCTATCTGGGGATACACCACTGACCCCCCTTGGACCTGCCCCTGACCGGGCGGTCCAAACCCTACCTGCTGACCCGGCCCCATCACCGGCATCCCAGGCAGCGGTCTGTCCCCATCCCATGGGGACCCACATACGAAACCAGGCGGACACGCCGCCAGCTGGGGGTACCCTGCCGACCCCCCTTGGACTTGCTCCTGAACGTGCAGTCCGATCCCCCCCTGCCGACCCGGACACAATCCCGGTGCCTCAGGAGGCGGTCTATTCCCCTTGGCCTTTGGGGAATCATCCGCTGCGAGGAGCACCTTGCCCCTAGGGAACCCCCCTGGACCTACCAGGTGTATCTGTCCCCTGAACCTGGACAAGGCCTCCTCCAACTCCGTTATTCGTGCCTGGCACGGCCCATGGGCACAGTCCCCTACTTCCTCGCGAGCCACTCGGTATGCTGCCTGGATGTCCCGGAACTTCCCCTCCAGCTTCCTACACTGCTCTGTACTCCGAGCATAGAGTCCCTGGAGCCTCCGTTCCTTTTCTTTACCCTCCACTATCTGGCAGTGGAGATAGTCCTTCTCACATCTGTTAGACTCGCTTTCCTGTTTCATTTCTGCCACTTCCCCCCGCAGTCGTTCCGCTGCGCTAGCCTCCTGCTCTAACTCTTCGATTCTTTGCTCTGCGTTGACTACCTGCTGAGACAGGCAAACCAGCCAAACTGCCTTCTCCAAGTGCCTTTTGTGCGCCTTGCTTTCTGTCCATGCAGCCGCTGCCATTACCGGTTGCTCTGCATTGATCAATTCTGAGACCCAAGGTTTGGTGAGGTTGACCTTTCGCCACAAATACGAGGATATTCTCTCCTCCATTTTGCTTCGTTCCCTCACCCCCTCTGCCAAGTCACATACTCCAAACCACCGGGCTCCTGCCCCGGTCGCCATTGTAGAGGGTGGCATCTCCGCTACTCCACTACTGGGCCGATATCTGGGGTTTGAATATCTGTGTGTGTCTCTCTCCAGCTGGCACTGAAACTTCAGAGGCCAGGGGATGTCGCACTGGGACACTTCCACTGAAGAGAGCACTGATTCAAGCCTGCCGTTTATTCCTAACCGACAGCCTGAGACTTATATCACACAGATCTCCAGACCCCTACCAATACCCAGGTGACTCTCTCTCTTGCCGGTGGTACAACCCCCACCCGGTTCCTACTCCACTAGAGTAGCCTTCCCAAGAGAGAGAATAGGACACTGCTGTTTATTTCCTAACCAGCAGTCTGTCCTGAGTGAACCGCTCAAGATGACCCTCGATTCTTGAACCCGGAATTAAGGTGAGGAGTATTTTTAACAACGACTTGGTCAGAGATCGCTGGTGAAGGATTGAAGAATTTAAACGACTCCAATTAGCATCAAATCAAGATTTATTGTAAAACCCAGGTCAAAATCATCAACAGAAGAAACACAATAAAATCTTATGCTCTAATACAACTAAGTCTATTCAAAAGGTAATATAGCGGACACAACGAAAATTCTTATGATTACACAGGTTTTAGCAATATCACAAGGCACAAAACAAGTTCCCTTCCCCAAAGCCTCAACCACTATTAAAATCAAGGGAGTTTCGCAAGCTGCTGCGGGTTACTTACGGTCACAGGCTGCAGAGGTCAAGTCAGGGGTGCAGAGGTCGAGCCAAGAACGAAGAGCCCCAATCGAAAACACAGCCGCATTTATATTGTTTTACCTGGCTTTGTCCTGTGATCGGCCAGCCCCTTTTGCATTGAAAAAGGTAAGATTTAAAGTTCCCGCTGGTCCCGCCCCCTTTGAGCCGGTCAGACCTGTCGAGATGGGAGTACCTCCCCTAGGTCCGCCTCCAGTCTGTTTTTTGAGATAACGAGGTTGAGCTCCCTTGAAGATTTTCAAAGACTTCCATCTGCTCCGGAGATGCTGCTATGTTGATGGGGTGTTGATTGGATTCTGCTCTGGTGGAGGCCAGGTCATTTACATTTGCATGGGGCTATGACCATCCCATTGTCCTGCTTGCATGCAAGCCTCCTGTGTATTCCCGTGCCCCTTTGTCTGTGTCTTGATGTTATCTTGTTGTCTGGCTCCTTCTTCCTTGTAGCTCCTAGGGGGGTGTTTGTAAATGTTTATGTATTTATGCCCTTACTCAGCTCAGCGGGCCAAGCCTGCTGGGAAAACTGGTTCTGTTCCCTTGGCTGGAAAGTCGGTTTACAGTCTCTGAGTTTCTCCAAAAAGGGCCGAATTGCCCGAAAACCTTACAGATGCCCGGGGAGGTCCCTGACTCCACGGTCACACAACCGGTGACAAGGTGCTGTCCCGAAGGGGCAGTCCCAAAGAAACCGACCGTGCTGCAAGCACCCAGCCCAGGGACAGTAAGGATTCCCAAGCCCTTACCTGTGGGTCAGGTAGCCTGCCTTAGTATAGAGGCTAAGGAGGCGGAGGAAGTGAAGGTATCACCTTGGGCTTGGGAACCAGTCGGGGGACGAGGGAGCAATCGGGTCTCCAAGCCCCCGGTAAGATGGTCCCCATCACACCTCCCTGTCACCCGGTCCCGCAGTAAGGGGGCCCGAGTGGAAGGGAGCGATGAGGGATCACCGAACCCTGTTGGGAAAGGAGAGGCAAGGGGCAGCCCGAACCCCCGGGAGGGGACGGTCTGGCCCGAGCCATTGGACCAAACAGGTGAACTGCCCCAGTTTAGCGGGGCACAGTTTTAATTTGGCCACCCGGAGACGGGTGGCATTGTATATAGCACTCCCCCCCTGTTAGTTCTAATTAGTGTGTAGTTGTGTGTGAAGTATTTAGGATCGTGGGAACACAGAAGCGCCTGGTGCAAGGGTAAAATGATGAAGCACCAGGCACTAGGACCCTGGTGCAGCCGGGCTGTAAACACAGAATCCCAGACAGGCTGCGGCAACTTCAAAGCAGGAGCTGCTGCTGCCACCGGATAGCGGCAGGCACTAGGACCCTGGGGAGCCGGGCTGTACAGGCTGCGGCAACTTCAAAGCAGGAGCTGCTGCCGCCACCGGATAGCACCCATGCACTTTAAGGTAGGTAGGGCTGTAGAGGCAAGAATGTGCTTTGTTTTTACAGATGGGGCACCCGACGATGTGGAGTTTGCTGATCTTGGCGATGGTGGGACCGGGAGAACTCCGCAGAGGCGAGACAGAAGAGTCCTTCGACTGACCGGGTTAGGGTGACTGAGGGCAGGCGGGTGTGTTCAACCTGTGAGGGGGACGTTCCTTTGGGGAGACGGTGGTGGCCCAGGAAGCTGAGGCTGGACATGAGGGATCGGTCCTCGGACTGGGAACGGACTGGACAACACCTAACGGACCATCACGGGGTCACCGGGTAGGATCACCGTTTGCGGGGATAAGGGGTGGGCTTCTGACCAGGGCATTTATGTGTGTTCATGGGGATCTACCAAGGCATGTCCACAAGGGGCATTAATCACTTTTGTAAGGTGGTGGCAGAACCCAGGGAACGGGATAAATTGACCGCAGTGGGGAGGGATGTGTAACGCCCAGGGAAGGGATGACTGTAGAAGCTACCGAACTGCTGGTTCAGGTAAAGCGACCCCTGCCCACAGCCCAACCGATCGACCCTCACAACTGTCCGATCACCACCAGGGGGGAGCCTGGGAATGGTTTAGTGTTTGCCCCCACAAAGGAAATGTTGTACAGGGGGTACATTATGCTGTCGCCTCAGTTGGACTAAACCTTTCAGCTGCAGGTATCGACGATGGAGGATAAATGAAGAGCCCTCAACGGGAAGAAGCGAAGTGCAGCCAAGAAAGGAGGATCCTTGGTGAAATAAAACAGATGCAATTGTAAATAGTTGTATGGATTCGCAGGTCCCAGTTACTTGACTGTGATATATGTACAGGGACCCTTACGTTTGGGGTTCCGGTGAAATGTGTACTTGGAGTGTGATATATGTTACTGTCTGCTTGAATTAAGTATGGTCTTGTCTTTCCCTTTTATTGAAATCAGGGGTAGCCTAGATTAAGGGAACTGTCTTGGGACTTGTAGTTTCGCATGTTGTTGAGGGGGGGCCTACGGTCCACACAAAAGGAAATAATTGCCCTTCACCTGTGTCGATACGGTCCAAGCAGGTAGGGACGTATCGAAGGGGCATCTGTAAGGTTTTCGGGCAATTCGGCCCTTTTTGGAGAAACTCAGAGACTGTAAACCGACTTTCCAGCCAAGGGAACAGAACCAGTTTTCCCAGCAGGCTTGGCCCGCTGAGCTGAGTAAGGGCATAAATACATAAACATTTACAAACACCCCCCTAGGAGCTACAAGGAAGAAGGAGCCAGACAACAAGATAACATCAAGACACAGACAAAGGGGCACGGGAATACACAGGAGGCTTGCATGCAAGCAGGACAATGGGATGGTCATAGCCCCATGCAAATGTAAATGACCTGGCCTCCACCAGAGCAGAATCCAATCAACACCCCATCAACATAGCAGCATCTCCGGAGCAGATGGAAGTCTTTGAAAATCTTCAAGGGAGCTCAACCTCGTTATCTCAAAAAACAGACTGGAGGCGGACCTAGGGGAGGTACTCCCATCTCGACAGGTCTGACCGGCTCAAAGGGGGCGGGACCAGCGGGAACTTTAAATCTTACCTTTTTCAATGCAAAAGGGGCTGGCCGATCACAGGACAAAGCCAGGTAAAACAATATAAAAGGGGCTGTGTTTTCGATTGGGGCTCTTCGTTCTTGGCTCGACCTCTGCACCCCTGACTTGACCTCTGCAGCCTGTGACCGTAAGTAACCCGCAGCAGCTTGCGAAACTCCCTTGATTTTAATAGTGGTTGAGGCTTTGGGGAAGGGAACTTGTTTTGTGCCTTGTGATATTGCTAAAACCTGTGTAATCATAAGAATTTTCGTTGTGTCCGCTATATTACCTTTTGAATAGACTTAGTTGTATTAGAGCATAAGATTTTATTGTGTTTCTTCTGTTGATGATTTTGACCTGGGTTTTACAATAAATCTTGATTTGATGCTAATTGGAGTCGTTTAAATTCTTCAATCCTTCACCAGCGATCTCTGACCAAGTCATTGTTAAAAATACTCCTCACCTTAATTCCGGGTTCAAGAATCGAGGGTCATCTTGAGCGGTTCACTCAGGACAGACTGCTGGTTAGGAAATAAACAGCAGTGTCCTATTCTCTCTCTTGGGAAGGCTACTCTAGTGGAGTAGGAACCGGGTGGGGGTTGTACCACCGGCAAGAGAGAGAGTCACCTGGGTATTGGTAGGGGTCTGGAGATCTGTGTGATATAAGTCTCAGGCTGTCGGTTAGGAATAAACGGCAGGCTTGAATCAGTGCTCTCTTCAGTGGAAGTGTCCCAGTGCGACATCCCCTGGCCTCTGAAGTTTCAGTGCCAGCTGGAGAGAGACACACACAGATATTCAAACCCCAGATATCGGCCCAGTAGTGGAGTAGCGGAGATGCCACCCTCTACAAAGGAGAGAGGTAGGAAATGAGGACAGAGTCACTCACTCACTCACTCACTCACTCATGGGCTGTGTGGAAGGAGAGAGGTCGGAAATGAGGACAGAGTCACTCACTCACTCACTCACTCTCGGTCAGTGTGGAAGGAGAGAGGTAGGAAATGAGGACAGAGTCACTCACTCACTCAGTCTCGGGCAGTGTGGATGGACAGAGGTAGGAAATGAGGACAGAGTCACTCACTCTCTCACTCACTCTTGGGCAGTGTGGAAGGTGAGAGGTAGGAAATAAGGACAGAGTCACTCACTCACTCACTCACTCGGTCAGTGTGGAAGGAGAGAGGTAGGAAATGAGGACAGAGTCACTCACTCACTCATTCTCGGGCAGTGTGGAAGGAGAGAGGTAGGAAATGGGGATAGAGTCACTCACTCACTCTCGGGCTGTGTGCAAGGTGAGAGGAAGGGAATTAGGACAGAGTCACTCACTCACTCACTCTCGGGCTGTGTGGATGGAGAGAGGTAGGTGTAAGGTTTTCGGGCAATTCGGCCCTTTTGGAAAAACTCAGAGACTGTAAACTGACTTTTCAGCCAAGAGAACAGAACCAGTTTTCCCAGCAGGCTTGGTCCGCTGAGCTGAGTAGGGACATAAGTACATAAGTATTTACAAACACCCCCCTAGGAGCTACAAGGAAGAAGGAGCCAGACAACAAGATAACATCAAAACACAGACAAAGGGGCACGGGAATACACAGGAGGCTTGCATGCAAGCAGGACAATGGGATGGTCATAGCCCCATGCAAATGTAAATGACCTGGCCTCCACCAGAGCAGAATCCAATCAACACCCCATCAACATAGCAGCTATCTCCGGAGCAGATGGAAGTCTTTGAAAATCTTCAAGGGAGCTCAACCTCGTTATCTCAAAAAACAGACTGGAGGCGGACCTAGGGGAGGTACTCCCATCTCGACACGTCTGACCGGCCCAAAGGGGGCGGGACCAGCGGGAACTTTAAACCTTACCTTTTTCAATGCAAAAGGGGCTGGCCGATCACAGGACAAAGCCAGGTAAAACAATATAAAAGGGGCTGTGTTTCGATTGAGGGTCTCTTCGTTCTTGGCTCGACCTCTGTACCCCTGACTTGACCTCTGCAGCCTGTGACCGTAAGTACCCTGCAGCAGCTTGCGAAACTCCCTTGACTTTAATAGTGGTTGAGGCTTTGGGGAAGGGAACTTGTTTTGTGCCTCGTGCTATTGCTAAAAACTGTGTAATCATAAGAATTTTCGTTGTGTCCGTTATATTACTTTTGAATAGACTTAGTTTGTATTAGAGCATAAGATTTTATTGTATTTCTTCTGTTGATGATTTTGACCTGGGTTTTGCAATAAACCTTGATTTGATGATAATTGGAGTCGTTTAAATTCTTCAATCTTTCACCAGCGATCTCTGACCAAGTCATTGTTAAAATACTCCTCACCTTAATTCCGGGTTCAAGAATCGAGGGTCATCTTGAGCGATTCACTCAGGACAGACTGCTGGTTAGGAAATAAACAGCAGTGTCCTATTCTCTCTCTTGGGAAAGCTACTCTAGCGAAGTAGGAACCGGGTGGGTGTTGCACCACCGGCAAGAGAGAGAATCACCTGGGTATTGGTAGGGGTCTGGAGATCTGTGTGATATAAGCCTCAGGCTGCCGGTTAGGAATAAACGGCAGGCTTGAATCAGTGCTCTCTTCAGTGGAAGTGTCCCAGTGCGACATCCCCTGGCCTCTGAAGTTTCAGTGTCAGCTGGAGAGAGACACACACAGATATTCAAACCCCAGATATCGGCCCAGTAGTGGAGTAGCGGAGATGGCACCCTCTACAATGGCGACCGCGGCAGGACCCCGGTGGTTTGGAGTATGTGACTTGGCAGAGGGGGTGAGGGAACGAAGTAAAATGGAGGAGAGAATCTGCTCGTATTTGTGGCAAAAGGTCAACCTCACCAAACCTTGGGTCTCAGAATTAATCAATGCGGAGCAACCGGTAATGGCAGCGGCTGCATGGACAGAAAGTAAGGCGCACAAAAGGCACTTGGAGAAGGCAGTTTGGCTGGTTTGACTGTCTCAGCAGGTAGTTAACGCAGAGCAAAGGATCGAAGAGTGAGAGCAGGAGGCTAGCGCAGCGGAACGACTGCGGGGGGAAGTGGCAGAAATGAAACAGGAAAGCGAGTCTAACAGGTGTGAGAAGGACTATCTCCACTGCCAGATAGTGGAGGGTAAAGAAAAGGAACGGAGGCTCCAGGAACTCTATGCTCGGAGTACAGAGCAGTGTAGGAAGCTGGAGGGGAAGTCCGGGACATCCAGGCAGCGTACCGAGTGGCTCGCGAGGAAGTAGGGGACTGTGCCCATGGGCCGTGCCAGGCACGAATAACGGAGTTGGAGGAGACCTTGTCCAAGTTCAGGGGACAGATACACCTGGTAGGTCCAGGGGGGGTCCCAAGGGGCAAGGTGCTCCTCGCAGCGGATGATTCCCCAAAGGCCAAGGGGAATAGACCGCCTCCTGAGGCACCGGGATTGTGTCCGGGTCGGCAGGGGGGGATCGGGCTGCACGTTCAGGGGCAAGTCCAAGGGGGGTCGGCAGTGTATCCCCAGATAGCGGCGTCTCCTATATGGGTGGCTAGCCCGGGGACAGGGGGGCTACCCAACGAGGCAGGAGAGCTGGACAGTGGGGAGGAGGAGCAGGGACCCCAGGTAGGGCAGATGTGCCCTGCCAGGCAAAGAAGGTATGGTCCCCCGGCGGGGATGGCAAATAGGGGACCGGTTGAGGGCGGCATTATCGTTCCTCATGGGGCATCCGCGCTCAGGGGGATGGTGGCCCACGTTCCCAGACTAACTCCAAAGGGGGATCCGTCGCTGCATTTTATGGAGGTGGAACAGGCAGCCAGCATCAATGACTGCGACGAAGGGGAGCAAATAAAGATGCTCCTGATGACCCTAGATGCATAGCTATGCAGGACAGTGACCTCTGGGAATGGGGGAAGACCTGACACATGGGCGACAGCACAGACTGCTGTTCTGGAGGCGATGGGCTTGAATCTGGGGAGCCCTTTCATGAGGGTGGGGGAAACCAAGCAGCAACCAGGGGAATCTCCCACCATGTTCGCAGACAGACTGTGGACTGTCTATATGGAGGCATGCGGGGTTCCCGGGGATAGACGGAATTTAGGGGAAAGAACCGCCCACTGGCTGAAGACCCTAGTTGCCAACTGTCTCCCTAACGTTAGGGCAAAAGCCGAACACTGGTTCGACCCGCAGACCCCGGCCCTTAATGAGGAAGAGGTCCTTAGGAAACTTACCCTCGCATATCGTAATGGGGAGAGGGGTGAGGACAAGCCCCTTAAGGGTAGGGTGCATGAAATCGCGCCAGCAGCCCCTAAGAGAGAGTGGAAGCATGAGGGCACCCGGACCTCCGACGAGAAACTGGTATGCTACGGGTGTGGGAAGGCCGGGCATTTCAAGAGGGAATGTAGAAACCCTAGCAAGCAGGAGAGGGCTCCCGCAGTAGAGAGTCAGACCCCGGCGGTAGGAGCAGCTGCCCCGGGAACCATCGAGATAAGTAAAATTTTAGCCCTTTTGCAAGGCTCAGGACAGGTGGCAATGGCAACGGGCCAGGGCCTGCCCGCACCCACACCACAAGAACCCGTATGACTACCCAGGGAGCAGCCTCAGGAAAAAGGGAGCGCAGGGGTAGTTCTAGCCCCAGACCCTGGTCCGGTCCAGGTGCAGGGTCCCATTCTGGAGGCTGCCTCAGGGGCTATTTGCAGTTTAAATCCCTTAAGGTGGGACCCATGCGAACGCCACATCAGTCAATTTAAATTGTTCCACCCCATAAGGGCAAGAAAGAGCAAGGTGGGGGGAAGACTGGGGGTGGTAGTGGAGAAACCCCCCGCAGAATTAACGACGGTGGGGGAGGTCCCTGACTCCACGGTCACACAACCGGTGACAAGGTGCTGTCCCGAAGGGGCAGTCCCAAAGAGACCGACAGTGCTGCAAGCACCCAGCCCAGGGACAGTAACGATTCCCAAGCCCCTACCTGTGGGTCAGGTGGCCTGCCTTAGTATAGAGGCTAAGGAGGCGGAGGAAGTGGAGGTATCACCTTGGGTTTGGGAACCAGTCAGGGGACAAAGGAGCAATCGGGTCTCCAAGCCCCCTCTAAGATGGTCCCCATCACACCTCCCTAGAACCCGGTCCCGCAGTAAGGGGGCCCGAGTAGAAGGGAACGCTGAGGGATCCCCGAACCCTGTTGGGGAAGGAGAGGCAAGAGGCAGCCCGAACCCCCGGGAGGGGACGGTCTGGCCCGAGCCATTCGACCAAACAGGCGGACTGCCCCAGTTTAGCGGGGCACAGTTTTAATTTGGCCACCCGGAGACGGGTGGCATTGTATATATCATATTCCTTTTTCTTTCCCCCTGCTAGTTCTAATTAGTGTGTAGTTGTGTGTGAAGTATTTAGGATCGTGGGGACACAGAAGCGCCTGGTGCAAGGGTAAAATGATGAAGCACCAGGCACTAGGACCCTGGTGCAGCCGGGCTGTAAACACAGAATCACAGACAGGCTGCGGCAACTTCAAAGCGGGAGCTGCTGCCGCCGCTGGATAGCACCCATGCACTTCAAGGTAGGTAGTTCTGTGGAGGCAAGGATGTGTTTTGTTTGTCTTACAGATGGGGCACCCGACGATGTGGAGTTTGCTGATCCTGGCGATGGTGGGACCGGGAGAACTCCGCAGAGGCGAGACAGAAGAGTCCTTTGTCTATGGGTGTTCTGGCGGCAGAGCCCCCCTGGTCACTACCGGACAGGGAAACCAGGTGGCCATAGAACAGGCCCGCTACTCACACCTAGGGAGGTGGCCTGGGTGGCTGGGGTCGAACTCGACTAGGTACTCCAGCCACCAGAGCTTCACCTATGGAGAGGCCTCTGTACTCTGCGAGGAGATACAGGTGGCGACTGACCGGGTTAGGGTGACTGAGGGCAGGCGGGTGTGTTTAACCTGTGAGGGGGACGTTCCTGTGGGGAGATGGTGGTGGCTCAGGAAGCTGAGCCTGGACATGAGGGATCGGTCCTCGGACTGGGAACGAATGGACAATAACACCTACCGAACCATCACGGGGTCACCGGGTAGGATCACCGTTTGCTGGGATAAGTGGTGGGCTTCCGACCAGGGCATGTATCTATGTTTGTGGGGGTCGGCCAAGGCATGTCCACAAGGGGCATCAATCACCTTTGTAAGGTGGTGGCAAGACACCGGGCATGGGATAAATTGGGATCATAATGGGAAGGGATGTGTAACCCCCGGAGGGGAAGAAACCGTGAGAGCTACCGAACTGCTGGTTCAGGTAAAGAGGCCCCTACCCACAGCCCAACCAATCGACCCTCACAACTGTCCAATCACCACCCGGGGGCCCGAAAATGGTTTGCTGCTCGTCCCTACAAAGAAACTATTATACCAGGGGGTACATTACGCGGTTGCCTCGGTGGTGCTAAACCTAACCGAGGTGAAGTTACCAGAGTGGTGCCCTCGCAAGACTGAACTATTGTACCAGGCGCTGCTGAAGGACATGTTCCAGAAATTCCACAATTTGGATTTTGGGGACGTTGAAGTGGAAGATTTGTACAATAGGGCAGGGGAATTTAATGGGGACTCCAGTCGACAACGTAGAGGGCTAGTCAATGATGGGTTCACTGCCTTCAATACGGGGACATCCATTGTCAACAGTATGGATACTGTAGAGCTGGCCTTGCAAATCAATCAGCTAAAAGGCCAGCTGAGAAAGGTATTGAAGGATGAGAACACAGTAGTGCGGTCGGGTTTGCACGAGGAGGTGGCAATGACCCTACATCTAAAAGAAATAATCGCGCAATTGGAAGAGCATGCAAAAGCCATTAACGCGCTAATTAAAGAAGATCGAAATTCATCGGATCAGGCTGCCCAGAATGAAGTGTGTGGGCTGTATGGTGCCTGGTTGCTAGGAGAGGGGAGGAGTAATCTGGAGGACCTGAGACAGGGTCAGGTCCCCTCGTGGATTAGCAACAGGCACTTGGCAGCACTGCACCCATTCCACAGGGTTTTGAGTCCTTGCCAGCTCCGTGCAGCCTCAGAGGCATACCCGGTACCGGTCGATTGTGGGAGGTCAAACCACACAATCTTGGGGGTCATCGTGAGAATCCCAATCTTGGGAAGTTCAGCACAACCGGTGCCGCTGTACCGAGTGGAGAATGTGGGGGTCATTCGTGGGGGGGTACACATTCGGTTTGGAAAGGTCCCGCCGTATGTCATAGTGCGGGAGCGAGCTGTGGCAGGCATTGACCTCTCGGGCTGCCGGAGCCGGGGAGCGCAGGTAATCCTGTGCCCTCAGCACCTGGGCACTGAGGCGCGACCCCAGTGCGGGTTCAGGACTGTTGGGGCAGAACCTATTAACTGCACCATGGAGGCAATGGCAGCGAGCCATGTCCAGCCCCAGGTGGCATATATAGGAAGTGGGACATACTGTGTCACCACTGGAGCCCAGCAGTATCAACATGGGCCACAGCAGTGGTGTCCGATACTGCACAGCAGCTTCTGTTTTAAACCCAAGGCAGAGGTCCAGGTGGCACAGCAACGAATACTGCCCATTCCACGACCCTCCTCAGTTCACCTCTCGGTACGGGAAAACACTACTAACATACAAGAATATGTGGCCCGTTTTGGGTACGATATTCCCCCGGTTAAGGAAGACCTAAGGGTATTATTGCAAGCTGTGGAAGTTTCACAAAGACACTTTTTCTCCTTAGAGCAAAAAACCCAAAACATTGATCATGAAATTACAGATCTCAAAGCCCCGGACTGGTGGAACATGGGATCATGGATTGTGATCCCAGCCTGGATCCGAATAGCCTCACATTTGTTAGTGGTTTTACAAGTGTTCGTAGTTTTATATTTATGTTGCCTCAGCTGCAGGTACCGACGACTGAGGAAAATGAAGAGCCTTCATCGGGTCCTCGGGAAGACGCTGAGTGCAGCCCACAAAAGAAAAGTCGTAGTGTAAATAGTTGTGTGCAGCGCGGGTTTCAGTTATTTGATTGTAATATATGTACAGGGACCCTGACGTTTGGGGTTCCGGTGAAATGTGTATATGTTACTGTGTGTTTAAATTAGATATGGTCTTGTCTTTCCCTTTCATTGAAACCAGGGGTAGCCTAGATTAAGGGAACTGTCTTGGGAATTGTAATTTCGCATGTTGCTGAGGGGGGGGGACCTACGGTCCACACAAAAGGAAATAATTGCCCTTCACCTGTGTCGATACGGTCCAAGCAGGTAGGGACGTATCGAAGGGGCATCTGTAAGGTTTTCGGGCAATTCGGCCCTTTTGGAAAAACTCAGAGACTGTAAACTGACTTTTCAGCCAAGAGAACAGAACCAGTTTTCCCAGCAGGCTTGGTCCGCTGAGCTGAGTAGGGACATAAGTACATAAGTATTTACAAACACCCCCCTAGGAGCTACAAGGAAGAAGGAGCCAGACAACAAGATAACATCAAAACACAGACAAAGGGGCACGGGAATACACAGGAGGCTTGCATGCAAGCAGGACAATGGGATGGTCATAGCCCCATGCAAATGTAAATGACCTGGCCTCCACCAGAGCAGAATCCAATCAACACCCCATCAACATAGCAGCTATCTCCGGAGCAGATGGAAGTCTTTGAAAATCTTCAAGGGAGCTCAACCTCGTTATCTCAAAAAACAGACTGGAGGCGGACCTAGGGGAGGTACTCCCATCTCGACAGGTCTGACCGGCCCAAAGGGGGCGGGACCAGCGGGAACTTTAAACCTGACCTTTTTCAATGCAAAAGGGGCTGGCCGATCACAGGACAAAGCCAGGTAAAACAATATAAAAGGGGCTGTGTTTCGATTGAGGGTCTCTTCGTTCTTGGCTCGACCTCTGCACCCCTGACTTGACCTCTGCAGCCTGTGACCGTAAGTACCCTGCAGCAGCTTGCGAAACTCCCTTGACTTTAATATCGGCCCAGTAGTGGAGTAGCGGAGATGGCACCCTCTACATAGGAAATGAGGACAGTCACTCACTCACTCACTCTTGGGCAGTGTGGGAAGTGAGAGGTAGGAAATGAGGACAGAATCACTCTCTCACGCACTCTCGTGCTGAGTGGAAGGAGTGAGGTAGGAAATGAGGACAGAGTCACTTACTCACTCGCTCTCGGGCTTTGTGGAAGGAGTGAGGTTGGGAATAAGGACAGAGTCACTCACTCACTAACTCACTCTCGGGTTGTGTGGAAGGATGAGGTAGGAAATGAGGACAGAGGCACTCAATCACTCACTCGCTCTCGGGCAGTGTAGAAGGTGAGAGGTAGGAAATGAGGACAGAGTCACTCACTCTCTCACTCACTCTTTGACAGTGTGGAAGCTGAGAGGTAGGATATGAGGACAGAGTCACTCACTCACTCACTCACTCTCGGGCAGTGTAGAAGGAGAGAGGTAGGAAATGAGGACAGAGTCACTCACTCACTCACTCTCGGGCTGTGTGGAAGGAGAGAGGTAGGAAATGAGGACAAAGTCACTCACTCACTCACTCTCGGGCAGTGTGGAAGGAGAGAGGTAGGAATTGAGGACAGAGTCACTCACTCACTCACTCACTCACGGGCTGTGTGGAAGGAGAGAGGTAGGAAATGAGGACAGAGTCACTCACTCACTCACTCACTCACGGGCTGTGTGGAAGGAGAGAGGTCGGAAATGAGGACAGAGTCACTCACTCACTCACTCACTCTCGGTCAGTGTGGAAGGAGAGAGGTAGGAAATGAGGACAGATTCACTCACTCACTCACTCTCGAGCATTGTGGAAGGAGAGAGGTAGGAAATGAGAACAGAGTCACTCACTCACTCACTCACTCATTCTCGGGCAGTGTGGAATGTGAGAGGTAGGAAATGAGGACAGAGTCACTCACTCACTCATTCTCGGGCAGTGTGGAAGGAGAGAGGTAGAAAATGGGGACAGAGTCACTCACTCACTCACTCTCGGGCTGTGTGCAAGGTGAGAGGAAGGGAATGAGGACAGAGTCACTCACTCACTCACTCACTCTCGGGCTGTGTGGATGGAGAGAGGTAGGAAATGAGGACAGTCACTCACTCACTCACTCTTGGGCAGTGTGGGAGGTGAGAGGTAGAAAATGAGGACAGAGTCACTCACTCACTCACTCACTGTCGGGCTGTGTGGAAGGAGAGAGGTAGGAAATGAGGACAGAGTCACTCACTCAGCCACTCTCTGGCTGTGTGGAAGGAGAGAGGTAGGAAATGAGGACAGAGTCACTCACTCACTCACTCTTTGGCAGTGTGGAAGGTGAGAGGTAGGAAATAAGGACAGAGTCACTCACACACTCACTCTCGGTCAGTATGGAAGGAGAGAGGTAGGAAATGAAGACAGAATCACTCACTCACTCACTCTCGGGCTGTGTGGAAGGAGAGAGGTAGGAAATGAGGACAAAGTGACTCACTCACTCACTCTCGGGCAGTGTGGTAGGAGAGAGGTAGGAAATGAGGACAGAGTCACTCACTCACTCAATCACTCTCGGGCAATGTGGAAGGAGAGAGGTAAGAAATGAGGACAGAATCACTCACTCACTCGCTCTCGGGCTTTGTGGAAGGAGTGAGGTTGGAAATGAGGACAGAGTCACTCACTCACTCACTCTCGGTCATTGTGGAAGAAGAGAGGTAGGAAATAAGGACAGAGTCACTCACTCACTCACTCACTCTCGGGCTGTGTGCAAGGTGAGACAAAAGGGAATGAGGACAGAGTCACTCACTCACTCACTCACTCTCGGGTTGTGTGATAGGAGTGAGGTAGGAAATGAGGACAGAGTCACTCACTCTCTCACTCACTCTTTGGCAGTGTGGAAGGAGAGAGGTAAGAAATGGAGACAGATTCACTCACTCACTCTCTCACTCTCGGGCTCTGTGGAAGGAGAGAGGTAGGAAATGGGGACAGAGTCACTCACTCACTCACTCTCGGGCAGTGTGGAAGGAGAGAGGTAGGAAATGAGGACAGAGTCACTCACTCACTCACTCACTCACTCACTGTCGGGCTGTGTGGAAGGAGAGAGGTACGAAATGAGGACAGAGTCACTCACTCACTCACTCGCTCTCGGGCAGTGTAGAAGGTGAGAGGTAGGAAATGAGGACAGAGTCACTCACTCACTCTCGGGCTGTGTGGAAGGAGGAGGTAGGAAATGAGGACAGAGTCACTCACTCACTCACTCTCGGGCTGTGTGGAAGGAGAAAGGTAGGAAATGAGGACAGAGTCTCTCACTCACTCACTCACTCTCCGGCTGTGTGGAAGGAGTGAGGTAGGAAATGAGGACAGAGTCACTCACTCACTCACTCGCTCTCGGGCAGTGTAGAAGGTGAGAGGTAGGAAATGAGGACAGAGTCACTCACTCACTCACTCTTTGGCAGTGTGGAAGGTGAGAGGTAGGAAATAAGGACAGAGTCACTCACTCACTCACTCTCGGGCAGTCTGGAAGGAGAGAGGTAGGAAATGGGGACAGAGTCACTCACTCACTCACTCTTGGGCTGTGTGCAAGGTGAGGGGAAGGGAATGAGGACAGAGTCACTCACTCACTCTCGGGCTGTGTGGATGGAGAGAGGTAGGAAATGAGGACAGTCACTCACTCACTCAATCTTGGGCAGTGGGGGAGGTGAGAGGTAGGAAATGAGGACAGAATCACTCTCTCACGCACTCTCGGGCTGAGTGGATGGTGAGAGGAAGGAAATGAGGACAGGGTCACTCACTCACTCACTCTCGGGCTGTGTGGAAGGAGAGAGGTAGGAAATGGGGATAGAGTCACTCACTCACTCATTCTCGGGCTGTGTGGAAGGAGTGAGGTCGGAAATGCGGACAGAGTCACTCACTCACTCACTGTCGGGCTGTGTGGAAGGAGAGAGGTAGGAAATGAGGACAGAGTCACTCACTCACTCACTCTCGGGCTGTGTGGAAGGAGAAAGGTAGGAAATGAGGACAAAGTCACTCACTCACTCACTCACTCTCGGGCTGTGTGGAAGGAGTGAGGTTTGAAATGAGGACAGAGTCTCTCACTCATTCACTCACTCTCGGGCTGTGTGGAAGGAGTGAGGTAGGAAATGTGGACAGAGTCACACACGCACTCACTCTCGGGCTGTGTGGGAGGAGAGAGGTAGGAAATGAGGACAGAGTCACTCACTCACTCACTCACTCACTGTCGGGCTGTGTGGAAGGAGAGAGGTAGGAAATAAGGACAGAGTCACTCACTCACTCACTCTTGGGCAGTGTGCAAGGTGAGAGGTAGGAAATGAGGACAGAGTCACTCACTCACTCACTCTCGGGCTGTGTGGAAGGTGAGAGGTAGGAAATGAGGACAGAGTCACTCACTCACTCACTCACTGTCGGGCTGTGTGGAAGGAGAGACGTAGGAAATAAGGACACAGTCACTCACTCACTCACTCTCTGGCTGTGTGGAAGGAGAGAGGTAGGACATGATGACAGAGTCACTCACTCCCTCTCGGGCTGTGTGAAGGAGAGAGGTAGGAAATGAGGACAGAGTCACTCACTCACTCACTCTCGGGCTGTGTGGAAGGAGTTAGGTAGGAAATGAGGACAGAGTCACTCACTCACTCACTCGCTCTCGGGCAGTGTAGAAGGTGAGAGGTAGGAAATGAGGACAGAGTCACTCTCTCACTCACTCTTTGGCAGTGTGGATGGTGAGAGGCAGGAAATAAGGACAGAGTCACTCACTCACACACTCTCGGGCAGTGTGGAAGGAGAGAGGTAAGAAATGGGGACAGATTCTCTCACTCACTCTCTCACTCGGCCTCTGTGGAAGGAGAGAGGTAGGAAATGGGGACAGAGTCACTCACTCACACATTCTCGGGCAGTGTGGAAGGAGAGAGGTAGTAAATGAGGAGAGACTCACTCACTCACTCACTCTCGGGCTGTGTGGAAGGAGAGAGGTAGGAAATGAGGACAAAGTCACTCACTCACTCACTCTCGGGCAGTGTGGAAGGAGAGAGGTGGGAAATGAGGACAGATTCACTCACTCTTGGGCATTGTGGAAGGAGAGAGGTAGGAAATGAGGACAGAGTTACTCACTCACTCACTCATTCTCGGGCAGAGTGGAAGGAGAGAGGTAGGAAATGAGGACAGATTCACTCACTCACTCCCTCGCGGGCATTGTGGAAGGAGAGAGGTAGGAAATGAGGACAGAGTCACTCACTCAATCACTCACTCCCGGGCAGTGTGGATGGAGAGAGGTAGGAAATTAGGACAGAGTCACTCACTCACTCACTCTCGGGCTGAGTGGGTGGTGAGAGGAAGGAAATGAGGACAGAGTCACTCACTCACTCACTCTCGGGCTGTATGGAAGGAGTGAGGTAGGAAATGAGGACAGAGTCACTCAATCACTCACTCGCTCTCGGGCAGTGTGGAAGGTGAGAGGTTGGAAATGAGGACAGAGTCACTAACTCTCTCACTCACTCTTGGGCAGTGTGGAAGGTGAGAGGTAGGAAATAAGGACAGAGTCACTCACTCACTCACTCTCGGGCAGTGTGGAAGGTGAGAGGTAGGAAATGAGGACAGAGTCGCTCACTCAATCACTCTCGGGCTGTGTGGAAGGACGGAGGTAAGAAATGGGGACAGAGTCGCTCACTCACTCACTCTCGGGCAGTGTGGAAGGAGAGAGGTAGTAAATGAGGACAGAGTCACTCACTCACACACTCTCGGGCAGTGTGGAAGGAGAGAGGTAAGAAATGGGGACAGATTCTCTCACTCACTCTCTCACTCGGCCTCTGTGGAAGGAGAGAGGTAGGAAATGGGGACAGAGTCACTCACTCACACACTCTCGGGCAGTGTGGAAGGAGAGAGGTAGTAAATGAGGACAGAGTCACTCACTCACTCACTCTCGGGCTGTGTGGAAGGAGAGAGGTAGGAAATGAGGACAAAGTCACTCACTCACTCACTCTCGGGCAGTGTGGAAGGAGAGAGGTGGGAAATGAGGACAGATTCACTCACTCTTGGGCATTGTGGAAGGAGAGAGGTAGGAAATGAGGACAGAGTTACTCACTCACTCACTCATTCTCGGGCAGAGTGGAAGGAGAGAGGTAGGAAATGAGGACAGATTCACTCACTCACTCCCTCGCGGGCATTGTGGAAGGAGAGAGGTAGGAAATGAGGACAGAGTCACTCACTCAATCACTCACTCCCGGGCAGTGTGGATGGAGAGAGGTAGGAAATTAGGACAGAGTCACTCACTCACTCTCGGGCTGAGTGGGTGGTGAGAGGAAGGAAATGAGGACAGAGTCACTCACTCACTCACTCTCGGGCTGTATGGAAGGAGTGAGGTAGGAAATGAGGACAGAGTCACTCAATCACTCACTCGCTCTCGGGCAGTGTGGAAGGTGAGAGGTTGGAAATGAGGACAGAGTCACTCACTCACTCACTCTCGGGCTGTGTGGAAGGTGAGAGGTAGGAAATGAGGACAGAGTCGCTCACTCAATCACTCTCGGGCTGTGTGGAAGGACGGAGGTAAGAAATGGGGACAGAGTCGCTCACTCACTCACTCTCGGGCAGTGTGGAAGGAGAGAGATTGGAAATGAGGACAGAGTCACTCACTCACTCTCGGGCTGTGTGGAAGGAGAGAGGTAGGAAATGAGGACAAAGTCACTCACTCACTCACTCTCAGGCAGTGTGGAAGGAGAGAGGTAGGAAATGAGGACAGAGTCACTGACTCACTCACTCTCGGGCTGAGGGGATGGTGAGAGGTAGGAAATGAGGACAGAGTCATTCACTCTTCGGCATTCTGGAAGGAGAGAGGTAGGAAATGAGGACAGTGTTACTCACTCACTCACTCATTCTCGGGCAGTGTGGAAGGAGAGAGGTAGGAAATCAGGACAGATTCACACACTCACTCACTCTCGGGCATTGTGGAAGGAGAGAGGTAGGAATTAAGGACAGAGTCACTCAGTCACTCACTCACTCACTCTCGGGCTGTGTGCAAGGTGAGAGGAAGGGAATGAGGACAGAGTCACTCACTCACTCACTCTCGGGCTGTGTGGATGGAGAGAGTTAGGAAATGAGGACAGAGTCACTCACTCACTCACGCTCGGGCTGTGTGGAAAGAGTGAGGTAGGAAATGAGGACAGAGTCACTCAATCACTCACTCGCTCTCGCGCAGTGTGGAAGGTGAGAGGTTGGAAATGAGGACAGATTCACTCACTCTCTCACTCACTCTTGGGCAGTGTGGAAGGTGAGAGTTAGGAAATGAGGACAGAGTCGCTCACTCACTCACTCACTCTCGGGCTGTGTGGAAGGACGGAGGTAAGAAATGGGGACAGAGTCACTCACTCACTCTCGGGCAGTGTGGAAGGAGAGAGGTAGGAAATGAGGACAGTCACTCACTCACTCACTCTCGGGCAGTGTGGAAGGAGAGAGGTAGGAAATGAGGACAGAGTCACTGACTCACTCACTCTCGGGCTGAGGGGATGGTGAGAGGTAGGAAATGAGGACAGAGTCACTCACTCGCTCACTCTCGGGCTGTGTGGAAGGAGAGAGGTAGGAAATGAGGACAGAGTCACTCACTCATTCACTCTCGGGCTGAGGGGATGGTGAGAGGTAGGAAATGGGGACAGAGTCACTCACACACTCACTCACTCTCGGGCATTGTGGCAGGAGAGAGGTAGGAAATAACGACAGAGTCATTCACTCACTCACTCACTCTCGGGCTGTGTGAAAGGTGAGAGGAAGGGAATGAGGACAGAGTCACTCACTCACTCACTCACTCTCGGGCTGTGTGGATGGAGAGAGTTAGGAAATGAGGACAGAGTCACTCACTCACTCACGCTCGGGCTGTGTGGAAGGAGTGAGGTAGGAAATGAGGACAGAGTCACTCACTCACTCACTCACTCTCTGGCTGTGTGGATGGAGAGAGGTAGGAATAGAGGACAGAGTCACTCACTCACTCACTCACTCTCGGGCTGAGTGGATGGTGAGAGGAAGGAAATGAGGACAGAGTCACTCACTCTCTCACTCACTCTTGGGCAGTGTGGAAGGTGAGAGGTAGGAAATAAGGACAGAGTCACTCACTCACTCACTCTCGTGCAGTGTGGAAGGAGAGAGGTAGGAAATGGGGACAGAGTCACTCACTCACTCACTCACGGGCAGTGTGGAAGGAGAGAGGTAGGAAATGAGGACAGAGTCACTCACTCACTCACTCTCGGGCAGTGTCGATGGTGAGAGGAAGGAAATGAGGACAGAGTCACTCACTCACTCACTCTCGGGCTGTGTGGAAGGAGTGAAGTAGGAAATGAGGACAGAGTCACTCAATCACTCACTCGCTCTCGGGCAGTGTGGAAGGTGAGAGGTTGGAAATGAGGACAGAGTCACTCACTCTCTCACTCACTCTTGGGCATTGTGGAAGGTGAGAGGTAGGAAATAAGGACAGAGTCACTCACTCACTCACTCTCGGGCAGTGTGGAAGGTGAGAGGTAGGAAATGAGGACAGAGTCGCTCACTCACTCACTCTCGGGCTGTGTGGAAGGAGAGAAGTAGGAAATGAGGACAGTCACTCACTCACTCTCTCTCGGGCTGTGTGGAAGGAGAGAGGTAGGAAATGAGGACAAAGTCACTCACTCACTCACTCTCGGGCAGTGTGGAAGGAGAGAGGTAGGAAATGAGGACAGAGTCACTCACTCACTCACTCACACATTCTCGGGCAGTGTGGAAGGAGAGAGGTAGGAAATGAGGACAGAGTTACTCACTCACTCACTCATTCTCGGGCAGAGTGGAAGGAGAGAGGTAGGAAATGAGGACAGATTCACTCACTCACTCCCTCGCGGGCATTGTGGAAGGAGAGAGGTAGGAAATGAGGACAGAGTCACTCACTCAATCACTCACTCCCGGGCAGTGTGGATGGAGAGAGGTAGGAAATTAGGACAGAGTCACTCACTCAATCACTCTCGGGCTGAGTGGGTGGTGAGAGGAAGGAAATGAGGACAGAGTCACTCACTCACTCACTCTCGGGCTGTATGGAAGGAGTGAGGTAGGAAATGAGGACAGAGTCACTCAATCACTCACTCGCTCTCGGGCAGTGTGGAAGGTGAGAGGTTGGAATTGAGGACAGAGTCACTAACTCTCTCACTCACTCTTGGGCAGTGTGGAAGGTGACAGGTAGGAAATAAGGACAGAGTCACTCACTCACTCACTCTCGGGCAGTGTGGAAGGTGAGAGGTAGGAAATGAGGACAGAGTCGCTCACTCAATCACTCTCGGGCTGTGTGGAAGGACGGAGGTAAGAAATGGGGACAGAGTCGCTCACTCACTCACTCTCGGGCAGTGTGGAAGGAGAGAGATTGGAAATGAGGACAGAGTCACTCACTCACTCTCGGGCTGTGTGGAAGGAGAGAGGTAGGAAATGAGGACAAAGTCACTCACTCACTCACTCTCGGGCAGTGTGGAAGGAGAGAGGTAGGAAATGAGGACAGAGTCACTGACTCACTCACTCTCGGGCTGAGGGGATGGTGAGAGGTAGGAAATGAGGACAGAGTCATTCACTCTTCGGCATTCTGGAAGGAGAGAGGTAGGAAATGAGGACAGTGTTACTCACTCACTCACTCATTCTCGGGCAGTGTGGAAGGAGAGAGGTAGGAAATCAGGACAGATTCACACACTCACTCACTCTCGGGCATTGTGGAAGGAGAGAGGTAGGAAATCAGGACAGATTCACTCACTCACTCATTCTCGGGCAGTGTGGAAGGAGAGAGGTAGGAAATCAGGACAGATTCACACACTCACTCACTCTCGGGCATTGTGGAAGGAGAGAGGTAGGAAATGAGGACAGTGTTACTCACTCACTCACTCATTCTCGGGCAGTGTGGAAGGAGAGAGGTAGGAAATCAGGACAGAGTCACTCACTCACTCACTCTCGGGCAGTGTGGAAGGAGAGAGGTAGGAAATGAGGACAGAGTCACTGACTCACTCACTCTCGGGCTGAGGGGATGGTGAGAGGTAGGAAATGAGGACAGAGTCATTCACTCTTCGGCATTCTGGAAGGAGAGAGGTAGGAAATGAGGACAGTGTTACTCACTCACTCACTCATTCTCGGGCAGTGTGGAAGGAGAGAGGTAGGAAATCAGGACAGATTCACACACTCACTCACTCTCGGGCATTGTGGCAGGAGAGAGGTAGGAATTAAGGACAGAGTCACTCAGTCACTCACTCACTCACTCTCGGGCTGTGTGCAAGGTGAGAGGAAGGGAATGAGGACAGAGTCACTCACTCACTCACTCTCGGGCTGTGTGGATGGAGAGAGTTAGGAAATGAGGACAGAGTCACTCACTCACTCACGCTCGGGCTGTGTGGAAGGAGTGAGGTAGGAAATGAGGACAGAGTCACTCAATCACTCACTCGCTCTCGCGCAGTGTGGAAGGTGAGAGGTTGGAAATGAGGACAGATTCACTCACTCTCTCACTCACTCTTGGGCAGTGTGGAAGGTGAGAGGTAGGAAATAAGGACAGAGTCACTCACTCACTCACTCTCGGGCAGTGTGGAAGGTGAGAGTTAGGAAATGAGGACAGAGTCGCTCACTCACTCACTCTCGGGCTGTGTGGAAGGACGGAGGTAAGAAATGGGGACAGAGTCACTCACTCACTCTCGGGCAGTGCGGAAGGTGAGAGGTAGGAAATGAGGACAGTCACTCACTCACTCTCTCTCGGGCTGTGTGGAAGGAGAGAGGTAGGAAATGAGGACAAAGTCACTCACTCACTCACTCTCGGGCAGTGTGGAAGGAGAGAGGTAGGAAATGAGGACAGAGTCACTCACTCACTCACTCTCGGGCTGAGGGGATGGTGAGAGGTAGGAAATGAGGACAGAGTCACTCACTCGCTCACTCTCGGGCTGTGTGGAAGGAGAGAGGTAGGAAATGAGGACAGAGTCACTCACTCATTCACTCTCGGGCTGAGGGGATGGTGCGAGGTAGGAAATGGGGACAGAGTCACTCACACACTCACTCACTCTCGGGCATTGTGGCAGGAGAGAGGTAGGAAATAACGACAGAGTCATTCACTCACTCACTCACTCTCGGGCTGTGTGCAAGGTGAGAGGAAGGGAATGAGGACAGAGTCACTCACTCACTCACTCACTCACTCACTCTCGGGCTGTGTGGATGGAGAGAGTTAGGAAATGAGGACAGAGTCACTCACTCACTCACGCTCGGGCTGTGTGGAAGGAGTGAGGTAGGAAATGAGGACAGAGTCACTCACTCACTCACTCACTCTCTGGCTGTGTGGATGGAGAGAGGTAGGAATAGAGGACAGAGTCACTCACTCACTCACTCTCGGGCTGAGTGGATGGTGAGAGGAAGGAAATGAGGACAGAGTCACTCACTCTCTCACTCACTCTTGGGCAGTGTGGAAGGTGAGAGGTAGGAAATAAGGACAGAGTCACTCACTCACTCACTCTCGTGCAGTGTGGAAGGAGAGAGGTAGGAAATGGGGACAGAGTCACTCACTCACTCACTCACGGGCAGTGTGGAAGGAGAGAGGTAGGAAATGAGGACAGAGTCACTCACTCACTCACTCACTGTCGGGCTGTGTGGAAGGAGTGAAGTAGGAAATGAGGACAGAGTCACTCAATCACTCACTCGCTCTCGGGCAGTGTGGAAGGTGAGAGGTTGGAAATGAGGACAGAGTCACTCACTCTCTCACTCACTCTTGGGCATTGTGGAAGGTGAGAGGTAGGAAATAAGGACAGAGTCACTCACTCACTCACTCTCGGGCAGTGTGGAAGGTGAGAGGTAGGAAATGAGGACAGAGTCGCTCACTCACTCACTCTCGGGCTGTGTGGAAGGAGAGAAGTAGGAAATGAGGACAGTCACTCACTCACTCTCTCTCGGGCTGTGTGGAAGGAGAGAGGTAGGAAATGAGGACAAAGTCACTCACTCACTCACTCTCGGGCAGTGTGGAAGGAGAGAGGTAGGAAATGAGGAAAGAGTCACTCACTCACTCACTCACTCACTCTCGGGCTGTGTGGAAGGAGAGAGGTAGGAAATGAGGACAGAGTCTCTCACTCATTCACTCTCGGGCTGAGGGGATGGTGAGAGGTAGGAAATGGGGACAGAGTCACTCACACACTCACTCTCTCTCGGGCATTGTGGCAGGAGAGAGGTAGGAAATAACGACAGAGTCATTCACTCACTCACTCACTCTCGGGCTGTGTGCAAGGTGAGAGGAAGGCAATGAGGACAGAGTCACTCACTCACTCACTCACTCTCGGGCTGTGTGGATGGAGAGCTGTAGGAAATGAGGACAGAGTCACTCACTCACTCACGCTCGGGCTCTGTGGAAGGAGTAAGGTAGGAAATGAGGACAGAGTCACTCACTCACTCACTCACTCTCGGGCTGTGTGGATGGAGAGAGGTAGGAAATGAGGACAGAGTCACTCACTGACTCACTCTCGGGCTGAGTGGATGGTGAGAGGAAGGAAATGAGGACAGAGTCACTCACTCTCTCACTCACTCTTGGGCAGTGTGGAAGGTGAGAGGTAGGAAATAAGGACAGAGTCACTCACTCACTCACTCTCGTGCAGTGTGGAAGGAGAGAGGTAGGAAATGAGGACAAAGTCACTCACTCACTCACTCTCGGGCAGTTTGGAAGGAGAGAGGTAGGAAATGAGGACAGAGTCACTGACTCACTCTCGGGCTGAGGGGATGGTGAGGTAGGAAATGAGGACAGAGTCACTCACTCACTCACTCACTCTTTGGCTGTGTGCAAGGAGAGAGGAAGGAAATGAGGACAGAGTCACTCACTCATTCACTCTCGGGCTGAGTGGATGGTGAGAGGTAGAAAATGAGGACAGTCACTCACTCACTCACGGGCTGTGTGGAAGGAGTGAGGTAGGAAATGAGGACAGAGTCACTCACTCTCTCACTCTCGGGCTCTGTGGAAGGAGAGAGGTAGGAAATGGGGACAGAGTCACTCACTCACTCACTCTCGGGCAGTGTGGAAGGAGAGAGGTAGGAAATGAGGACAGAGTCACTCACTCACTCACTCTCGGGCTGTGTGGAAGGAGAGAGGTAGGAAATGAGGACAGAGTCACTCACTCACTCACTCTCGGGCTGTGTGGAAGGAGAGAGGTAGGAAATGAGGACAAAGTCACTCACTCACTCACTCTCGGGCATTGTGGAAGGAGTGAAGTAGGAAATGAGGACAGAGTCCCTCACACACTCACTCTCGGGCTGTGTGGAAGGAGAGAGGTAGGAAATGAGGACAAAGTCACTCACTCACTCACACTCGGGCAGTGTGGAAGGAGAGAGGTAGGAAATGGGGACAGAGTTACTCACTCACTCACTCTCGGGCATTGTGGAAGGAGAGAGGTAGGAACTAAGGACAGAGTCACTCACTCACTCACTCACTCTCGGGCTGTGTGGATGGAGCGAGTTAGGAAATGAGGACAGAGTCACTCACTCATGCTCGGGCTGTGTGGAAGGAGTGAGGTAGCAAATGAGGACAGAGTCACTCAATCACTCACTCGCTCTCGGGCAGTGTGGAAGGACAGAGGTAGGAAATGGGGACAGAGTCACTCACTCACTCACTCTCGCGCTGTGTGGAAGGAGAGAGGTAGGAAATGAGGACAGAGTCACTCACTCACTCACTCACTCACTCACTGTCGGGCTGTGAGGAAGGAGTGAGGTAGGAAATGAGGACAGAGTCACTCACTCACTCATTCACTCTCGGGCTGGGTGGAAGTAGAGAGGTAGGAAAAGAGGACAGAGTCACTCACTCACTCTCTCACTCTCGGGCTGTGTGGAAGGAGTGCGGTCGGAAATGAGGACAGAGTCACTCACTCACTCACTCTCGGGCTGTGTGGAACGAGAGAGGTAGGAAATGAGGACAGTCACTCACTCACTAAGTCTCGGGCTGAGTGGATGGTGAGAGGTAGGAAATGAGGACAGAGTCACTCACTCACTAACTCTCGGGCTGTGTGGATGGTGAGAGGAAGGGAATGAGGACAGAGTCACTCACTCACTCACTCTCGGGCTGAGTGGAAGGTGAGAGGTAGGAAATGGGGACAGAGTCACTCACTCACTCACTCTCGGGCTGTGTAGAAGGAGAGAGGTAGGAAATGAGGACAAAGTCACTCACTCACTCACTCTCGGGCAGTTTGGAAGGAGAGAGGTAGGAAATGAGGACAGAGTCACTGACTCACTCTCGGGCTGAGGGGATGGTGAGGTAGGAAATGAGGACAGAGTCACTCACTCACTCACTCTCTGGCTGTGTGCAAGGAGAGAGGAAGGAAATGAGGACAGAGTCACTCACTCACTCACTCATTCACTCTCGGGCTGAGGGGATGGTGAGAGGTAGAAAATGAGGACAGTCACTCACTCACTCACGGGCTGTGTGGAAGGAGAGAGGTAGGAAATGGGGACAGAGTCACTCACTCACTCACTCTCGGGCTGTGTGGAAGGAGAGAGGTAGGAAATGAGGACAGAGTCACTCACTCACTCACTCTCGGGCAGTCTGGAAGGTGAGAGATAGGAAGTGAGGACAGAGTCTCTCACTCACTCACTCTCGGGCAGTGTGGAAGGTGAGAGGTAGGAAATGAGGACAGAGTCACTCTCTCACGCACTCTCGGGCAGTGTGGAAGGAGAGAGGTAGGAAATGAGGACAGAGTCACTCTCTCACGCACTCTCGGGCAGTGTGGAAGGAGAGAGGTAGGAAATGAGGACAGAGTCCCTCACACACTCACTCTCGGGCAGTGTGGAAGGAGAGAGGTAGGAAATGAGGACAAAGTCACTCACTCACTCACTCTCGGGCAGTGTGCAAGGAGAGAGGTAGGAAATGAGGACAGAGTCCCTCACACACTCACTCTCGGGCTGTGTGGAAGGAGAGAGGTAGGAAATGAGGACAAAGTCACTCACTCACTCACACTCGGGCAGTGTGGAAGGAGAGAGGTAGGAAATGGGGACAGAGTTACTCACTCACTCACTCTCGGGCAGTGTGGAAGGAGAGAGGTAGGAAATGAGGACAAAGTCACTCACTCACTCACTCTCGGGCAGTGTGGAAGGAGAGAGGTAGGAAATGAGGACAGAGTCCCTCACACACTCACTCTCGGGCTGTGTGGAAGGAGAGAGGTAGGAAATGAGGACAAAGTCACTCACTCACTCACACTCGGGCAGTGTGGAAGGAGAGAGGTAGGAAATGGGGACAGAGTTACTCACTCACTCACTCTCGGGCATTGTGGAAGGAGAGAGGTAGGAAATGAGGACAGAGTCACTCACTCACTCACTCTCGGGCTGTGTGGAAGGAGTGAGGTAGGAAATGGGGACAGAGTCACTCACTCACTCACTCTCGGGCTGTGTGCAAGGTGAGAGGAAGGGAATGAGGACAGAGTCACTCACTCACTCATTCTCGGGCAGTGTGGAGGGAGAGAGGTAGGAAATGGGGACAGATTCACTCACTCACTCATTCTCGGGCTGTGTGCAAGGTGAGAGGAATGGAATGAGGACAGAGTCACTCACTCACTCATTCACTCTCGGGCTGTGTGGATGGAGAGAGGTAGGAAATGAGGACAGTCACTCACTCGCTCACTCTTGGGCAGTGTGAGAGGTGAGAGGTAGGAAATGAGGACAGAATCACTCTCTCACGCACTCTCGGGCTGAGTGGATGGTGAGGGGAAGGAGATGAGGACAGAGTCACTCACTCACTCACTCACTCTCGGGCTCTGTGGAAAGAGAGAGGTATAAATGGGGACAGAGTCACTCACTCACTCACTCTCGGGCAGTGTGGATGGAGAGAGGTAGGAAATGAGGATAGAGTCACTCACTCACTCGCTCTCGGGCAGTGTAGAATGTGAGAGGAAGGAAATGAGGACAGAGTCACTCACTCTCTCACTCACTCTTTGGCAGTGTGGAAGGTGAGAGGTAGGAAATAAGGACAGAGTCACTCACTCACTCTCTCACTCTCGGGCTCTGTGAAAAGAGAGAGGTAGGAAATGGGGACAGAGTCACTCACTCACTCACTCTCGGGCTGTGTGGAAGGAGAGAGGTAGGAAATGAGGACAGTGTCACTCACTCACCGACTCTCGGGCTGTGTGGAAGGAGAGAGGGAGGAAATGAAGACAGAGTCACTCACTCGCTCACTCGCGGGCTGTGTGGAAGGAGAGAGGTAGGAAATGAGGACAGAGTCACTCACTCATTCACTCTCGGGCTGAGACGATGGTGAGAGGTAGGAAATGGGGACAGAGTCGCTCACACACTCACTCACTCTCGGGCATTGTGGCAGGAGAGAGGTAGGAAATAACGACAGAGTCATTCACTCACTCACTCACTCTCGGGCTGTGTGCAAGGTGAGAGGAAGGGAATGAGGACAGAGTCACTCACTCACTCACTCACTCTCGGGCTGTGTGGATGGAGAGAGGTAGGAAATGAGGACAGAGTCACTCACTCACTCACGCTCGGGCTGTGTGGAAGGAGTGAGGTAGGAAATGAGGACAGAGTCACTCACTCACTCACTCACTCTCGGGCTGTGTGGATGGAGAGAGGTAGGAAATGGGGACAGAGTCACTCACTCACTCACTCATTCTTGAGCAGTGTGGAAGCTGAGAGGTAGGAAATAAGGACAGAGTCACTCACTCACGCACTCTAGGGCAGTGTGGAAGGAGAGAGGTAGGAAATGGGGACAGAGTCACTCACTCACTCACTCTCGGGCAGTTTGGATGGTGAGAGGTAGGAAATGGGAACAGAGTCACTCACTCACTCACTCACTCACTCTCGGGCAGTGTGGAAGGAGAGAGGTAGGAAATGAGGACAGAGTCACTCACTCACTCACTCTCGGGCTGTGTGGAAGGAGAGAGGTAGGAAATGAGGACAAAGTCACTCACTCACTCACACTCGGGCAGTGTGGAAGGAGAGAGGTAGGAAATGAGGACAGAGTCACTCACTCACGCACTCTCGGGCAGTGTGGAAGGAGAGAGGTAGGAAATGAGGACAAAGTCACTCACTCACTCACTCTCGGGCAGTGTGGAAGGAGAGAGGTAGGAAATGAGGACAGAATCACTCTCTCACTCATTCTCGGGCAGCGTGGAAGGAGTGAGGTAGGAAATGAGGACAGAGTCACTCACTCACTCACGCTCGGGCTGTGTGGAAGGAGTGAGGTAGGAAATGAGGACAGAGTCACTCACTCACTCACTCACTCTCGGGCTGTGTGGATGGAGAGAGGTAGGAAATGAGGACAGAGTCACTCACTCACTCACTCATTCTTGGGCAGTGTGGAAGGTGAGAGGTAGGAAATGAGGACAGAGTCACTCACTCACTCACGCTCGGGCTGTGTGGATGGTGAGAGGAAGGAAATGAGGACAGAGTCACTCACTCACTCACTCACTCTCGGGCTGTGTGGATGGAGAGAGGTAGGAAATGAGGACAGAGTCACTCACTCACTCTCGGGCTGAGTGGATGGTGAGAGGAAGGAAATGAGGACAGAGTCACTCACTCTCTCACTCACTCTTGGGCAGTGTGGAAGGTGAGAGGTAGGAAATAAGGACAGAGTCACTCACTCACTCACTCTCGTGCAGTGTGGAAGGAGAGAGGTAGGAAATGGGGACAGAGTCACTCACTCACTCACTCTCGGGCAGTGTGGAAGGAGAGAGGTAGGAAATGAGGACAGAGTCACTCACTCACTGACTCTCGGGATGTGTGGAAGGAGAGAGGTAGGAAATGAGGACAAAGTCACTCACTCACTCACTCTCGGGCAGTTTGGAAGGAGAGAGGTAGGAAATGAGGACAGAGTCACTGACTCACTCTCGGGCTGAGGGGATGGTGAGGTAGGAAATGAGGACAGAGTCACTCACTCATTCACTCTCGGGCTGAGGGGATGGTGAGAGGTAGGAAATGAGGACAGTCACTCACTCACTCACTCTCGGGCTGTGTGGAAGGAGTGAGGTAGGAAATGAGGACAGAGTCACTCACTCACTCACTCTTGGCCTGTGTGGAAGGTGAGAGGTAGTAAATGAGGACAGAGTCACTCACTCATTCTCTCTCGGGCTGATGGGATGGTGAGAGGTAGGAAATGAGGACAGTCACTCACTTTCTCACTCTCGGGCAGTGTGGAAGGAGAGAGGTAGGAAATGAGGACAGAGTCACTCACTCACTCACTCTCGGGCTGTGTGGAAGGAGAGAGGTAGGAAATGAGGAGAAAGTCACTCACTCACTCACACTCGGGCAGTGTGGAAGGAGAGAGGTAGGAAATGAGGACAGAGTCACTCACTCATGCACTCTCGGGCAGCGTGGAAGGAGAGGGGTAGGAAATGAGGACAAAGTCACTCACTCACTCACTCTCGGGCTGTGTGGAAGGATAGAGGTAGGAAATGAGGACAAAGTCACTCACTCACTCACACTCGGGCAGTGTGGAAGGAGAGAGGTAGGAAATGGGGACAGAGTCACTCACTCACTCACTCTCGGGCTGTGTGGAAGGAGTGAGGTCGGAAATGAGGACAGAGTCACTCACTCAATCACTCTCGGGCTGTGTGGAATGAGAGAGGTAGGAAATGAGGACAGTCACTCACTCACTCACTCTCGGGCTGTGTGGAAGGAGAGAGGTACGAAATGAGGACATAGTCACTCACTCACTAAGTCTCGGGCTGAGTGGATGGTGAGAGGTAGGAAATGAGGACAGAGTCACTCACTCACTAACTCTCGGGCTGTGTGGATGGTGAGAGGAAGGGAATGAGGACAGAGTCACTCACTCACTCACTCTCGGGCTGTGTGGAAGGTGAGAGGTAGGAAATGAGGAGAGAGTCACTCGCTCACTCAATCACTCTCGGGCTGTGTGGAAGGAGTGAGGTTGGAAATGAGGACAGAGTCTCTCACTCACTCACTCTCGGGCTGTGTGGAAGGAGTGAGGTAGGAAATGAGGACAAGTCACTCACTCAATCACTCTCGGGCTGTGTGGAAGGTGAAAGGTAGGAAATGAGAACAGAGTCACTCACTCACTCACTCTCGGGCTGTGTGGAAGGAGTGAGGTAGGAAATGGGGACAGAGTCACTCACTCACTCACTCTCGGGCTGTGTGCAAGGTGAGAGGAAGGGAATGAGGACAGAGTCACTCACTCACTCATTCTCGGGCAGTGTGGAGGGAGAGAGGTAGGAAATGAGGACAAAGTCACTCACTCACTCACTCTCGGGCTGTGTGCAAGGTGAGAGGAAGGGAATGAGGACAGATTCACTCACTCACTCATTCTCGGGCTGTGTGCAAGGTGAGAGGAATGGAATGAGGACAGAGTCACTCACTCACTCATTCACTCTCGGGCAGTGTGGAAGGAGAGAGGTAGGAAATGAGGACAAAGTCACTCACTCACTCACTCTCGGGCAGCGTGGAAGGAGAGAGGTAGGAAATGAGGACAGAGTCACTCACACACTCACTCACTCTCGGGCATTGTGGAAGGAGAGAGGTAGGAAATGAGGACAGAGTCACTCACTCACTCACGCTCGGGCAGCGTGGAAGGAGTGAGGTAGGAAATGAGGACAGAGTCACTCACTCACTCACTCACTCTCGGGCTGTGTGGATGGAGAGAGGTAGGAAATGAGGACAGAGTCACTCACTCACTCACTCTCGGGCTGAGTGGATGGTGAGAGGAAAGAAATGAGGACAGAGTCACTCACTCACTCACTCACTCTCGGGCTGTGTGGATGGAGAGAGGTAGGAAATGAGGACAGAGTCACTCACTCACTCTCGGGCTGAGTGGATGGTGAGAGGAAGGAAATGAGGACAGAGTCACTCACTCTCTCACTCACTCTTGGGCAGTGTGGAAGGTGAGAGGTAGGAAATAAGGACAGAGTCACTCACTCACTCACTCTCGTGCAGTGTGGAAGGAGAGAGGTAGGAAATGGGGACAGAGTCACTCACTCACTCACTCTCGGGCAGTGTGGAAGGAGAGAGGTAGGAAATGAGGACAGAGTCACTCACTCACTGACTCTCGGGATGTGTGGAAGGAGAGAGGTAGGAAATGAGGACAAAGTCACTCACTCACTCACTCTCGGGCAGTTTGGAAGGAGAGAGGTAGGAAATGAGGACAGAGTCACTGACTCACTCTCGGGCTGAGGGGATGGTGAGGTAGGAAATGAGGACAGAGTCACTCACTCATTCACTCTCGGGCTGAGGGGATGGTGAGAGGTAGGAAATGAGGACAGTCACTCACTCACTCACTCTCGGGCTGTGTGGAAGGAGTGAGGTAGGAAATGAGGACAGAGTCACTCACTCACTCACTCTTGGCCTGTGTGGAAGGTGAGAGGTAGTAAATGAGGACAGAGTCACTCACTCATTCACTCTCGGGCTGAGGGGATGGTGAGAGGTAGGAAATGAGGACAGTCACTCACTTTCTCACTCTCGGGCAGTGTGGAAGGAGAGAGGTAGGAAATGAGGACAGAGTCACTCACTCACTCACTCTCGGGCTGTGTGGAAGGAGAGAGGTAGGAAATGAGGAGAAAGTCACTCACTCACTCACACTCGGGCAGTGTGGAAGGAGAGAGGTAGGAAATGAGGACAGAGTCACTCACTCATGCACTCTCGGGCAGCGTGGAAGGAGAGGGGTAGGAAATGAGGACAAAGTCACTCACTCACTCACTCTCGGGCTGTGTGGAAGGATAGAGGTAGGAAATGAGGACAAAGTCACTCACTCACTCACACTCGGGCAGTGTGGAAGGAGAGAGGTTGGAAATGGGGACAGAGTCACTCACTCACTCACTCTCGGGCTGTGTGGAAGGAGTGAGGTCGGAAATGAGGACAGAGTCACTCACTCAATCACTATCGGGCTGTGTGGAATGAGAGAGGTAGGAAATGAGGACAGTCACTCACTCACTCACTCTCGGGCTGTGTGGAAGGAGAGAGGTACGAAATGAGGACATAGTCACTCACTCACTAAGTCTCGGGCTGAGTGGATGGTGAGAGGTAGGAAATGAGGACAGAGTCTCTCACTCACTCACTCTCGGGCTGTGTGGAAGGAGTGAGGTAGGAAATGAGGACAAGTCACTCACTCAATCACTCTCGGGCTGTGTGGAAGGTGAAAGGTAGGAAATGAGAACAGAGTCACTCACTCACTCACTCTCGGGCTGTGTGGAAGGAGTGAGGTAGGAAATGGGGACAGAGTCACTCACTCACTCACTCTCGGGCTGTGTGCAAGGTGAGAGGAAGGGAATGAGGACAGAGTCACTCACTCACTCATTCTCGGGCAGTGTGGAGGGAGAGAGGTAGGAAATGGGGACAGATTCACTCACTCACTCATTCTCGGGCTGTGTGCAAGGTGAGAGGAATGGAATGAGGACAGAGTCACTCACTCACTCATTCACTCTCGGGCTGTGTGGATGGAGAGAGGTAGGAAATGAGGACAGTCACTCACTCGCTCACTCTTGGGCAGTGTGGGAGGTGAGAGGTAGGAAATGAGGACAGAATCACTCTCTCACGCACTCTCGGGCTGAGTGGATGGTGAGGGGAAGGAGATGAGGACAGAGTCACTCACTCACTCACTCACTCTCGGGCTCTGTGGAAAGAGAGAGGTATAAATGGGGACAGAGTCACTCACTCACTCACTCTCGGGCAGTGTGGATGGAGAGAGGTAGGAAATGAGGATAGAGTCACTCACTCACTCGCTCTCGGGCAGTGTAGAATGTGAGAGGAAGGAAATGAGGACAGAGTCACTCACTCTCTCACTCACTCTTTGGCAGTGTGGAAGGTGAGAGGTAGGAAATAAGGACAGAGTCACTCACTCACTCTCTCATTCTCGGGCTCTGTGAAAAGAGAGAGGTAGGAAATGGGGACAGAGTCACTCACTCACTCACTCTCGGGCTGTGTGGAAGGAGAGAGGTAGGAAATGAGGACAGTGTCACTCACTCACCGACTCTCGGGCTGTGTGGAAGGAGAGAGGTAGGAAATGAAGACAGAGTCACTCAGTCGCTCACTCGCGGGCTGTGTGGAAGGAGAGAGGTAGGAAATGAGGACAGAGTCACTCACTCATTCACTCTCGGGCTGAGACGATGGTGAGAGGTAGGAAATGGGGACAGAGTCGCTCACTCACTCACTCTCGGGCTGTGTGGAAGGTGAGAGGAAGGGAATGAGGACAGAGTCACTCACACACTCACTCACTCTCGGGCATTGTGGCAGGAGAGAGGTAGGAAATAACGACAGAGTCATTCACTCACTCACTCACTCTCGGGCTGTGTGGATGGAGAGAGGTAGGAAATGAGGACAGAGTCACTCACTCACGCTCGGGCTGTGTGGAAGGAGTGAGGTAGGAAATGAGGACAGAGTCACTCACTCACTCACTCACTCTCGGGCTGTGTGGATGGAGAGAGGTAGGAAATGGGGACAGAGTCACTCACTCACTCACTCATTCTTGAGCAGTGTGGAAGCTGAGAGGTAGGAAATAAGGACAGAGTCACTCACTCACTCACTCTAGGGCAGTGTGGAAGGAGAGAGGTAGGAAATGGGGACAGAGTCACTCACTCACTCACTCTCGGGCAGTGTGGAAGGAGAGAGGTAGGAAATGGGGACAGAGTCACTCACTCACTCACTCTCGGGCAGTGTGGAAGGAGAGAGGTAGGAAATGAGGACAGAGTCACTCACTCACTGACTCTCGGGCTGTGTGGAAGGAGAGAGGTAGGAAATGAGGACAAAGTCACTCACTCACACACTCTCGGGCAGTTTGGATGGTGAGAGGTAGGAAATGGGAACAGAGTCACTCACTCACTCACTCACTCACTCTCGGGCAGTGTGGAAGGAGAGAGGTAGGAAATGAGGACAGAGTCACTCACTCACTCACTCTCGGGCTGTGTGGAAGGAGAGAGGTAGGAAATGAGGACAAAGTCACTCACTCACTCACACTCGGGCAGTGTGGAAGGAGAGAGGTAGGAAATGAGGACAGAGTCACTCACTCACGCACTCTCGGGCAGTGTGGAAGGAGAGAGGTAGGAAATGAGGACAAAGTCACTCACTCACTCACTCTCGGGCAGTGTGGAAGGAGAGAGGTAGGAAATGAGGACAGAATCACTCTCTCACTCATTCTAGGGCAGCGTGGAAGGAGAGAGGTAGGAAATGAGGACAGAGTCACTCACTCACTCACGCTCGGGCTGTGTGGAAGGAGTGAGGTAGGAAATGAGGACAGAGTCACTCACTCACTCACTCACTCTCGGGCTGTGTGGATGGAGAGAGGTAGGAAATGAGGACAGAGTCACTCACTCACTCACTCACTCTCGGGCTGAGTGGATGGTGAGAGGAAGGAAATGAGGACAGAGTCACTCACTCTTTCACTCACTCTTGGGCAGTGTGGAAGGTGAGAGGTAGGAAATAAGGACAGAGTCACTCACTCACTCACTCTCGTGCAGTGTGGAAGGAGAGAGGTAGGAAATGGGGACAGAGTCACTCACTCACTCACTCTCGGGCAGTGTGGAAGGAGAGAGGTAGGAAATGAGGACAGAGTCACTGACTCACTCTCGGGCTGAGGGGATGGTGAGGTAGGAAATGAGGACAGAGTCACTCACTCATTCACTCTCGGGCAGTTTGGAAGGAGAGAGGTAGGAAATGAGGACAGAGTCACTGACTCACTGACTCTCGGGCTGTGTGGAAGGAGAGAGGTAGGAAATGAGGACAAAGTCACTCACTCACTCACTCTCGGGCAGTTTGGAAGGAGAGAGGTAGGAAATGAGGACAGAGTCACTGACTCACTCTCGGGCTGAGGGGATGGTGAGGTAGGAAATGAGGACAGAGTCACTCACTCATTCACTCTCGGGCTGAGGGGATGGTGAGAGGTAGGAAATGAGGACAGTCACTCACTCACTCACTCTCGGGCTGTGTGGAAGGAGTGAGGTAGGAAATGAGGACAGAGTCACTCACTCACTCACTCTCGGGCTGTGTGGAATGTGAGAGGTAGTAAATGAGGAGAGAGTCACTCACTCATTCACTCTTGGCCTGTGTGGAAGGTGAGAGGTAGTAAATGAGGACAGAGTCACTCACTCATTCACTCTCGGGCTGAGGGGATGGTGAGAGGTAGGAAATGAGGACAGTCACTCACTTTCTCACTCTCGGGCAGTGTGGAAGGAGAGAGGTAGGAAATGAGGACAGAGTCACTCACTCACTCACTCTCGGGCTGTGTGGAATGTGAGAGGTAGTAAATGAGGAGAGAGTCACTCACTCATTCACTCTTGGCCTGTGTGGAAGGTGAGAGGTAGTAAATGAGGACAGAGTCACTCACTCATTCACTCTCGGGCTGAGGGGATGGTGAGAGGTAGGAAATGAGGACAGTCACTCACTTTCTCACTCTCGGTCTGTGTGGAAGGAGAGAGGTAGGAAATGAGGACAGAGTCACTCACTCACTCACTCTCGGGCTGTGTGGAAGGAGAGAGGTAGGAAATGAGGAGAAAGTCACTCACTCACTCACACTCGGGCAGTGTGGAAGGAGAGAGGTAGGAAATGAGGACAGAGTCACTCACTCATGCACTCTCGGGCAGCGTGGAAGGAGAGAGGTAGGAAAGGAGGACAAAGTCACTCACTCACTCACTCTCGGGCAGTGTGGATTGAGAGAGGTAGGAAATGAGGACAGAGTCCCTCACTCACTCACTCTCGGGCTGTGTGGAAGGATAGAGGTAGGAAATGAGGACAAAGTCACTCACTCACTCACACTCGGGCAGTGTGGAAGGAGAGAGGTAGGAAATGGGGACAGAGTCACTCACTCACTCACTCTCGGGCATTGTGGAAGGAGAGAGGTAGGAACTAAGGACAGAGTCACTCACTCACTCACTCTCGGGCTGTGTGCAAGGTGAGAGGAAGGGAATGAGGACAGAGTCACTCACTCACTCACTCACTCTCGGGCTGTGTGGATGGAGTGAGTTAGGAAATGAGGACAGTGTGACTCACTCACTCACGCTCGGGCTGTGTGGAAGGAGTGAGGTAGCAAATGAGGACAGAGTCACTCAATCACTCACTCGCTCACGGGCAGTGTGGAAGGACAGAGGTAGGAAATGGGGACAGAGTCACTCACTCACTCACTCTCGCGCTGTGTGGAAGGAGAGAGGTAGGAAATGAGGACAGAGTCACTCACTCACTCACTCACTCACTCACTGTCGGGCTGTGTGGAAGGAGAGAGGTAGGAAATGAGGACAAAGTCACTCACTCACTGACTCTCGAGCAGTGTGGAAGTAGTGAGGTAGGAAATGAGGACAGAGTCACTCACTCACTCACTCACTCTCGGGCTGGGTGGAAGGAGAGAGGTAGGAAATGAGGACAGAGTCATTCACTCACTCTCGGGCTGTGTGGAAGGAGTGAGGTCGGAAATGAGGACAGAGTCACTCACTCACTCACTCTCGGGCTGTGTGGAAGGAGAGAGGTAGGAAATGAGGACAGTCACTCACTCACTCACTCTCGGGCTGTGAGGAAGGAGAGAGGTAGGAAATGAGGACATAGTCACTCACTCACTAAGTCTCGGGCTGAGTGGATGGTGAGAGGTAGGAAATGAGGACAGAGTCACTCACTCACTTACTCTCGGGCTGTGTGGAAGGTGAGAGGTAGGAAATGAGGACAGAGTCACTCGCTCACTCACTCACTCTCGGGCTGTGTGGAAGGAGTGAGGTTGGAAATGAGGACAGAGTCTCTCACTCACTCACTCACTCTCGGGCTGTGTGGAAGGAGTGAGGTAGGAAATGAGGACAGAGTCACTCACTCAATCACTCTCGGGCTGTGTGGAAGGTGAAAGGTAGGAAATGAGAACAGAATCACTCACTCACTCACTCTCGGGCTGTGTGGAAGGAGTGTGGTAGGAAATGGGGACAGAGTCACTCACTCACTCACTCTCGGGCTGTGTGCAAGGTGAGAGGAAGGGAATGAGGACAGAGTCACTAACTCACTCATTCTCGGGCAGTGTGGAAGGAGAGAGGTAGGAAATGGGGACAGATTCACTCACTCACTCATTCTCGGGCTGTGTGCAAGGTGAGAGGAATGGAATTAGGACAGAGTCACTCACTCACTCATTCACTCTCGGGCTGTGTGGATGGAGAGAGGTAGGAAATGGGGACAGTCACTCACTCACTCACTCTTGGGCAATGTGGGGGGTGTGGGAGGTGAGAGGTAGGAAATGGGGACAGAGTCACTCACACACTCACTCACTCTCGGGCAGTGTGGAAGGAGAGAGGTAGGAAATGAGGACAGAGTCACTCACTCACTCACTCTCGGGCTGTGTGGAAGGAGAGAGGTAGGAAATGAGGAGAAAGTCACTCACTCACTCACACTCGGGCAGTGTGGAAGGAGAGAGGTAGGAAATGAGGACAGAGTCACTCACTCATGCACTCTCGGGCAGTGTGGAAGGAGAGAGGTAGGAAATGAGGACAAAGTCACTCACTCACTCACTCTCGGGCTGTGTGGATTGAGAGAGGTAGGAAATGGGGACAGAGTCACTCACTCACTCACTCTCGGGCTGTGTGGAAGGATAGAGGTAGGAACTAAGGACAGCGTCACTCACTCGCTCACTCACTCTCGGGCTGTGTGGAAGGTGAGAGTTAGGAACTGAGGACAGAGTCACTCACTCACTCACTCACTCTCGGGCATTGTGGAAGGTGAGAGTTAGGAACTGAGAACAGTGTCACTCACTCACTCGCTCACGGGCAGTGTGGAAGGACAGAGGTAGGAAATGGGGACAGAGTCACTCACTCACTCACTCTCGCGCTGTTTGGAAGGAGAGAGGTAGGAAATGAGGACAGAGTCACTCACTCACTCACTCACTCACTCACTGTCGGGCTGTGTGGAAGGAGAGAGGTAGGAAATGAGGACAAAGTCACTCACTCACTGACTCTCGAGCAGTGTGGAAGTAGTGAGGTAGGAAATGAGGACAGAGTCACTCACTCACTCACTCACTCTCGGGCTGGGTGGAAGGAGAGAGGTAGGAAATGAGGACAGAGTCACTCACTCACTCTCGGGCTGTGTGGAAGGAGCGAGGTCGGAAATGAGGACAGAGTCACTCACTCACTCACTCTCGGGCTGTGTGGAAGGAGAGAGGTAGGAAATGAGGACAGTCACTCACTCACTCACTCTCGGGCTGTGAGGAAGGAGAGAGGTAGGAAATGAGGACATAGTCACTCACTCACTAAGTCTCGGGCTGAGTGGATGGTGAGAGGTAGGAAATGAGGACAGAGTCACTCACTCACTTACTCTCGGCCTGTGTGGAAGGTGAGAGGTAGGAAATGAGGACAGAGTCACTCACTCACTCACTCTCGGGCTGTGTGGAAGGAGTGAGGTAGGAAATGAGGACAGAGTCACTCACTCAATCACTCTCGGGCTGTGTGGAAGGTGAAAGGTAGGAAATGAGAACAGAATCACTCACTCACTCACTCTCGGGCTGTGTGCAAGGTGAGAGGAAGGGAATGAGGACAGAGTCACTAACTCACTCATTCTCGGGCAGTGTGTAAGGTGAGAGGAATGGAATTAGGACAGATTCACTCACTCACTCATTCTCGGGCTGTGTGTAAGGTGAGAGGAATGGAATTAGGACAGAGTCACTCACTCACTCATTCACTCTCGGGCTGTGTGGATGGAGAGAGGTAGGAAATGAGGACAGTCACTCACTCACTCACTCTTGGGCAATGTGGGAGGTGAGAGGTAGGAAATGGGGACAGAGTCACTCACTCACTCACTCACTGTCCTCTGTGTGGAAGGAGAGAGTTAGGAAATGAGGACAGAGTCACTCACTCACTCACTCTCGGGCTGTGTGGAAGGAGAGAGGTCGGAAATGAGGACAGAGTCACTCACTCACTCACTGTCGGGCTGTGTGGAAGGAGAGAGGTTGGAAATGAGGACAGAGTCACTCACTCACTCACTCTCGGGCATTGTGGAAGAAGAGAGGTAGGAAATAAGGACAGAGTCACTCACCCACTCACTCACTCACTCACTCTCGGGTTGTGTGAAAGGAGTGAGGTAGGAAATGATGATAGAGGCACTCAATCACTCACTCACTCTCGGGCATTGTGGAAGGAGAGAGGTAGGAAATGAGGACAGAGTCACTCACTCACTCATGCTCGGGCTGTGTGGAAGGAGTGAGGTAGCAAATGAGGACAGAGTCACTCAATCACTCACTCGCTCTCGGGCAGTGTGGAAGGACAGAGGTAGGAAATGGGGACAGAGTCACTCACTCACTCACTCTCGCGCTGTGTGGAAGGAGAGAGGTAGGAAATGAGGACAGAGTCACTCACTCACTCACTCACTCACTCACTGTCGGGCTGTGAGGAAGGAGAGAGGTTGGAAATGAGGACAGAGTCACTCACTCACTCACTCTCGGGCATTGTGGAAGAAGAGAGGTAGGAAATAAGGACAGAGTCACTCACTCACTCACTCACTCACTCACTCTCGGGTTGTGTGAAAGGAGTGAGGTAGGAAATGATGATAGAGGCACTCAATCACTCACTCACTCTCGGGCATTGTGGAAGGAGAGAGGTAGGAAATGAGGACAGAGTCACTCACTCACTCATGCTCGGGCTGTGTGGAAGGAGTGAGGTAGCAAATGAGGACAGAGTCACTCAATCACTCACTCGCTCTCGGGCAGTGTGGAAGGACAGAGGTAGGAAATGGGGACAGAGTCACTCACTCACTCACTCTCGCGCTGTGTGGAAGGAGAGAGGTAGGAAATGAGGACAGAGTCACTCACTCACTCATTCACTCTCGGGCTGGGTGGAAGTAGAGAGGTAGGAAAAGAGGACAGAGTCACTCACTCACTCACTCTCGGGCTGTGTGGAAGGAGTGCGGTCGGAAATGAGGACAGAGTCACTCACTCACTCACTCTCGGGCTGTGTGGAAGGAGAGAGGTAGGAAATGAGGACAGTCACTCACTCACTAAGTCTCGGGCTGAGTGGATGGTGAGAGGTAGGAAATGAGGACAGAGTCACTCACTCACTAACTCTCGGGCTGTGTGGATGGTGAGAGGAAGGGAATGAGGACAGAGTCACTCACTGACTCACTCTCGGGCAGTGTGGAAGGAGAGAGGTAGTAAATGGGGACAGAGTCACTCACTCACTCACTCTCGGGCTGTGTGCAAGGTGAGAGGTAGGAAATGATGACAGAGTCACTCACTCACTCACTCACTCACTCTCGGGCTGTGTGGAAGGAGTGAGGTAGGAAATGGGGACAGAGTCACTCACTCACTCACTCTCGGGCTGTGTGCAAGGTGAGAGGAAGGGAATGAGGACAGAGTCACTCACTCACTCATTCTCGGGCAGTGTGGAGGGAGAGAGGTAGGAAATGGGGACAGATTCACTCACTCACTCATTCTCGGGCTGTGTGCAAGGTGAGAGGAATGGAATGAGGACAGAGTCACTCACTCACTCATTCACTCTCGGGCTGTGTGGATGGAGAGAGGTAGGAAATGAGGACAGTCACTCACTCGCTCACTCTTGGGCAGTGTGGGAGGTGAGAGGTAGGAAATGAGGACAGAATCGCTCTCTCACGCACTCTCGGGCTGAGTGGATGGTGAGAGGAAGGAAATGAGGACAGAGTCACTCACTCACTCACTCTCGGGCAGTGTGGATGGAGAGAGGTAGGAAATGAGGATAGAGTCACTCACTCACTCACTCTCGGGGTGTGTGGAAGGAGAGAGGTCGGAAATGAGGACAGAGTCAATCACTCACTCACTCTCGGGCTGTGTGGAAGGAGAGAGGTAGGAAATGAGGACAGAGTCACTCACTCACTCACTCACTCTCGGGTTCTGTGGAAGGCTCTCCTTCCACAGAGGTAGGAAATGACAACAAAGTCACTCACTCACTCACACTCGGGCAGTGTGGAAGGAGAGAGTTAGGAAATGAGGACAGAGTCACTCACTCACGCACTCTCGGGCTGTGTGGAAGGAGAGAGGTAGGAAATGAGGACAAAGTCACTCACTCGCTCACACTCGGGCAGTGTGGAAGGAGAGAGGTAGGAAATGGGGACAGAGTCACTCACTCACTCACTCTCGGGCATTGTGGAAGGAGAGAGGTAGGAACTAAGGACAGAGTCACTCACTCAATCACTCACTCTCGGGCTGTGTGCAAGGTGAGAGGAAGGGAATGAGGACAGAGTCACTCACTCACTCACTCACTCTCGGGCTGTGTGGATGGAGCGAGTTAGGAAATGAGGACAGAGTCACTCACTCACTCATGCTCGGGCTGTGTGGAAGGAGTGAGGTAGCAAATGAGGACAGAGTCACTCAATCACTCACTCGCTCTCGGGCAGTGTTGAAGGACAGAGGTAGGAAATGGGTACATAGTCACTCACTCACTCACTCTCGCGCTGTGTGGAAGGAGGGAGGTAGGAAATGAGGACAGAGTCACTCACTCACTCACTCACTCACTCACTGTCGGGCTGTGAGGAAGGAGAGAGGTAGGAAATGAAAACAAAGTCACTCACACACTGACTCTCGAGCAGTGTGGAAGTAGTGAGGTAGGAAATGAGGACAGAGTCACTCACTCACTCATTCACTCTCGGGCTGGGTGGAAGTAGAGAGGTAGGAAATGAGGACAGAGTCACTCACTCACTCACTCTCGGGCTGTGTGGAAGGAGTGAGGTCGGAAATGAGGACAGAGTCACTCACTCAATCACTCTCGGGCTGTGTGGAATGAGAGAGGGAGGAAATGAGGACAGTCACTCACTCACTCACTCTCGGGCTGTGTGGATGGAGAGAGGTACGAAATGAGGACATAGTCACTCACTCACTAAGTCTCGGGCTGAGTGGATGGTGAGAGGTAGGAAATGAGGACAGAGTCACTCACTCACTAACTCTCGGGCTGTGTGGATGGTGAGAGGAAGGGAATGAGGACAGAGTCACTCACTCACTCACTCTCGGGCTGTGTGGAAGGTGAGAGGTAGGAAATGAGGAGAGAGTCACTCGCTCACTCACTCACTCTCGGGCTGTGTGGAAGGAGTGAGGTTGGAAATGAGGACAGAGTCTCTCACTCACTCACTCTCGGGCTGTGTGGAAGGAGTGAGGTAGGAAATGAGGACAAGTCACTCACTCAATCACTCTCAGGCTGTGTGGAAGGTGAAAGGTAGGAAATGAGAACAGAGTCACTCACTCACTCACTCTCGGGCTGTGTGCAAGGTGAGAGGAAGGGAATGAGGACAGAGTCACTCACTCACTCATTCACTCTCGGGCTGTGTGGATGGAGAGAGGTAGGAAATGAGGACAGTCACTCACTCGCTCACTCTTGGGCAGTGTGGGAGGTGAGAGGTAGGAAATGAGGACAGAATCACTCTCTCACGCACTCTCGGGCTGAGTGGATGGTGAGGGGAAGGAGATGAGGACAGAGTCACTCACTCACTCACTCACTCACTCACTCTCGGGCTCTGTGGAAAGAGAGAGGTAGGAAATGGGGACAGAGTCACTCACTCACGCACTCTCGGGCAGTGTGGAAGGAGAGAGGTAGGAAATGGGGACAGAGTCACTCACTCACTCACTCTCGGGCAGTGTGGATGGAGAGAGGTAGGAAATGAGGATAGAGTCACTCACTCACTCGCTCTCGGGCAGTGTAGAATGTGAGAGGAAGGAAATGAGGACAGAGTCACTCACTCTCTCACTCACTCTTTGGCAGTGTGGAAGGTGAGAGGTAGGAAATAAGGACAGAGTCACTCACTCACTCTCTCACTCTCGGGCTCTGTGAAAAGAGAGAGGTAGGAAATGGGGACAGAGTCACTCACTCACTCACTCTCGGGCTGTGTGGAAGGAGAGAGGTAGGAAATGAGGACAGTGTCACTCACTCACCGACTCTCGGGCTGTGTGGAAGGAGAGAGGTAGGAAATGAAGACAGAGTCACTCACTCGCTCACTCGCGGGCTGTGTGGAAGGAGAGAGGTAGGAAATGAGGACAGAGTCACTCACTCATTCACTCTCGGGCTGAGACGATGGTGAGAGGTAGGAAATGGGGACAGAGTCACTCACACACTCACTCACTCTCGGGCATTGTGGCAGGAGAGAGGTAGGAAATAACGACAGAGTCATTCACTCACTCACTCACTCTCGGGCTGTGTGCAAGGTGAGAGGAAGGGAATGAGGACAGAGTCACTCACTCACTCACTCACTCTCGGGCTGTGTGGATGGAGAGAGGTAGGAAATGAGGACAGAGTCACTCACTCACTCACTCTAGGGCAGTGTGGAAGGAGAGAGGTAGGAAATGGGGACAGAGTCACTCACTCACTCACTCTCGGGCAGTGTGGAAGGAGAGAGGTAGGAAATGAGGACAGAGTCACTCACTCACTGACTCTCGGGCTGTGTGGAAGGAGAGAGGTAGGAAATGAGGACAAAGTCACTCACTCACACACTCTCGGGCAGTTTGGATGGTGAGAGGTAGGAAATGGGAACAGAGTCACTCACTCACTCACTCACTCACTCTCGGGCAGTGTGGAAGGAGAGAGGTAGGAAATGAGGACAGAGTCACTCACTCACTCACTCTCGGGCAGTTTGGAAGGAGAGAGGTAGGAAATGAGGACAGAGTCACTGACTCACTCTCGGGCTGAGGGGATGGTGAGGTAGGAAATGAGGACAGAGTCACTCACTCATTCACTCTCGGGCTGAGGGGATGGTGAGAGGTAGGAAATGAGGACAGTCACTCACTCACTCACTCTCGGGCTGTGTGGAAGGAGTGAGGTAGGAAATGAGGACAGAGTCACTCACTCACTCACTCTCGGGCTGTGTGGAATGTGAGAGGTAGTAAATGAGGACAGAGTCACTCACTCACTCACTCTCGGGCTGAGGGGATGGTGAGAGGTAGGAAATGAGGACAGTCACTCACTTTCTCACTCTCGGGCAGTGTGGAAGGAGAGAGGTAGGAAATGAGGACAGAGTCACTCACTCACTCTCGGGCTGTGTGGAAGGAGAGAGGTAGGAAATGAGGAGAAAGTCACTCACTCACTCACACTCGGGCAGTGTGGAAGGAGAGAGGTAGGAAATGAGGACAGAGTCACTCACTCACTCTCGGGCTGTGTGGAAGGAGAGAGGTAGGAAATGAGGAGAAAGTCACTCACTCACTCACTCTCGGGCTGTGTGGAAGGAGAGAGGTAGGAAATGAGGAGAAAGTCACTCACTCACTCACACTCGGGCAGCGTGGAAGGAGAGAGGTAGGAAAGGAGGACAGAGTCACTCACTCACTCACTCACTCACTCTCGGGCAGTGTGGATTGAGAGAGGTAGGAAATGAGGACAGAGTCCCTCACTCACTCACTCTCGGGCTGTGTGGAAGGATAGAGGTAGGAAATGAGGACAGAGTCACTCTCTCACTCTCGGGCATTGTGGAAGGAGAGAGGTAGGAAATGGGGACAGAGTCACTCACTCACTCACTCTCGGGCTGTGTGCAAGGTGAGAGGAAGGGAATGAGGACAGAGTCACTCACTCACTCACTCACTCTCGGGCTGTGTGGATGGAGTGAGTTAGGAAATGAGGACAGTGTGACTCACTCACTCACGCTCGGGCTGTGTGGAAGGAGTGAGGCAGCAAATGAGGACAGAGTCACTCAATCACTCACTCGCTCACGGGCAGTGTGGAAGGACAGAGGTAGGAAATGGGGACAGAGTCACTCACTCACTCACTCTCGCGCTGTGTGGAAGGAGAGAGGTAGGAAATGAGGACAGAGTCACTCACTCACTCACTCACTCACTCACTGTCGGGCTGTGTGGAAGGAGAGAGGTAGGAAATGAGGACAAAGTCACTCACTCACTGACTCTCGAGCAGTGTGGAAGTAGTGAGGTAGGAAATGAGGACAGAGTCACTCACTCACTCACTCACTCTCGGGCTGGGTGGAAGGAGAGAGGTAGGAAATGAGGACAGAGTCACTCACTCACTCACTCACTCTCGGGCTGGGTGGAAGGAGTGAGGTCGGAAATGAGGACAGAGTCACTCACTCACTCACTCTCGGGCTGTGTGGAAGGAGAGAGGTAGGAAATGACGACAGTCACTCACTCACTCACTCTCGGGCTGTGAGGAAGGAGAGAGGTAGGAAATGAGGACATAGTCACTCACTCACTAAGTCTCGGGCTGAGTGGATGGTGAGAGGTAGGAAATGAGGACAGAGTCACTCACTCACTTACTCTCGGGCTGTGTGGAAGGTGAGAGGTAGGAAATGAGGACAGAGTCACTCGCTCACTCACTCACTCTCGGGCTGTGTGGAAGGAGTGAGGTTGGAAATGAGGACAGAGTCTCTCACTCACTCACTCACTCTCGGGCTGTGTGGAAGGAGTGAGGTAGGAAATGGGGACAGAGTCACTCACTCACTCACTCTCGGGCTGTGTGCAAGGTGAGAGGAATGGAATTAGGACAGAGTCACTAACTCACTCATTCTCGGGCAGTGTGGAAGGAGAGAGGTAGGAAATGGGGACAGATTCACTCACTCACTCATTCTCGGGCTGTGTGCAAGGTGAGAGGAATGGAATTAGGACAGAGTCACTCACTCACTCATTCACTCTCGGGCTGTGTGGATGGAGAGAGGTAGGAAATGAGGACAGTCACTCACTCACTCACTCTTGGGCAATGTGGGAGGTGAGAGGTAGGAAATGAGGACAGAGTCACTCACTCACTCACTCTCGGGCAGTGTGGAAGGAGAGAGGTAGGAAATGAGGACAGAGTCACTCACTCACTCACTCTCGGGCTGTGTGGAAGGAGAGAGGTAGGAAATGAGGAGAAAGTCACTCACTCACTCACACTCGGGCAGTGTGGAAGGAGAGAGGTAGGAAATGAGGACAGAGTCACTCACTCATGCACTCTCGGGCAGTGTGGAAGGAGAGAGGTAGGAAATGAGGACAGAGTCACTCACTCATGCACTC